>NC_042615.1:116075874-116410316 GCF_901001135.1 Rhinatrema bivittatum | reverse complement strand
ATTACTCAAATCTTTTTTAACAACTTAAAGTTATAAAGAGGAACAAAAATGATATATAAAACTATAGATGTCTTTTTATTTACTTTCTTCCAACTAATCAATATACTACAAAGGGGATAATAGTCAAATTGACTTAAGCACGTCCGGTATATGAATCTGTCAGTTTTCAGGATCAGTACTATTACTCACTGAGCACTGGATCCACTCTTTATATTACGATGTGTTTTTCATATCCAATGAAACCATACCAGCAGCTCCTGTGATATCCTCCACATCTTCAGTATACCCATTCATAGCTAGGACTATGCTTATGCAGTACTTGGAATGATTTCTACATCAGTCACTATTATCACCGTTTCTGCTGCTGTCCAGGTTCAGTTCTTCAAATTGCTACAGCAACTACCAACTGTTCCCTTAACACCACTGTTTTTCTCTGAATACATTTTCACATTCAGCCTGACTGGTATCAATCATGCCTCCAGCTGTGCAGGTGAAAATTTAAAAGCGATTGTATTGCAGACAACCTCAGCAGCTCCCATGATCACTACCACTGTCATTCTGCAGATCCAGTTTCCTAGTTAACCACAGCACCTCCCAAAGCCACTACTGTCATATCCTCTAAATCCAATACCTCATCCAGCTGCATTAGCACTGGCTCTGATCCTGCAATCACCATCAACCTCCAATTCTTCATTTGGCTGCACCAGCGCCATCTCTGCTGAAATCAATGCCTGATTCCAATAATGAGTAAAGACATACCCCCTGTAAATACTACATATATTGTAATTGAAGCTCACGTTAATCGCCTTTAAACTAAGTTTAAGTGTTCACATCTGTTATCTGTATAAGTTACCTGTTTTACACGACTAGTTCTCTGTAAAGCGCTACCATGCTAAGTTCATGTTTCATGTAAACCGATGTGATGCTCAGAATGTATGTCAGTATATAAAAACTTCCAAATAAATAAATAAATAAATAAAATGAGACATGTGACAGAATGACATAAGGTGATAGAGACTAATAAATGAAGAAAAAACTGTTTATCTTTAAAAAAAAAAAAAAAAAAGCTCCATTCAATATCCAGATTTAAACTGTGGGGCTCTAGTGTCCCAATCAAAAATGAAATGCTGTTCCTTTTGAACCAATCCTATAGAGATGTTGCCCCCTCGATGTAACAATCTCATAAACACAAAAAAAAACTGTCTTCCACACAATGTCCAAAAGATTGCCAATGGGCTACGAGTGACGCCCCTCTTTATTAGTGTGACATTAAGAATGTACATTAATCCTCATGTTTAAAATGTGAAGATTTTTAATATACTTTATTAAGGACTTGTTAAGATCTTTAATGTATTTTTATTTAAGAACTCCATTGGTGCAGGGAGGGAGGGAAGGAGGAATATAATGGAGGGGTGGTTTGGGGTTTTGAAGGGAGGAATAGAATGTAGGGGGGGGGTTTGGGTTTTGAGAGAAGGGATGGGAGTTAAATGGACTAGGAAGAGAAAAATGAACATAAGAGTTTTACAAAAATATACTGTATGTAATCAGATATATATATTGTAATGTTCATTATTGTATGTTTTTTAAAAAATAAAAACAGATTTATCATAAAAAAAAAATGTGAAGGTTAAGTGGAAAAAAAACAGAACCGTCTACTGCCTACCTTCTGTTGAAAATTGAAATATTGGTTTCATCAGCATTACATGTCTTCTTTCCTCCCAAATTAACCACTCTCTTAGTAAAGGGTCAGCTAATTTGCTATCCAAGTAAGGAAATCTCCCTTTCCTAACTGAGAATTTTGGCTAAGCACCAAGTATTACATGTACTCTCTGTCTCAAGACACATTGGGACTTATAATTAAGCAAGTCTAAATAAGAGAAATCTTCAATAAAATGCAACAATATACTACAAATGAAATCAAACTCTGCAAAGGAGTTAAGAGGAAAGAGAAAATTACATAAGCTGACAAATATATATGTCACATCTATCACAGACTGGAGAAGCAGTAGTGATAACAATGGAGGCTGAAAATCAAAGGCACAAATTCAAGTTTCAGGTCTGTCACACATTTAGAAAATGAAGCCTCATGCTCAGATCAGTTGCTGTACAATATGCTCCCAACTGTACAAAAACATGAAGCCTTCAAGGAGACAAAGGAAAAGTCCTGCAAATATGTAAGTAATCTACAGCAGCTCATACAATATAACTCATCTTGTCCAGATTTCGTATCCTCAGACACTGCTTTTCCTTTCCACATAATGCCCTTTGGCTCATCGTGTGGGTTTCCAATCAGTGAAAAAAAGTTTATTCAGTAAATGTCTTCTGAATAGATCGATCATGATCAAATCTGGGGCAAATGCCAATAGGCCTATTAAAAACGATCTCACCAAATGAGGTTATTTTCTAGAAGATAAGTCGCAAAATGCTGGAAAATTCAGGAATAAGATCATTTCCACTTCCTTGGATTTTTGCATTTACTTACTCACCTTTCCAAATACAATCTCAAGTGAAGTTATAAATTCAGAAACAGATGATAGGTCCTTGCCTCTGAGGGCTTACAATCTAAGGGAATCATTTACTAAGCATTTTCCCCACAGACACAGAATGGGAGAAAACCTGTAGTAAATACACCTCGAAAATTTGCACCAGAGTTAAGAGTGTGAAGTAACTCACTGAATGTCTTAAGGAGCATCAGTGAAACAGGATTTGAACTCTGGCCTTCTCAGCCCACTCCTGTCAGTACTAACCTGCTACCTTCCTTATTATAATCTAGTGGGAACTGAATATGAGATGATGTACTGGTGTCTAAATAAGAATGTACCTGTGGTATATTACTATTTTGAGGATTATTTTTAAATTCTTTTCTTTTATAACAAAATATTTTCTTCTGCTTTTGTGTATGTATACATACATGTGTGAGTATAGCAAAGTTGCTTATCAGAAACAGGTATTCTCCGTAGAAAGGACAAATCATCCACACAGGTGGGGATTCACATGCTGAGGGTTGCATGAAAAAACTTGCTTGAACAGAGGACTGAGTGAGAACTGAAGGTTTCTAGTATCTACATTCATGCAGTTGAGTTGGAAGATACAACACAAAATGTTTCTATAGACAAGGTAGCAACACTTAAGAGAACACTCCTCCAATGCCCTACACTAATGACATGGGCCAGGACCCCTATTTTATCCCAAAGGAAGTCCTCTGTCTTCTAAATCCTTTTCCCCTAGTGCTCTGACTAATTTCAGGCTAATTTGTAAAGTCAAGGAGATCCAGGATGCTTCATATATATATAATGCTACCAAATTTATTTTCACTGTAATATTGCATGAAGATGACAATTTCGAGCAAATTCTCAGTGGACATTCCCACATTCATTACATATAGAATATATCTAATGTCTTGCTAAACTATCGATCAGCATGATTCAGCAACACATTTTAATCAGTCAACAGGTCAGCATGGCTAAGTTCTAATTATCATTATCTATAATTATCTACTTGTACAGCACATTTTATTACTAATAAAGGATATATATCATATCTATTTTCTACCAAATAGGAGAAATTACTTATCTGATAATTTTGTTTCTTAGTGTAGATGGACTCAGGACCAGAGGGTTATGCTCCCCTGTCAGCAGATGGAGACTGAGCAAGCTGTCACAGTATATATAGTCCTGCAGTGACCCCAGCCTGCCAGTACTCTTCAAAAGTAACTGTGGATAGACTAGCAAAAAACTTGATTAAAAATAGGCAACCATAACTGCATTCAACCAACAATAAACACCAAACTCATGAAAGAACCTAGGTACCCCAATCTAGGGACTAAATGAACACTTATCAGTAATCCCTTGGGACCCAGAGCCCCACAGGAGGACTATTGACACTCATTCGGCAGCTGGGGGCAGGAAGCTGAGTCCATTTGTCTACACTAAGGAAAACGAAATTATCAAGTAATTTCTACATTTCCTAGAGAGTGTAGACCGATGGATTCAGGACCAGTGGAATATATCAAAGCTACTCCCCAACACACCGGGAGGCTGCCCATGGTCCAGTCAATACTGCATGTACAAAGGCTGCATCTTCCCGGGCCTGCACATACATACTTTTTCCAGATTTTGTCTGGAAGGATCACCATGTCGCAGCGCGGCAGATATCAATCTAACCTCCGCCGATGACCTTGCCTGCTAGTGGAATGAGCCTGAACCTGAGTAGGCAACAGATTTTCAGCATCCACATATGCGGCTGTGACCACCTCCTTAATCCAGCAAGTTATTGTAGCCCGCGAAGCTGGAGCACCCTGCTTATTTACGCCATGGAGGACAAACAGGCAATCCATCTTCCGGAAAGGTTCAGAAACTTCCAGATACCACACGACAAGTCTCTTGACATCCAAGGGACAAGGGAGGTGACGGCAAGGAAATGGACTGATTCAAATGAAATTCCAAGACCACCTTGGGCAAGGATGGAACAGTATGCAGCTATAAACCCCCTGGAGTCACCTAAAGGAACAGCTCCCGGCAAGCCAAGGCATGCAGCTCAGATATTCGCACAGAACATACAGCCGCCAGGAACACTGACTTCAAGGTCAAAAGCCGCAAGGAAATGCAACACAGTGGTCGTTACACAGGGCCCACCAAAAAATCCAGCACCAAGATAAGACTCCACAAAGGAACTGGAAACCTCAAGGGAGGCGTAAAATGTTTCACTCACTTCAAAAAACAGACCACATCAGGATGAGACAAGGAATCACCATTCACCAGACCTCTGAAAGAGGCAAGAGCTGCAACCTGCACCCTCAAGGAATTAAGGGCCAACCCTTTATTCAACCCATCCTGCAAAAAGTCCAGAATGAGTGGGATCTTAACTGAACGCGTAAGAACACCACACTCACATTAGACCTCAAATACTCTCCAAACCCACACATAAGCTAAGGAAGTGAAGACCTTTCGAGAGCGGCGAAAGTGGCAATCACTGCAGAAGGCTTCAACAGACGAGCCCTCTCAAGGGCTAAACTGTAAGATAGAACAGAGTCGGATCCTCATGAAGAACCGGTCACTGTTGCAACAGATCCATGTACAGCAGAAGATGAGTCTTCGCAAATCTGCAAACCACGGACACCTGGGCCAGTCCAGCATCACAAGTACTAGCCCCCTGTTAAGAACATAACATCATAAGAAAATGCCATACTGGGTCAGACCAAGGGTCCATCAAGCCCAGCATCCTGTTTCCAACAGTGGCCAATCCAGGCCATAAGAACCTGGCAAGTACCCAAAAACTAAGTCTATTCCATGTAACCATTGCTAATGGCAGTGGCTATTCTCTAAGTGAACTTAATAGCAGGTAATGGACTTCTCCTCCAAGAACTTATCCAATCCTTTTTTAAACACAGCTATACTAACTGCACGAACCACATTCTCTGGCAACAAATTCCAGAGTTTAATTGTGCGTTGAGTAAAAAAGAACTTTCTCCGATTAGTTTTAAATGTGCCCCATGCTAACTTCATGGAGTGTCCCCTAGTCCTTCTACTATCCGAAAGAGTAAATAACCGATTCACATCTACCCGTTCTAGACCTCTCATGATTTTAAACACCTCTATCATATCCCCCCTCAGTCGTCTCTTCTCCAAGCTGAAAAGTCCTAACCTCTTTAGTCTTTCCTCATAGGGGAGTTGTTCCATTCCCCTTATCATTTTGGTAGCCCTTCTCTGTACCTTCTCCATCGCAATTATATCTTTTTTGAGATGCGGCGACCAGAATTGTACACAGTATTCAAGGTGCGGTCTCACCATGGAGCGATACAGAGGCATTATGACATTTTCCGTTTTATTCATCATTCCTTTTCTAATAATTCCCAACATTCTGTTTGCTTTTTTGACTGCCGCAGCACACTGAACCGACGATTTCAATGTGTTATCCACTATGACACCTAGATCTCTTTCTTGGGTTGTAGCACCTAATATGGAACCCAACATCGTGTAATTATAGCATGGGTTATTTTTCCCTATATGCATCACCTTGCACTTATCCACATTAAATTTCATCTGCCATTTGGATGCCCAATTTTCCAGTCTCACAAGGTCTTCCTGCAATTTATCACAATCTGCTTGTGATTTAACTACTCTGCACAATTTTGTGTCATCTGCAAATTTGATTATCTCACTCGTCTTATTTCTTTCCAGATCATTTATAAATATATTGAACAGTAAGGGTCCCAATACAGATCCCTGAGGCACTCCACTGTCCACGCCCTTCCACTGAGAAAATTGCCCATTTAATCCTACTCTCTGTTTCCTGTCTTTTAGCCAGTTTCCAATCCACGAAAGGACATCGCCACCTATCCCATGACTTTTTACTTTTCCTAGAAGCCTCTCATGAGGAACTTTGTCAAACGCCTTCTGAAAATCCAAGTATACTATATCTACCGGTTCACCTTTATCCACATGTTTATTAACTCCTTCAAAAAAGTGAAGCAGATTTGTGAGGCAAGACTTGCCCTGGGTAAAGCCATGCTGACTTTGTTCCATTAAACCATGTCTTTCTATATGTTCTGTGATTTTGATGTTTATAACACTTTCCACTATTTTTCCTGGCACTGAAGTCAGGCTAACCGGTCTGTAGTTTCCCGGATCGCCCCTGGAGCCCTTTTTAAATATTGGGGTTACATTTGCTATCCTCCAGTCTTCAGGTACAATGGATGATTTTAATGATAAGTTACAAATTTTTACTAATAGGTCTGAAATTTCATTTTTTAGTTCCTTCAGAACTCTGGGGTGTATACCATCCGGTCCAGGTGATTTACTACTCTTCAGTTTGTCAATCAGGCCTACCACATCTTCTAGGTTTACCGTGATTTGATTCAGTCCATCTGAATCATTACCCATGAAAACCTTCTCCATTACGGGTACCTCCCCAACATCCTCTTCAGTAAACACCGAAGCAAAGAAATCATTTAATCTTTCCGCAATGGCCTTATCTTCTCTAAGTGCCCCTTTAACCCCTCGATCATCTAACGGTCCAACTGACTCCCTCACAGGCTTTCTGCTTCGGATATATTTAAAAAAGTTTTTACTGTGAGTTTTTGCCTCTACAGCCAACTTCTTTTCAAATTCTCTCTTAGCCTGTCTTATCAATGTCTTACATTTAACTTGCCAATGTTTATGCTTTATCCTATTTTCTTCTGTTGGATCCTTCTTCCAATTTTTGAATGAAGATCTTTTGGCTAAAATAGCTTCTTTCACCTCCCCTTTTAACCATGCCGGTAATCGTTTTGCCTTCTTTCCACCTTTCTTAATGTGTGGAATACATCTGGACTGTGCTTCTAGAATGGTATTTTTTAACAATGACCACGCCTCTTGGACATTTTTTACTTTTGTAGCTGCTCCTTTCAGTTTTTTTCTAACAATTTTTCTCATTTTATCAAAGTTTCCCTTTTGAAAGTTTAGCACGAGAGCCTTGGATTTGCACACTGTTCCTTTTCCAGTCATTAAATCAAATTTGATCATATTATGATCACTATTGCCAAGTGGCCCCACCACCGTTACCTCTCTCACCAAGTCCTGTGCTCCACTGAGAATTAGATCTAAAATTGCTCCCTCTCTCGTCGGTTCCTGAACCAATTGCTCCATAAAGCTATCATTTATTCCATCCAGGAACGTTATCTCTCTAGCGTGACCCGATGATACATTTACCCAGTCTATATTGGGGTAATTGAAGTCTCCCATTATTACTGCACTACCAATTTGGTTAGCTTCCCTAATTTCTCTTAGCATTTCACTGTCCATCTCACCATCTTGACCAGGTGGACGGTAGTATACCCCTATCACTGTAGTCTTCCCTGATACACAAGGGATTTCTACCCATAAAGATTCAATTTTGTATTTAGTCTTTGATTTTAATTATCCTGCCCTGAAAGGGCCACCAAGGGAAGGCATAAAGCAACCTGTCTTCCAGCCAGACCTATACAATGGCATCTATGCCCAAGGACCATGGATCTCTCCTGAGACTGAAGAATCGAGGAGCTTTCACATTGCGAGAAGTCACCAGCAGGTCTAGAAAACGAAGGCCCCAGCGATCCATAATCAGTTGAAACGCCTCAGCTCACAACCACCATTCTCCTGGTTCCAGACTCTCCCTACTGAGAAAGTCCGCTCTCATGTTGTCTTCTCCTGCAATGTGAGAGGCTGAAATCATATGCCGCCGAAATCATCTTCCATCCATTCCATAAGTAGTTCTATTTCCTGTGGCACTTTCTGGCTTTTGGTTCCTCCCTGGTGATTGATGTAGGCCACCGGACATGTTGTCTGTAGTCACGCCAACCACTTGACCCTATAGCCTGTGGCTGAATTGCAAGCATTCCAATCGGACCGCCCAGGCTTCCAGGCGACTGATATTCCAGTGGCACTCTTCAGCATTCCAAAGTCCTTGGGCCATGAGCTCATGACAGTGAGCCCCCAACCCTGGAGACACACATCCTTCGTGAGCACCTACCAGGTTGGGGAGGATAAGGAAACTCCCTCTCTCAGATGAGTTTCTGCAACCACCACTTGAGCAGACAGAAAATGTCCATCAGCAAGTGGAGCCGAATCAAATAGTCCTGAGACTGCGGGTTCCAATGAGACCGTAATGAACACTGAAGAGGATGCATATGTGCTCTTGCCCATGGCACCGCTTCCAGGGTTGCTGTCAAGCCGAGCATCAGTAGATAAGACTACACCGTCAGGCATACAGTATTCACCAACTGTCGCACTTGAAACAAATTTCTGAATCCAAACTTCTGGCAGGGAAAACTTTGTCCTGCCTGTGTTGAACCAAACCCCCAGATACTCCAATTGAGATAGCTGAAAAATGCTCTTGGCCAGGTTCACCACCCAACTGAGCTCCTGTAATTAAGGAGATTACCTTGTGCGTTACCAGGTGGCTCTCTTCCTGAGACCTGGCTTGAATTAGCCAGTTCAAGTATGGGTGCACCTAGACCCCTTCTCTCCTCAACACCACCACAACTATCACCATAACTTTGGATAATGTTCTGGGGGCGGTGGCTAGACTAAAGGGCAGCACCCGAAACTGATAACTGTGCCCAGCACAGCAAAATGTAGAAAATAGTGCTCCAGATAGGAATATGAAGGTAGGCCTCATACAGATCCAGGGAGGTCAGAAATTCCGACTGGAAGTTGGGGATGATCCAAGATGGTGGATCTAGTAAGATGCGCTTGAGATTATTCCTGTCATTCAGCCAGGAAGAGATGGGCCAGAGAACAGGAGGTGCCGCCAACTTCTTCGCCATTGTTATTGGGCCCGATAGATGCTCATGTCCTGAAGGGAGCTCTGAATCCAGCTGGCATCTCGCTGGGGAATGTTCTTGGAACAACTCTCTGCCCAGTGCAATGGACTCCTCCATTCAATCCTGCTGAGAGAAGATCCTGCGAACTTCCTCATGAATCCACATCGCCCGATGGAGGAGAAGTCATGGGCCTGCGATTAGAGGCTGGAAGTTCAACAAGGGGAAATTGAGCTCCCTGCAGCCACAGCTGAAAATGGAGATACTGCCATATACACTGCTTCTCAGCAAATGGAAGGCATCATCTTGATCTACCTATAGTTTTGAAATCAGATTTGGTAAGACCTGTTGTGATTACCTTGCATACCATTTGAGAGGCCATTCAAACTTTAATTAATTAACTATCTCCAATCAAATGGATCCTACTGTTAGTTTTCTGGGTAATCTAGATAACCATTTGAAAATGGTTGAAAAATAGCAAATCTTGTGAGACGTTGAAAAATAGCAAATCTTGTGAGACTTTGAAAAAAGATGTCAATATTATTGCAACGCAATCAACTATGATTAAGGAAAATGAGTATCACCTACAGATTGGAACAATTGGAAAATCAAATACAGGGGAAGAACCTTCGTTTTATAAATTTTCCAAAAGATCTTTTTACCATTCCTAAAGATGTGGAAGAAATATTTGCTGATATACTTAAAATTCCAGAGCAGGCATAACCACTTTCATCAAGAGTTTACTATATTCCTCCATTGAAAAAGAGTTCCCCTGATCAAAAGTAAACCCAAGTTTTAACACCTGTTGTACCATCTCAGTTGGATCTTACCAATTTATTGGAAACCGCTCAGAAGGATTTAGTTATCCTACTACACTTATTGCATCCTTCCTTATGGAATGTGATAGGGAATGGATTTTAAAGATGTTTTTCAGTCATAGTTTGGAATCTTTCATGGACTGTAAAGTCTCTGCTTATCTTGATTTGGCTAGATCAACCCAAAGAAGGAGGCAGTTTTTACTGCTTCGGCCCAGAATACTAGAGATGGGTGTTTTCTTCTTGCTTAAGTTTCCATGTAAATGTGTTATCAAGTATAAGAATTTTCTCTACCATCTCAACTTTTTTCTTTCCTTTCTAATAAAATGCCAAAAGGGTTAACTTCTCCTAATGTTCCTGAACTGAGTGAAGACTATGGCATTTAGGTCCATTTAATATAGATGTTGGCTCTCTGTATTTAGATCTTTGTTTTTCTCCCTTCTTAGGAATATTCCTGTGGTTGTGAAATTGGATCCTCCTTTTGAGGACTTTGATAGAGATATGTATATTTGTTTTTGTTCTTGATTTTCTTTGTTATATTTTCTTTTGTCTGAGACTGCAATTCAAGTATGTTTTCTTGAAGTATATTTGGAAAACGCTAAATAAATAAATAAATACAAGTTTCCCCGACTGCACAGCCATTATCACAGAGCGTAAGGTTTCCAATTAGATAGTCACCTTCAAATGACGGTTGACACTTAAGATCCGGGATGGGACAAAAGGAACCCTCTTTCTTGGGCACAACAAAATAAATGGAATATCGCCCCATACTTTGAGACATGGGCACCAGAACCACAGCCTTCTGCCTGAGTCTGAAAGTGTAGAATTCCACTGCCTGCTTCTTCTGCAGGGAGTGGCAAGGAGACACCATGAACACTTCCCAAGGAATACTGCGAAATTCCAGCGCATATCCTTGTATCACCCTCCAGGACCCATTGGTCCGATGTGATGTCAACCCACCTCTGATAAAAGAGAGGCTTCCCCCCTATTTCTTGTTCCTGAAGGTGGGTCTGCAAGCCTTCATTGGGAAGCTCAAGAAGGAGCACCACCCAAGCCCATTCGTTGCTTGGGTTGTCTGGGATAAAAGGACTGAGACCTACTGAAAGGCCGAGTCCCCTGAAAGGTTGACCCTCTGTAGAGGCAAAATCTCTGGAACCCCGGAGACAACCCATCATACCAAAAGGGCACTGCAACTGCTTCTTATCCTCCGGCAACCGAGGAACTGGAGATTCGCCCCACTTACTGGCCAATTTCTCCAACTCGCTCCCAAATGAAAGCGAGCCTTTAAAAGGCATCTTCGTAAGATTCGCTTTGGAGGCTGTCTCAGCGGACCAATTTCGCAATCGTAGTTGATACTTGGCCGCTATCACCAAAGCCACTCCCCTGGCCGAGGTACTGACCAAATCGCAGCCCGTATCTGCTAAAAAGGTAGCAATGGGTTCCATAACCGCTCAAATTCACTCCAGAATCAAACTCCTGAGAGAGAAGCAGACAAGACCATACCACTAGTGTGCAACAGCAAGCTACCCGTAAAGTCAACGCCACTGCCTCAAGGGCTTGCTTATGATAGGATTGAGGCTATTATGCACATCCTTCAAAGTCGCTCCTCCCTCCATGGGGATAGTCATTCACTTAGAGACAGCACAGACCAGTGCATCCACTTTTGGAACACATACTCTCACAGTGGGATCCAAGGGGTACAGGCCTTCCAATGTCTGCCCCCCTTTGAAATTTGCCTCTGGGGCATCCCATTCAAGATCAATCAATTCCTGAATAGCATTCATAACAGGGAAAAAACAAAAGGCTTTACACAAGGAAACCAAAATAGGATTCTTCTTTGGCTCCTACTTGACATCCATACCAGAACACCCAGCTTCTTCAAAGTATGGGAAATCAGGGCTGGTAGTTCATTCTTATGAAAAACCATAACATGGTCCAATACCTCTCCAGTCCCAGAGGAATTTCCCCATCTTCCAGGGAATCAGGATCTGCCTCATCATCAGTGCCATCCGTGTTCCTGTCAGGAATACCTGCAGTGATCCAAGGCGAGCCCCAGAGCTTAACCATAGGACTGGAAGAGGGTGGCACCACCAGCTGAGGGTCCGACCTGACAGGACTCGGCAAAGCGGAGGACTGCACCTGAAGAAATGTTTGTAAACCTTGGAAAAACTCCACCCAAGAAAAAGCAGCCAGGTCCAGTCCAAGCACAGAAGAAATTGTAGCGGGGCCTACAGAAATGCCATCACCTGCAGAGGAACCAGTCAAGGGAATACCAAGGCCATAACCAAAATATCATTAGGATGTGAGGATCCAGGCTTTGCAAAGTCAGAGGAAGACATCTCCCCCTGAGCGTCCAAACAGCACTGACACGTCAGTGGCCAAGTCAGGTTGAGAAGGCCAAATATGACAGGCAACAGAGAGAAAGGCGCTTCGACTTCTTGTTCACCAGCGCCATCAGTGGTGGTGAATGTGCATCCAAATGGCTTGTGCTCAAAAATGTATCCATACAAAAATTAAGCGCCTCAAAAGTAAGTGCCACCAAAACACATGCACAAATTATGTTACAAGGCTGGAGTGTATCACCACTCTAAAAACTTGTGCATGCAAAAGGCGTGCCCAAACTGAGCACACAATGCATACGCAGAGCCAATGTACTGTAGACGGCAGTAAAACACACACTGAAGCGTGCGAAAAATACGCTGCTGAAGCCTAACATACCGGACACAAGCAAAAAGCCTAACAGGCCACTTAACCCGCCAGCTGCCCAGTTCCCCTAGCCCTAATGAGAGCAAGAATGAACATCGGAAAGGCACACCAAGCACAGAGAGAAGAGAAAGTCCTAAAACCCCTGTAACTGCCTCTATTTTGGAAGGTAAAAACTTTTTTTTTTTAAACCTACCTGAGCTCAGTGCTTACCAACTGAGTGCAGAGATAGTCTCTGGCTGCGGGGGGAGAGGGCATCTGCTGTCACCACCACACTTGGCCTCCTGCATCCGCTGCCTTTAAGCTGTACAATCAACTAAGTCCACGCCAGGAAACCCAGCTACAGGACCAAGGCACACACCTAAGGGATCATGGACATCATCTCAGGAATTCTTAACTGGGGGAGGGACCACTTGGTATCACCAGAGACCAGTGGGGCTTTCCTTTGTTCAATTTAAATTTCTCCTTCAAAATCTGAAGCAATCCCCATAGGGAGATGCACGTCCATCATCTGTCAGACTGAGAAAACCAGCAGGCTACAGGAGTATATATACTGTGACATCAGCTTGCTCAGTCTCCATTTGCTGGCAAGGGAGCATAACCCATTTGGTCCTGAGTCCATCTGTCTACATGCTAGGAAAATTATTAATTCTCCAACCTTGATATAGCCATGATCTGCAAAGCAAAACAATGTTTAGACTTAAGTATCCTTCTGTAATCTCATTATCTTGTCCATGCAGCCAAAAAGTCTGACAGTACAGCCTTGGACCAATTTAGCAATAGCTATTACATATCTTTATTTTCATTATAACCTAAAATAGCAGTTTCTATTTGCACAATCAAATATTTTGTCTATTCTGATCTCTGAACTACATAAGCTAAATTGTAATATATTAGACAGAGAGATACAATAAAACTCTTAGTTTCCTCAGTACAAGAACCTTTGTATAAAGATGAAATGACAATGACTACTAGGTTTAATAGGTGAAAGGACTACAAATATTTTAAATAAACATTACTACCAGATTTACACATTTTAGAAGATTTCAACAGAGGCTGATTTAAGAGCTCATAATTTGGTTTCTAATTTTAAAAGGATAGTATGTATAATTTAGGTATTTTTGAAGTTATAAATTCTTTTGCCCCTGTAGTAGACAATGTGCTTGATTTAAGCAGTCATTGGCAGACTGGGTGTTTAGCCCTCATGACAGATGTTTCCATTACACTTATCAGATTTAAGATAAGCATAGGTGGTTTATCAAATGGAGAGAAAACGAGTGAAGCTGTTCGCCCTAAGGAAAACAGTATCATTTAAACTGTCGGACGATTTAGGTTCCTTATTCCCAAAGTATGAGAAATATGAAGGAAAAACATTAATTGACCTTTGGCATTTTGATATGCGTAAGGCCATTGAGGAAATTACTCCTGTGAAATAGATAAATCTTGGAAGGAAGGTAGCATCTCCCTGCTTCAAACAAATCAAGTTTACTTAATTTATTAGTGTGTAATTTTTGTCTTTTCAGAGAAAAATTATCATAGTTATAATTTGTTTATAATGATTGCCTGTATTTTTGTGTTGCTGAGAAAACAGTTCTTGTTTCATGCTGCACAGTCACCTTCCCTGCTCCCCCCTTGCTAGAAACAGCCTGGAATAGCCCACAGTTCTCCCCATTCTTCAGCCACAGCCCATGGCCCCCCTTTGGAACTTCCTCCTCCCTTCACAGTCCACAGGTCCCCCCCCCTCCCCCCACCCACAGCCCTGGTAGCCCTCCCTTTCTCTAACTTGAAGCCTGCAAACTTCAAGGTCATGAAGCAGATAGATACTGAGCACTTAAACGCACAAAGACCACTACTTACTTAAAGCTATCTAGCATATTGTGAGTTAAATCTTGACCTTGACTGGCTGTATTAGTCAAGCATAGCATAAGTCTGCAGAAAGTTGACGCTGAAAAACACCTGGCATATACCCAGATTAGATTCAGTAAAACATTTTTAGAAGTATATTACAGTATTTACTACTCCTGGGGGAATTCTGTGCAAAAAAACCTTAAAATTCTGCAACATTCTGCAAACTTTATATTGATCAAAATTACACAATTTACATGACATTTTTCAAGTAACTACATTTTAAATTGATACGGAAAAATGTTATTACTTAGAGATGAAGAATTTTAAATATTTTGAGCAGAATTTCCCTAGAAATTAACTGTAAGTGTCCTTTCCACTCGCTCTCCCTACTCCCCTAGCACTTTGCCCTCTCAGGCCCCCCAACTCCTCCACTCCTGCCAGTATCTCTCCCCTCCACCTCCAGACTCAACCCCTGCCACTCTATCGCCAGTCCCAGAGTTTGACCCCATTCTCAGTACTGCCCTTCACACAGGCTCCCTCTGTCCCTTCCTCTCTTACACACATGCTCCCTCTCTCTAGTACACATACAAACACCCTCATACAGGCTCCCTCACTCTTGCATTCATACCCACACAAGCTCCCTTTCTCTCACACATACATCCTCACACAGGTTACCTATGTCTCTTTCTCATGCACCCCTTCACACTGGCTCTGTCTCACACATACACAATCCCTTCACACAGGCTAGCACCCTCACATACACATGATCCCTTTTTCATACACATCAGCTCCCAATCTCTCACACATACACACACCTTCATAATCTCCTCAAATAGGCTCCCTCTCTCTGGCATCCACACTCACACCTCCTCCCTTCTCCCTCTTCTCTCACACCCACACATTTATTTATTTATTTATTTAACACTTTTCTATACCGACCTTCATGGTGGAGACCATATCAGGTCGGTTCACATCGAATAGGGGAACTGAACCAAGAACAGTAACCAAAAACAAAAGGTTGAACATGAAAAAGCAAAGTTACATTTAACAGGGAAATTAAACTTGGAGGCATAGACTGCTGGAAGGAAGGAAAGGCTAGAGATAGCGGAGAAATTATTAGAATAAACAGAGCAGTCAGGAGGCTCTTATTCTGGGCTTAGGGGTAAAATGGAAATCCATTTACTCTCACCGGGGCCTTCATCTTCACCGCGGAGCGAAAAAAATGGCAATTCTGCGCAGGAGGGGGAATTCTGTGTAAATTCTGCACGCTGCAGTAGCGCAGAATTCCCCCAGGACTAATTTACAGGTTCTTTGCTATTAAATAACTATAAATCTGAATTACATGATTGCTTTCATTTATACTTATGCAGTTATTTTGATTATAGAGTATGTTAACTTTAAAGAATATTTTAGGTAGTCACATAACATTTATGAGAAATAGGGAATATGAATAAAACATAAGAAATTTAGCATTTTAGACAAAGAAATCCCAACTGAGCATGTGTAGTCCAAAAGGTATAACTCCAGAATATGACAGGATCTATGAATTCCTGCTAGGAGCTACACAGAATACCACAACCAGCTTGGTAGAGACCCAGCATTCCCTACACAGTCCAGACTTCCACAAGAGAAAGCAGAGTTGCTTACCTATAACACGAAACCCGCCCGCCGCCCCGCGGTGTTGGGTTCATTACGTTTTCTTATTTTATTTTTCGGCACGGCCTGTAGCTTTTAAACAAGACTGAAGGGGGACCCCTGCTGGCTGCAGGGTTAATGCCATGCTGGGCATGCCCAGTGGGGGCCAGTCAAAGTTCTGGAAACTTTGACAAGTGTTCCGTGATTGGGTTCCATCCTGTGATGTCACCCATATGTGAGGACTAACATCCTGCTGTCCTGTGAGAACTGCTTGATCAACTGAGCAATTTTGGAAGGCGGTAGGTTTTGCTAGTACTTTGATTATACCCTATTACTGGAGGAATTTACTCTTGCGTATTATGCTGATATATGGTATATATTTTATTTATTTGTCTCAGGTGCTCTCATAAGTGCCTGTTTTGTACATATATTATACAGAAAATATATGTCTTCTCATTGTTTCACATAAGACAGAGTGAGTTACTTTCTTAGTCTGTCTGACCACAAGACAAAACACCTCATTCCAGAACCTACTACACTTACCTGTAAACAGGATTCTCCACAGACAGGATGAACCAGCCATGTGAGTGACATCATCCAATAACATGGAACTAGAGCTCAGAGCATGACAAAAGACTCACTGACCATTTTGGGAGTTAGAGATTTAATGGAATAATGGCTTCTTTAAGCTTTTCAGGAGTCTTCACAGACCCCTTAGCTAATTTATGCTTTGTCTAACAGCAATTGCTCACTGCAACCATCAAGCTAACCAAGGGTTAAACTCAAGCAGGTTATATTAAAAAAATATTTCAAAAAATTAGCTTCATGCTGGCTAGTGCTCTTAGACAGACACTGTTACTGATACATGATTAGAGATATTTTTAGACCAGTGTCACTGTGTAGAGTCCCTGACTTTTCTAGGAACTCTTCAGCAGTATCACCAGACTAGGGATGGAAAGCCTCCACCAAGAGTTTTTAGAAGACCACCTGGATTAGTGTTCAAGGGATCTTCCCACCCCTCGCCTCTGAGTTTGTGGGTGCTTGAAACCTGCAAGATAAACTCCAACCAACCTCTGGGCCCCAATCCTGATGAGACTTGCAGTTGGTTGCACCTAAAGTAGAATTTTCCACCTGGAGACTTGTCATTATACAATGTTTTCTAATTACTTCCAATGTCTAAAAATTCTATAAATGTGCTGAAGACCGGTGAGTAAGCAGGCTTCCACTCTACACTATTTACATTTCTTAACAGCAGTCTTTAGAAACTCCAAGTCCCCCAGCACTCTCCTCTCCCCCCAAGCTGGAGTAGTTAGTCTTTTCTTTCTCCCCTCCCCATAGTGGACCCCAGCACTACCTACCCTCCCCAAGGATCAACCCAAACAGCACATTTTCTCTCACTAAACACAGTCCCCTTCTCCCTGACCAACGCCCAGCGTTCCTTTTAAGGATTGGTTTGCAAAAATTTTCAGCTACACTACTTTCTTTAAATGTACAAAGCCTATCAATTTTATACTCATAGCAACCTGATCCTTAGAGGGAACATTAGCTAAGTCCATGCCTTGCTTAAAATAACCACCTAATATCTACTAACAGCTGTGAAAATAAAGTGTGTGAAAAAAATATTTTCAGCAGTAACATAAAACTGCTTTTTGAATGCAAGTGAAATAAAGAGCAAACTTGTTAAAATAGAAATGAAGGAATGACCATAATACCATAAAAGTCAATGATAAGTACCATCATTTTCACAGCATGAATTAAAGTTACACAAGACAGAACCTGACCAAAACAAAATAGAAAGGCCATAAAGTATAAATAGAAACATGTCAAAAAAATGTACTGGGAAACCAGAAGCCAGACTGAATCATGTAGTGCAACAATGGAAAATAGAAATATCATTCCTCACAAAACATCAAGAAATAAAATTGAGAGAAAACATTCATAATATTAAAACCATACTAATAAAGAATAAATGTCAAAACAGCCAACATGCATGCAATAATTTAAAAAACAAATTCACTAATATTTCCTGAACACCTATAGAATATTTAAAAACAGACACATGAAATAACACCCATAAATTGTAAATAGAATAAAAAGTCTCCAGCTCTCCATACCTTGGATCTTTTGATTTCCAGTCACCCAAAGATTGATTGGGGGGAGAAGGGACCACACAAACTTTATCCTCTCTCTCTCTCCCCCTCAAACACATTGTCACACACACAGACTTGTTCTCTCTCTGGTCTACCTCTGTTTTTTTCTGGTCCTACTCATTCATTTTTTTTTGTTTCTATGCCTGCAGTGGGCCCTGTTCTGCTTATGTGAGCACCTTCAAATTCCCTGGTGTGCTCCTGTTCCTGCTGTGCAAGTCATGCCAACTGCCACCATATGAGGGCTCAAACCAAGAGGAAGGTGACTGGTACAGGCAGAGGACTCCCTGTTCAAGCCTGTCTTGTTTCATCTAGCAGCTCCTGGTTTTAGAGTCATAACTCAGGCAGTATGCCATCACAAATACAAGAGATGGGCTTATGGATAGGCTAAGGCTATTTATATATGCCTCACTATTAGACTAGATTTTTCCAGTGCAGCTTAAACAGGCATTAATCAGATAAATGTTAAAGAAATCCTTGTTAGACTCCTCTGTATTATATTATAGATTCATTTCAAACTTTTTCCTAGAAGAAATTGTTGAAAAGCTGCCCAGTTTTTGGATTTCATGGCAATCAATGAAATACTTAATATCAATCTGATTTTAAAGCTAAATATAGTACTGAAACTACACTAACATCTTTTATATGCTGTTTATAGATTTGTATAATGAAAAGAGTGCAATTACACCTGTCTGACGCCTTAGATATCGTAAGCTATGACTTACTGATCAGTTTCGGCAAAACTCTAAAATGATTCAGCTCTAAGTGAGCGATCTCGAAAGTTGCATTAGGCCAGCATTGCTCTTTGTCCTGAAACATGTCCTGTGGGGGTCCCTCGGAGATCTGTACTGCTCCCATTTTTAATCTTTATTTATATTGAATCACTATGCAAAATTTGCAGATTATGTACAGTTGTAAAACCATCTACATAAAGGGAAGACTAGAGGAGCTACACAAAACAAACAATTTGGTAACTTGTTTTTTTGGTTCAGGGAGCATAGATTTAAATTAAATGCCAACAAGAGTAAAGTTTTATAGATTGTAAATTTCGATGCACATCCTCATTTTAAGATTTTATCTGATGAAGTTTTATCATTACAGCACAAAATGAGGAATTTAGGAGTCAGCTTTGACAAAAATCATCAACAGATGTGCAAATTTCCTCAGTAGTCTATTCCTGTTTTTACCACTTTAGGGCCATTTGCTAACTTTATTCACTGTTGCCTCCATCAGATTTGGCTTCAGAGGTCCAGTCTATCTCTAGAACATAATATTTTAACACATTCTATATTGGTCTCCCCCTTCCACTCCCCTGAAATTCATGAAAAAATTACAGTAATTAGACAATGCACCTGCTAGCATTCTAGAAGAGCTGAATCCAAAGTCTGCTTAGAAACCATTGGGTCCCTACAGAGATTTAATTTTGATTTTTAAAAGATAGACATGATCTTAAGTCAGATTATCTTGCAGACTTTGTTCCAATATGTCCCACAACGTTGCTTGCAGTCACCTCTGCTGATCATCTTATCCAAGTGCCTGTAACTAAAAACTCACCTGAGCTAAAAAAAATTCTAACTTATCCCTATCAATTAAAAAGCAGAATGAAAATACAAACAAAAAACAAACTTTGAAATGTTTGTATGCTAATGCCAGAAGTCTAAGAAGTAAGATGAGAGAATTAGAATGTATAGCAGTGAATGATGACAGACTTAATTGGCATCTTAGAGACATGGTGGAAGGAGGACAACCAATGGGACAGTGCTATACCGGGGTACAAATTATATCGCAATGATAGAGAGGAGCACCCGGGAGGCGGTGTGGCACTTTATGTCTGGGATGGCATAGAATCCAACAGGATAAACATCCTGCATGAGACTAAATGCACAATTGAATCTTTATGGTTAGAAATCCCTTGTGTGTCGGAGAAGACTATAGTGATAGGAGTATACTACCGTCCACCTGGTCAAGATGGTGAGATGGACAGTGAAATGCTAAGAGAAATTAGGGAAGCTAACCAAATTGGTAGTGCGGTAATAATGGGAAACTTCAATTACCGCAAAGTACAAATAATGCAGATGAATATTCGATCCTAACAAAATACTCCAAACAGCGTATTATGGTTAAGAAGTTTTTATATTTCAAAAGGCAACTCCACAGTTTTAAACGAACACCAGCTTAATGGCGTCCCCCGACACGGTCCCGTGTTTCGCCGCGGGCTGCATCGGGGGAGTCAGTTGGACCGTTAGATGATCAAGGGGTTAAAGGGGCACTTAGAGAAGATAAGGCCATCCCGGAAAGATTAAATGATTTCTTTTCTTCAGTGTTTACTAAACAGGATGTTGGGGAGGTACCCGTACTGGAGAAGGTTTTCAATTACCCCAATATTGACCGGGTAAATGTATCATTGGGTCACACTAGAGAGATAACGTTCCTGGATGGAATAAATGATAGCTTTATGGAGCAATTGGTTCAGGAACCGACGAGAGAGGGAGCAATTTTAGACCTAATTCTCAGTGGAGCACAGGATTTGGTGAGAGAGGTAACGGTGGTGGGGCCGCTTGGCAATAGTGATCATAATATGATCAAATTTGAATTAATGACTGGAAGGGGGACAATAAGCAAATCCATGGCTCTCGTGCTAAACTTTCAAAAGAAAAACTGATAAAATGAGAAAAATAGTTAGAAAAAAACTGAAAGGAGCAGCTACAAAGGTAAAAAGTGTGCAAGAGGCATGGTCATTGTTAAAAAATACTATCCTATAAGCACAGTCCAGATGTATTCCACACATTAAAAAAGGTAGAAAGCAGGCAAAACGATTACCGATATGGTTAAAAGGGGAGGTGAAAGAAGCAGTTTTAACCAAAAGATCTTCATTCAAAAATTGGAAGAAGGATCCAACAGAAGAAAATAGGATAATGCATAAACGTTGGCAAGTTAAATGTAAGACATTGATAAGACAGGCTAAGAGAGAATTTGAAAAGAAGTTGGCCGTAGAGGCAAACACTCACAGTAAAAACTTTTTAAAATATATCCGAAGCAGAAAGCCTGTGAGGGAGTCAGTTGGACCGTTAGATGATCAAGGGGTTAAAGGGGCACTTAGAGAAGATAAGGCCATCCCGGAAAGATTAAATGATTTCTTTTCTTCAGTGTTTACTAAACAGGATGTTGGGGAGGTACCCGTACTGGAGAAGGTTTTCATGGGTAATGATTCAGATGGACTGAATCAAAACACGGTGACCCTAGAAGATGTGGTAGACCTGATTAATAAACTGAAGAGTAGTAAATCACCTGGACCGGATGGTATACACCCCAGAGTTCTGAAGGAACTAAAAAATGAAATTTCAGACCTATTAGTAAAAATTTGTAACCTATCATTAAAATCATCCATTGTACCTGAAGACTGGAGGATAGCTAATGTAATCCCCATATTTAAAAAGGGCTCCAGGGGAGATCCGGGAAATTATAGACCGGTTAGCCTGACTTCAGTGCCAGGAAAAATAGTGGAAAGTGTTCTAAACATCAAAATCACAGAACATATAGAAAGACATGGTTTAATGGAAGTCAGCATGGCTTTACCCAAGGCAAGTCTTGCTTCACAAATCTGCTTCACTTTTTGGAAGGAGTTAATAAACATGTGGATAAAGTTGAACCGGTAGATGTAGTGTACTTGGATTTTCAGAAGGCATTTGATAAAGTTCCTCATGAGAGGCTTCTAGGAAAAGTAAAAAGTCATGGGATAGGTGGCGATGTCCTTTCGTGGATTGCAAACTGGCTAAAAGACAGGAAACAGAGTAGGATTAAATGGACAATTTTCTCAGTGGAAGGAGTGGGCAGTGGAGTGCTTCAGGGATCTGTACTGGGACCCTTACTTTTCAATATATTTATAAATGATCTGGAAAGAAATACGACAAGTGAGATAATCAAATTTGCAGATGACACAAAATTGTTCAGAGTAGTTAAATCACAAGCAGATTGTGATAAATTGCAGGAAGACCTTGTGAGGCTGGAAAATTGGGCATCTAAATGACAGATGAAATTTAATGTGGACAAGTGCAAGGTGATGCATATAGGGAAAAATAACCCATGCTATAGTTACACAATGTTAGGTTCCATATTAGGTGCTACTACCCAAGAAAGAGATCTAGGAGTCATAGTGGATAACACATTGAAATAGTCAGTTAAGTATGCTGCGGCAGACAAAAAAGCAAACAATGTTGGGAATTATTAGAAAGGGAATGGTGAATAAAACAGAAATTATTATAATGCCTCTGTATCGCTCCATGGTGAGATCGCACCTTGAATATTGTGTACAATTCTGGTCGCCGCATCTCAAAAAAAAAAAAAAAAAAGATATAATTGCGATGGAGAAGGTACAGAGAAGGGCTACCAAAATGATAAAGGGAATGGAACAGCTCCCCTATGAGGAAAGACTAAAGAGGTTAGGACTTTTCAGCTTGGAGAAGAGACGGCTAAGGGAGGATATGATAGAGGTGTTTAAAATCATGAGAGGTCTAGAACGGGTAGATGTGAATCTGTTTTTTACTCTTTCGGATAATAGAAAGACTAGGGGGCACTCCATGAAGTTAGCATGTGGCACATTTAAAACTAATCGGAGAAAGTTCTTTTTCACTCAACGTGCAATTAAACTCTGGAATTTGTTGCCAGAGGATGTGGTTGGTGCAGTTAGTATAGCTGTGTTTAAAAAAGGATTGGATAAGTTCTTGGAGGAGAAGTCCATTACCTGCTATTAATTAAGTTGACTTAGAAAATAGCCACTGCTATTACTAGCAACAGTAACATGGAGTAGACTTGGTTTTTGGGTAATTGCCAGGTTCTTATGGCCTGGATTGGCCACTGTTTGAAACAGGATGTTGGGCTTGATGGACCCTTGGTCTGACCCAGTATGGTATATTCTTATGTTCTTATCTGCACCAAAGCAGATTCTCACCTTCAAAGGAACAGAGATAGTGTTCTTAATGGTGGGACCAAACTATGGAATACTTTGCCAAGAAAGATTAGTCTCCAACTGGACTATCTTCACTTTAGAATAATCTCTAAAAACCTAGCTCTTTAGACAAATGTTCTATTAAATTACTTTGTTATCTAAACAGATATTCTCACTTTTCTTTCCCATTATCACAAGGACTTTAGGGGCAAAAATGCATCTCTGGGTCTCTGAGTCTTGTATAAAGTGCAATACCCATCCTGGGGGACTTGTGTCACGTTTTTTCAGCATGTTTCATGTTAGAACTGTTTTGGGATGAGGTCACAGATTTTCTGGAAAGTATTCGGCGGGGGGGGGAGGGGAAGGGGGTATTCCCTGGTCTGGGCTGTTAATTTTCCTGTCCATGGTATGCAGGTGTGTCCGGCTAACACAAAGGGAGTGTGATTCTTGGCATCAGCATTATTGCTAGCAAAGAAAGCTGTACTGCTGTGCAGTAAGACCAGTGAAGCTCCAGCTTTCACGCACTGGAAGGCGTTGATGCAGAAAACTGCACAAATTGAGAAAATATGATAGAAAGAGCCTAAAGGAGAAATTACTTACCTGATAATTTCGCTTTCCTTAGTGTAGACAGATGGACTCAGGACCAATGGGTATTGTGCTCTCCTGATAGCAGATGGAGTCAGGTTTCAAAACTGACGTCAGTCTACATATACCCATATATATATATATACCCATATATATACATATCTATATATAAAATATATATATTTTATATATATATATCACAAAATATATAAACACGGACTCCCCTGCTATATTACTGGGAGACTTCAACCTCCATGTAGATGCTACTCCTCCCTCAGCCAACTGTGAAGCCTTTCTTACAACCCTTAGAGCCATGGGTTTTGATCAAATCATAGACAAACCTACACACAAAGCTGGACACACACTAGACCACCTCTTCATTAACTCTGGTATCTCATATTCTTACCCTCCTGACTGCACCCCAGTCCCTTGGTCAGACCATGCTCTTATATCCTCCTCTCTGACAATTAATACACGCTCTAAACAACTACAACCCCATTCTACTATTCACTTCCGGAAATCATGCCCTTCTGACACCCTTATTGAACACTTATCTAAAGAATTCTCAAACTTGGACACAACCAATCCCAATGCAGCTATACTCTCTTGGCAGAACATCACGGAGGGTATAGCCAATAAACTATGCCCAGCAGTTGTAAGAACAATCAACCCGGATCAGAAAGCTAAACAACCTTGGTTTTCACCAGATCTTAAAAAGTCTAAACAAGACCTTAGACTTAAGGAACGCCAATGGCGCAAAGCACCCAGCCACACTATCTTATCCATCTACAAAGACCAGCTCCACCGATATAGAAACCTCATACTACGATCAAAAAAAATCTTCTTCGCTAGCAGAATCCATGAATTCCAATTCGACGCAAAGGCTCTAATTCACATACGTTTCGCAACTCACGAAAACCAATGCTCCGGCTATACCAGAGGATGAGGCACAAAACAAAGCAGAAGAACTTGCTCTTTTCTTTCAAAAAAAAATAAACACTTTAGCACGGCTCCCCCCTAACTCCTCCACACTACAGTCTACGGCCGAAAAACAGTCCAATATTGGAGCCAAATTTGATACCTTTGAACCCATCTCATCCAAGGAGATCGAATCCCTCCTAAAGAAACTGTAACCATCAAGCCATCCCTCAGACAATATACCTACTAAACTCCTCCTTCGTATCCCTGACACCATAGCCAGTCCCTTGGCAGACATCATAAACTGTACCTTATCAAGGAATTTATCCTGACTCTCTAAAATCAGCATCACTCAAACCTCTTCTGAAGAAACCCAACTTAGACACACAAGATCTCTCTAATTTCCGCCCAATCTCCAACCTTCCTTTTGTTGCAAAAATCACTGAAAAATTGGTCAATTCCCAACTATCGGATTTCCTAGACGATCACAATATTCTCTAACCTAATCAATACGGGTTTCACAAATCCTACAGCACAGAAACCCTCCTCCTCTCCCTTACGGATCACATCATCTTAGGCCTAGACAAAGGTCAAGATTTTCTGTTAGCTCTGCTTGACATCTCGGCAGCTTTTGACACTGTGAATCACTCCACTTTGCTAAGCCGTCTCTCAGACATTGGTATTTCAGGCTCAGTTCACAGATGGTTTAATTCTTTCCTAAGCAACAGAACCTACAAAGTCAAAATTAACAACAAAGAATCATCCAGTATTAAATCTTCAGTAGGTGTTCCTCAAGGATCCTCCTTATCCCCCACCCTTTTTAACATCTACCTCCTCCCCCTCTGTCAACTGCTTACTAACCTAAGATTAACACATTATCTCTATGCAGACGATGTGCAGATTTTAATCCCCATAAAAGAATCACTATCAAAGACCCTCCTATACTGGGAAAATTGCCTTCAATCCATTAAACAACTCCTCAACAATTTGAATCTAGTCCTAAATATGTCCAAAACCGAACTGCTCATTATTTCAACCAACCATCATGACTCCTCGCTTCAGCCCCCTCTTACAGCCCAAATTTCTCATGCTAGAGACCTCGGAGTAATCCTTGACAATCGCTTAAATTTAAAGAAATACATTAACAACACAACAAAGGATGGCTTCTACAAACTGCAAGTCCTAAAAAGGCTTAAACCCCTACTGTTTTTCCATGACTTCAGGACTGTCCTCCAAGCCACGCTCTTTGCCAAGATTGACTACTGCAACACTCTTCCTTCTGGGGCTTCCACTTTCATCCACAAAAGCATTGCAGATGCTCCAGAATGCAGCAGCTAGAGTCTTGTCCAATACAAACCACAGAGATCACATCTCCCCCATCTTAAAGAACCTACATTGGCTGCCAATAAATTATCGAATCTTACACAAATCCCTTACCATAATCCACAAAACGATCCACAAGCAACAACCGTTGGACCTCCAATTCCCCCTCAAACTTCATTCCTCATCCAGGCCCATCAGAGAATCATATAAAGGATCTCGCCATGTACCTCCTAACAAAACTTCACGCCACACCTCAACCAAAGAAAGAGCATTCTCTATAGCGGGACCCACTATTTGGAACAATTTACTGCCAAACCTCAGACAGGAACCCTGCCTACAAACATTTCGAAAAAGTCTTAAAACCTGGCTATTTAGCCAAGCTTTCCCTTAATCTATTCAATTTCAGAACTCCACATCTCAAGCCTACTGGACAACTTACTTAGTGATACCTTTTATCACAATGGTTATTCATCTGTCCTTCTCTTTCTTCTTCTCCCAAGTTCGATCTCCTTGTTATATGTAACTTTATTACCTCCTCTGATTATTTTACTGTTAAATGGTTGATAAGAATGTTTACCCCCTTGTTACATGTAAACCGATTTGATATGACACCTGTCATGAAGGTCGGTATATAAAAGAATTAAATAAATATATATCTATCTATATCTATCTATATCTATCTATATCTATCTATATCTATCTATATCTATATCTATCGTATATCTATCGATATCTATAGCTATCTATATCTATCTATCTCTATCTATATCTATCTACTATCATCTATATCTATCTATATCTATCTATATCTATCTATATCTATCTATATCTATCTATATCTATCTACTATATCTATCTATATCTATCTATATCTATCTATATCTATCTATATCTATCTATATCTATCTATATCTATCTATATCTATATCTAAGCATGCTGCATATGGGTATATGTAGGCTGACGTCAGCTTTGAAACCTGACTCCATCTGCTATCAGGAGAGCACAATACCCATTGGTCCTGAGTCCATCTGTCTAACCTAAGGAAAGCGAAATTATCAGGTAAGTAATTTTCTCCAATTTCCTAGTGTGTAGCCAGATGGACTCAGGACAAATGGGATGTACAAAAGCTACTCCTCCCTGCAGGTGGGAGGCTGCCCCTGGCCCACTTAACGCTGCCCTTGCGAAGGCTGTATCCTCCCTGGTCTGAACATCCAGGCAGTAGAACCTGGAGAAGGTGTGTAGGGAGGACCATGTTGCCGCCCGACAGATCTTGGCTGGCGAAAGTAGCCTGGTTTGAGCCCAGGAGACTGCCTGGGCCCTTGTAGAATGCGTCTTGACCTGTAGAGGTAATGGTTTTCCTGCCTCTAGGTAGGCTGCATTAATTACTTCTTTGATCCAGCGGGCTATGGTCACCCGTGATGCCACTTCCGCTTGTTTCTTGCTGCTATATAGAACGAACAGGTGATCAGTTTTGCACAAGGATTCTGATCTGTTCGGGTATCGGACTAGGATTCTGCCGACATTCAGGTGGCGAAGGAGGCGTGAGTCTTCCGAATCCCTATGCTCATCTGGTGATGGTAAGGATATGGTTGGTTCATATGGAACTGGGAAACCACTTTCGGAAGGAAGGATGGTATCATACGCAGCTGTATGGTGCCTGGGGTGAACCTGAGGAACGGTTCCCGACAGGATAATGCTTGCAATTCGGAGGTGCACCGAGCTGAGCATATTGCGATAAAAAATGCTGTCTTTAAGGGCAAGAGTTGTAAAGAGAGGCCGCTGGTTGGTCTGATGGACTCCCCTGCTAGGAAGTCTAGTACTAGGTGGAGGTTTCATAGAGTCACTGGCCACTTTAGTGGTGGTCGGAGTTGTTTGACTCCTTTCAAGAAGTGAGACACATCAGGATGAGTTGATAGTCTGACACTGTCCACGTCGGACCTGAAACAGGCCAGTGCTGTGACTTGAACCTTGAGGGAGTTGGACAACCCCGTCTGCATTCCATCCTGTAGGAATTCTAGGATCATGGGAATCTTGACTGTCCTTGGGAGGAGACCGCGGTCTTCACACTAGGCTTCGAATACTCTCCAGATCCGGATGTAAAACAGCAATGTGGAGAACCTGGGTGCCCGGAACAGGGTATCAATCACGGCTTTTGAGTAGCAGCGCTTCTTTAGATTAGTCCTCTCAAGGGCCATACCGTAAGAGAATCGAGCCAGGTCTTCATGGGAGATTGGACCTTGCTGAAGAAGGTCCCTGTGTGGCGGTAGAAGCAGAGGATTCCCGCCAATAGTCTTCGCATGTCCCGCGTACCATGGTCTTCTTGGCCAATCCGGGGCAACTAGTAGGACTAGCCCCCTATGGTTGCTCTATCTTCTGGATGACCCTGCCCCAGTAGTGGCCAGGTGGGAAGGCGTACAGGAGGTCTTCCTCTGGCCAGTTCTGGACGAGAGCGTCGATTCTCTGAGATTGTGATTCTCGTCTGTGGCTGAAGTATCTGGGGACTTGGGCATTGTGATGAGTTGCCAGTAGGTCCATGGCTGGGGGGCCCCAGCGATTTACTATCAGCTAAAAAAGACTGTGGCCGCCAACGACCATTCCCCCAGGTCTAGGCTCTCTCTGCTGAAGTAGTCTGCTGAGATGTTGTCTTTTCCCCAAGATGTGGGCGGCCAAAATCCCTTGCAGGTTTGTTCCACCCACTCCATGAGGGGGTCTATTTCCAGAGGACATTTGCTGGTCTTGGTTCCTCCCTGGCGGTTGATGTAAGCAACGGTTGTTGCGTTGTCTGACATGACTGACAGACTCACCTCGGATCTGTGGCTGAATCGTAGGCAGGCTAGTCTGACCGCTAGAGTTTCCAGGCAGTTTATGCTCCATTCCGCCTTTTTTTTTCCATTGTCCCTGGGCTGTCAGTTCTTGACAGTGGGCTCCCCACCCCCACAGGCTTGCATCCGTGGTGAGCAAGATCCAGTTCGGTAGGGATAGGTTTACACCGCTGCTTGGGTGTTCTTCCTGAAGCCACCACTGAAGCTGATGCCGAACCTCTGTCGGTAGGTTGAGGTGAATTGAGTAGTTCTGGGAAACTGGATTCCATCGTGACACTAGGGAGCGTTGTAACGGTCGCATATGGGCCCTTGCCCACGGAACAACTCCAGAGTTGATGTCATGAGGCCAAGGACTTGAAGGTAGTCGCATACCTTGGGGCGAGCAGAGTTCAACAGTTTTTGTAATTGAGCCATCAGTTTCCTTCTCCTTGGAGGTAGAAGGTAGACCCTGCTCTGTTTGTTATCGAACCGGACTCCCAGGTATTCTAGTGACTGAGAGGGCTGTAGACAGCTCTTGGCTGTGTTCACGACCCACCCAAGCTTTTGTAGTAGATTCTTGACTCTGGTGGTCACATGGTGACTCTCCTCCGGAGACTTTGCCCTGATCAGCCAATCGTCCAAGTAAGGATGTACCAGGACTCCTTTCCTCTGTGCTGCCGCCACTACCATCATAATTCTGGTGAAGGTTCTGGGGCAGTAGCTAGTCCAAAGGGTAGTGCTCGGAATTGATAATGATGGCCCAATATCGCAAAGCGCAGATGGTTCTGATGGACCGGGATGTGAACGTAGGCTTCAGATAGATCCAGGGAGGTTAAGAATTCTCCCGTAGTACCGCCATTGTAACGGAGCTCAGGGTTTCCATGCGGAAGTGTAGTACCTTCAGGTAACTGTTGATGGCCTTGAGGTCCAGGATAGGCCGGAATGTTCCTTCTTTCTTGGGAACGATAAAATAGATGGAATAGTGGCCAGTATTTTGTTGAAGCGTGGGCACTGCGGCTATTGCCTTCAGGCTAAGTGGTCTTGCTAGTGTGGTTTCCACTGCCAGTTTCTTGGAGTGGGAGTGGCACGGTGATTTCATAAATTTGTCTGGGGGGATGCTTTGGAATTCCAGAGAGTACCCCTCTCGAATGATAGTTAGGACCCACTTATCTGATGTTATCTCAACCCATATTTGGTAGAAGAGGGCAAGTCTGCCCCCTATGTCTTCTTCCTGTGGATGGGTCTGCGTCTTCTCATTGCGAGGTACGGTCAGAGCCTGCCCCAGAGTCTGCTCCCTCTCTTAATGTGCCATTTCCGAAAGGAATGGGATCTTCCTGAAGGGTGAGGTGCTTGGGCCGGTGTGCTCTTGTAAGGTTTAAAATGCAGCGATCCTTTACCCTTGGTTCTTCTGGGGGAGGAGCGCTATGTTCTCTTGTTCCTGTCTTCAGGTAATTGGGGTACTGGGGATTCACCCCATTTGTTGGCTAACTTCTCCAGTTTGCTACCAAAAAGGAGAGATCCTTTAAAAGGCATTTTTGTGAGGTTCACTTTGGAAGTCGCGCCAGCCGACCAATTCTGGAGCCATAATTGTCTTCTGGCCGCCACTGCGGCGGCGACACCCCTGGCTGAGGTGCGCACGATGTTTGCGGTAGCATCGGTGAGGAAGGAGATCGCAGGTTCCATCGCTTCTCCGGGCATGGTTGCGTCTCTGGAGAGGATCAAACAGGAACGTGCCACCAAGGCGCAGCAGGAAGCAATTTGTAGTGTCATTGCAGATACAAAGGACTGCTTAAGGATGGCTTCCAGCCTTCTGTCCTGGGTGTCCTTCAGTGCCACTCCTCCCTCCACAGGGATCGTGGTGCATTGAGACTGCATAGATCATAGCATCCACTTTAGGGAAGTGTAGAAGTTCCTTAGCCGTTGGTTCCAGCAGGTATAGGGCTTCTAGTGCCCGCCCCTCTTTGAAGCTGGCCTCAGGAAACATAGAAATGACGGCAGAAAACGACCAAACGGCCCATCCAGTCTGCCCAGCAAGCTTTCACACTTTTTTCCCTCATAGTTATCTGTTACTCTTGGCCCTTATTAGTAACGTTTTGGTGCTAGTTGCCTTCCTTACCTTCCACCCCTGCCATTGATGTAGAGAGCAGTGCTGGAGCTGCATTTAAGTGAAGTATCTAGCTTAATTGGTTAGGGATAGTAACTGCCGCAATAAGCAAGCAACTCTCACGCTTATTTGTTTACCCAGCCTGTGCAATTCAATCCTTGTTGGTTGTTTGACTATAAATCCTCTTTTATCTCCCCCTGCCGTTGAAGCAGTGAGCTGCGCTGGATATGTATTCCAAGTGAAATATCAGGCTTAATTGATTCAGAGTAGTAACCGCCGCAACAAGCAAGCTACTTCCAAGATTTTTTGTGAATGCAAATCTTTTTTTCCACATTTCCTCTTGCTGTTTAAGCATAGAGTAATGTCGGAGACGCATTAACAGTGAGTATGTTTATTGAATAAGGGTATTAAATTCCAGGTAGCAGCTGTCATTCCCGCAAGCCACCTCCATGCCTGTTCTCTTCATTCACATCCTCTAGACTTTATGAATTCACAGTATTTATCCCACGCTCCTTTGAAATCCTTCAGTTTTGGGCTTCACCACTTCCTCTGGAAGGGCGTTCCAGGTCATTCAGTTCCTTGATGGGCTCCAACATAGGAAAATAGCATTAGGCCTTACGGAGGTACACAAACATGGGATTCTTCTTTGATTCCGATGTAGGCTCTGTGCCTGGAAGACCCAGTGTCTTCATAGTCTGGGACATGAGGGCTGGTAATTCGTCCTTGTGGAAGAATCGGAACATGGGCCGGTATGGCTCCATCCCTGGGGGAATTTCTCCTTCTTCCAGGGAGTCAGTTTCCTCATCTGAGGTGTCTGGATCCTCATCAGGGATGCTCTTGGTTAGGAGAGGCATGTCTCGAGGAACTCAGGAGGGGCCAGGAAGGGCTTGAGCTTCCGGCAGGGCTTGAGTTAGGTGGGTAGCAGGGGCTGGTTGTGCCTGGACAAAGGTTTGTAGCCCTTTAAAAAAAATTCCACCCAGGAGAAGGTTCCTGGGTCCATGTTGATCCCAGGAGGGATTGTAATGGTCGCCCCAGAGGAATTTTCCTGTGGGGGCGCAGACTTGGAAATACTTAGGTCCAAGGTGCCATCAGTGGTTCCAGATTCCTCTCCTGGCTGTAGAGGATCTTGATTTGGTTCTCCCTGGTTCTGTTCACACTGTTGGCACAGGAGGGATTCCAATTCAGGCTGCATGGCTCTTAAGTGGCAGGCTGGGCAAAGGAAGGGTCCCTTGGCTTTCTTGGATGGTGGTGCCATTGTGCGTGTATAGGGCTTAAAAACTTGCCCGTGCGTGGAGTTATGTGCGTGAATGCGCTTAGTTGTGGGCATCAGATGCGAAGTTATGCACCAAAGTGCGCACAGTTGTGCGTATCGCTGTGGCATGACCCAGATGTGCGTGCTGCTGTGCGCTAAAGCCATAGTTAAGTGCGTCGGGCCTCCAGCCTGCCCCACGTGTACAGTCGGTTCGGGAGGGGAAAATGGCACCGACGATCCGAAGGCAAGATGGCGAACACCCCCCCCACCCCCCCCCAGGAGGGTCTCCACGTGTGTTGACCCTCTCACCAAATCAGGGCCATACCCAAAGGAGGGCTGCTCAACCAGATTAAACCTCGGAGGAAGGATGGTATGGCTGTTCGAGCCTTGGAGACCGGAGACTTAGAAGTAAAGTTTTCTACTTTACCTGGTCTCGGCGCTTACCGGGCGGTCCCCAGCTGCAGGGGGGGAATGGGGAATACCTTCACCGCCGCGCTCGAATCTGCACCCACTGCCTTTCAGCCACCTTGGGGGCTAAGTCCACACTGAGAATCGGCCGGAACTAAGGCTCACCCTCTGAGGGATATCGAAAATCACCTCAGGAAAGTCTCGACTGGGGGAGGAACCGTTAGGTTTCACCGCAGGAGAGCGGGGCTCTCTTCTTAAATGTAAATTTTCTCTCTTCTTATAAATGTTACACTATTCTCGTTTGGGATAGTGTCCGCATCTGCCTATGGAGACTGAGAAATACTGAAGAGCTAAGCATGTTGCATGGGTATATGTAGGCTGACAACTTTGAAATCTGAGTCCGTCTCCCATTTGCTATCAGGAGAGCACAATACCCATTGGTCCTGAGTCCATCTGGCTAAACGCTAGGAAAAAGGGTGTTCAAGGCTCAAAGAATGCTTCCTTTTATGGGATAAAGTTTTGGGAAAGTCTAAAAGGGTGGACTGTGTTTTATTTCTTGGCTTTTAGCATTGCCTGGATTATACACGAGCTTCAAGTTCCTCAGATGGTGGTGTGAGAGTGAATGGGTATGAAAGTGGTGTGACTGTTTTAAGGGGGGGGTTCAAACTTGTTGTAAAATATTGAGTCTAAGTATATTAATTCTAAGGATAGTGTTTCTTCCTCTGTCCTTTTACTGTACACGCTGATTGCTGTGTTTATTGTTATGAAGTTGGCTCAAATCAAAAAATAAAAAAAAATAAAAAGATGAATTTTTTTTTGTCCATGGTTTATTCTCCAGGTAAAATTAATTATGGTTCTAAACATTATAAAATAGGTGCTACCATATTTTGCCTGTTAGCAGCAAATGTTAATGTTGGATGCTATTTTATTATACAATATAGCAAGTTTTTATACTATAAAGGTCAATTATATTTGCATGGAATTTTACTGTGCTTAAAAATTACTAGGAAAAAGATCAGGCTCAAAAGATCCAGTTAGGGGGCTTTATTCTGCCAAAGTAATTGCATAATGATTTGTTAAAAACACTGGCAACAGCAGGGGAAAGAAGGAAAACAATAACTTATGATGTAAACAAATCTCTGTTCTGTTGCTCAGACCCACCCAACAGAAAAATATGAAAAATCAACCCGGTGCTTATATTTAACACAGGCAAACAATCTCATGAATATTCTTATTTCTTGAAGATCAAACCTGTTAGAGTGGAATTGGGGATAAGGAGCTTACAGAAAAGGAATTCAACTCTGGGTCTTTCAGGGCTCCAAACAGATCTGGGTTTCAGTCCGCCCACAATGAAAATTCAGACATTTATATACCCTTTGTTCAAAAGATTTTTGTATTTTGGGTCCTCAGTAAACCAGACCTGTTTGCTGCCCTCAGGAACTGAGTTGACTATACCCAATAGAACAGAAATTACCTTACATACTGACATTTTTTTCTTCTTACCTTACTGCTACAAGCCTGTCTTTGAAGGGGAACATCATTCTCCAAATTCAAGGCAATGTAGAATATTGTCTACACAGCAGAAACCCACATACACACACACACTCTGACCCCACCAGCTGGGTTTTATAATTGGGAGTTGCTTATTGTATTGTGATTTTAACACAACTCACTAGGAGCAAGCACTGAAATAGTGATATATAATTGAAAGTAAATAAATTAAGCAGATTATGAGCTATTTTACTTAATGGAGGGAGAGAAGCCATTTCATGCCAACAGCACAGCAGATGGCAATGTCAGAATGTCCCCCACTTTTCCCCAAAATGAGGCAAGGCTTCTAGTCATCACTGCTCTCCAACTAGCAAAGAGCAAATGACTTCTGCAGTAGAGCAATGAGCCTTCTCTTCAGCTTGGCTCTGAAACTGACCAGTCACCCTGGGATGGGCTCATACTCAATTGGACAATAAAGCACCTCTGTTCTGAGCAAATGTTTCTGCATCTCAGCCAGTAAGGGGTCATTATCAAGCTCAAGCTCTGAAGGGGAAATCTGCTTACCAGATATCTTTTTTCGTAAATACCGTATATAGTAATTAGATCACAGCTGCTTTTTGCTCTCCAGAGCAGGAGTTCCCAATCTAATCCTTAGGACACATCCAGCCAGTCTGGTTCCACAATAAATATTTATTTATTTTATTTATTTAGGGTTTTTATATACCGGCATTCATGATACAATCACATCATGCTGGTTTACAGATAAACAGGGGGGTGAAAACAAAAAACTTAAAACTGGAACCTGTGCGAGGAAAGAATGCAGTTACAATGAACAAGGATGATCAAAACTGGGAGGCGAGAGAAAGACAGTAGAAATTTAACATATGACAGAAGGATTATTTACAATGAACTGCAATGGCTGTACTATAGATGTTGATGGGGTGAGATTTAGTTGGAGTCCGGAAATGCTTGTTTAAACAGCCAAGTTAAGTCTTTTTCTGAAGGTTGGAAGGCAAGGCTCCTGTTGGAGATCAGGCGGAATGAAATTCCATATTGAAGGTCCAGCTGTTGAGAAGGCCCAGTTTCTCAAAGTTAGATGCTGAGTGGTTTTGGTATGAGGTACCTGGAGTGATCCTCTATATGCTTCTCTAGTGGGTCTTGAGGAGGTATGTTGTCTGAGCGGGAATTGTAGGTGTAGTGGAGCATGGTAATGGATGGCTTTATATATAATGGTGATGGACTTGTAGATGATTCTGAAGTGAATTGGGAGCCAGTAGGTTTTTTAGGATCAGTGATGTGTGGTCTCTTCTCCTAGTGTTTGTCAGAATTCCTGCTGCCGCGTTTTGGACCATCTGAAGTGGTTTGGTGTAAGAAGAAGGGAGGCCTAGTAAGATAGAATTACAGTAATCTATCTTTGAGAAAATAATTGCTTGTAGAATCGTTCTGAAATCTTGAGAGTGGAAGAGGTTTTATCCTTTTCAACACCTGGAGTTTATGGAAACAGTCCTTCGTTGTTCGGTTGATAAATGATTTCAAATTCAGCTGGTTGTCGATTATAACTCCTAAGTCTCTCACTTGGGTGGTATGTGGGTTGGCTGGTGGAGTTGAGGTGGTGTTACCATTTTCTGGTGAGATGAGCAGAAGTTCGGTCTTGGATGCATTTAATATCAGGTTTAGGCTAGCAAGGAGGCAGTTGATTTTTTGGAGGCAGTTTTCCCAATGTTCGAGTGTTTTCGTGAAGGATTCTTTAAGGGGGATCACGATCTGGATGTCGTCAGCATAGAGAATGTTTTAGATTCAGTTTGGTTAGCAGCTGGCATAGCAGAAGAAGATAAATGTTGAAAAGCGTGGGGGATAAGGAGGAACCTTGTGGAACTCCTACGGATGAGTCGTAGCAGGGTGATTCTTTGTTGTGGATTCTAACCCTTGTAGCCTCTGTTGCTGAGGAACATTTTGAACCATGCGAGTGCGGTACCTGTTATTCCGATGGTCGACAGCTGGTTTATGAGGATGGAGTGGTTAACTGTATCGAAAGCTGCCGAGAGGTCTAGTAGAATCAATAAGAAAGATTGTCCTTTATCGAGGCCCATGATGAGGTAAGTCTGTCAGGGATATGAGGAGGGATTCTGTACTTAATTCTTTACGGAACCCGTATTGGGAAGGGAATAGGAGTTTGTTATCTTCGATGTAGTCCGATAGTTGCGTATTAACTAATTTTTCCATGATCTTTGCTATGAAGGGCAGGTTGGCAATCGGGCAGAAGTTATTTGGATCTTTGGGATCCAAATTTGGTTTCTTTAGGAGTGGTTTGAGGGAGGCCAATTTGATTTCATCTGGATGGATTCCCTGAGATAGTGAACAGTTTATGATGTCAGCCAATGTTTTGGAAATGGTGTCAGGAATTATCAGGAGTAGTTTAGTGGGGATATGGTCGAAGGGATGAGAGGAAGGTTTCATTTTCTTTAAAACTGCTTGAATCTCTGTAGCGGTAATGGGTTCGAATGATTCAAGAGATATGTTTTCGTTGGGGAGCTGAAATGAGCTCGAATGGGGGGGGGGTGTTAGTGGGCAGCTGTGTTAGGAGGCTCATGATTTTGTTTTGGAAGAAGAGAGCCAACTCTTCGGCTTTAGATTGTGCTTGGTTGCTAGGGATGTCAGGTGAGTTGATTTGTGTTAGATTAGATACATAGGCAAAGAGGGCTTTAGCATCGAAGACAAGGTCATGGATCTTATGCACGTAGAAGTCCCTTTTTGATCTTAAGGTAGAGGTCTTGTAGTGGTGCAGGGCGAGTTTATAGGTGGAGAGTGTGCTGGAGCAAGGGGCTTTTCGCCATTTTCTGTCAAACTCTGTTTTAGCTTTCGAAGTTCATTTGTGAACCATGGTTGTCTTTTGGAAGAGTTGGTGTTGAATTTTTTTGTTGCTAGAGGGCATAGTTTATTTGCTACAGCCTCTGCAATGTTACTTCAGGAAAGGAGGGCAGAATTAGGATTGGTGAGGTCTGAGAGGAAGTTGTGAGGCCAGTTGTTTACTGAGGTCTTCAGAGGAGCAGGATCTTCTGTAGAGAAAGGAGGGTTGAGGTGAGTGAGCGATGCTGGTTTTTCAGCGTGAAGCTGGTGGAAATTAGTGCGTGATCTAACCAAGGAACCTTCTTGCAGTTGAGGTGTGATGAATGCTTGATGCCTGAGTTTACGAAGATAAGGTCCAACGTGTGACCGGCTTTGTGGGTAGGTTTGTTGACTATCTGTTTGAATCCCATGGCTGAGAGGGCAGTGAGAAAAGCCTCACAGCTGGCTGAGAGGCTTTTCTCTCAGCCAGCTGTGAGGTTGTCTACATGCAAGTTGAAATCTCCTAGAATTATCGCTGGAGCGTTCAGATTAATGTAAGTTGTAGTTATTTCAACAATGGGGGAAACTTCTGTTTCCAGGAGGCACGGAGGGGCGTAGTTGGTCTGATGTAAAAAGGCCAATTTCTAGTTTAGGATCTGATTTAACTGGGTGTTGCGAAATCTGAGGTCTTTTTTGGTTGCTAGTAGAATGCCCCCCCCCCTTTTTTTTCTGTCGGGGGAGAGAAAAGAAGTCGTAGGTCAGTGTTGGTAGTTGGTTTATTATTGCTGTATCCGAGGGTTTAAGCCATGTTTCTGTTTTAACGCAGATGTCCGGCTTAGCATCTAGGAGGTAGTCATTGAGGATCAATGATTTCTTGGTAAGGGATTGAGAATTAAATAGAGTGAGGCCTAGGAGTTGGGTGATCGGTGCAATCAGGATGGCGGTGAGGGTTTTTAAGGTGCAGTATTGGGCATGCTTGGTTAATTTTCCTGATGTGGATAGACTGTGTTGAAGAATAGGGATTGATAAAACTGGATGCATTCTGGGTTGTCGAGCCAGCAAGTTGGGGTTGACTGGTAGGGTGATTCGGATGAAAGCTGGATAGAGGTTCCTTGGTTAGATGTTAGAGGTTGGATGTGGATGAATTCTGGAATGAGCTGGATGAAGGTTGGAATGGTATATGCCGGAATGGGTTTAATGGATGTTGTGGGTGATTGTTGGAGCTGGCTTGTTGAAGTTGTTGAGAGTGAAAGTGGGAATAGGTTTGGTTAAAGCTGTTGTGGCAGAAGGCTGATGCCGGATTGGTGTAGTTGTTGTGGATGAGTATTGCAATTAGTATCTAAGAGCTGGAATGGGAGGATGTCGGGGAGAACTGGTTGATTGCTGGCATGAAAGGATGAGAGAGGAAGGCTGGATGGTTGTTGGGGGCTGATCTGGAGAAATAGAGATGAGAGAGATTGTAGTCTGCAGCAGTAAGAAGTTGAGGCAAGCACTCCGGTACTGCATGAAGGGGTGCACAAAGGGGAAGGCCCCTTTGTCGCGCTGCTCGGCACGCGGCACCTAGCTGGGCCCCGATTTAAATCCCAGCAAGGGCTGGCCCTGATTGGATGCTCAGTGGTGCCTGTCGGGGTTGGCTGGACTCAGGAGGGCGGAATCGGGGGCAGGCCAAGTTCCCTGACTCGGACGGGCGAACGGCGTGGTCTGCCTCGCGGTCGGCGCAGGAGCAGCTCGGGGTGAGTGAATTTTTTTTTGATTGCCTTGATAGATGCGATAGATGTACATATGATGGAAGCAACATGCAAATCTCTCATATGCATATTCATTGTGAATAGCCTGAAAACCAGACTGGCTGGGTGTGTACCGAGGACTGGGCTGAAAACCCATGCTTCAAAGAAAATATTAAGCAGGGCTGCCAATGACTATATTACAACTATTATAAACTGATTAACAATATAAGATTTCATTAGATATGCATCTTTTTAAAACTTTTTTTTTTCTTACCTGGTATTGGCTGCTTTGAGGTCACAAAAGTGTGTATGTAAAGCTTTTACTACGTCACTGCAGACAACATTGACGACATCGATGTGATGCAGCCTGTGTCGCAGCTGTCTTCCCACCATCCAGAAGTCTTCAGATAGCAGGTGGTAGAGCTGTCCTTCATCTTTGCCGAGTCCTCCATACCAAGACAGGACATAATCTCTGTAGACGTAGTCAAAGACTATGAGAAAAGTAAAAGTCATGTCACCAAGCCTGTGGGCAGCAGCAGTATTAGCCAGATTCTTCAAATTAGCAAAACTGACTGTTCCTTATTACTCTTATTCTTTCGCCTCCATTTTTAGTCCATTTCTTATTGGTTTACACTTTTCTGAAATTTAAAAAAAAAAAAAAAAAAGTGTGAACCTATTATGGTTTTACCCCATGTATTTGTTTAAAAATAAACAAATAAATAGAAAAGCTCCCCCTTTCCTTTGTTCCTTTCTTCAGCAGTTTGTTCCGTATTCATCCTTCACTGCAAGGTTGACACAGGGGACCTGTGATCAGCACGAAGTTATCTAAGTTTGTAATGGCATCAGTGGCTACATACGAAGAAGCACTTTCAAAAACTTCAAATAGCTAATGACTTCTCAGAAATGAAATAAAATTCAGAATGTAAATTAACTGCCAATCAAATTAACAAAAAAATTCTGCTTGCACTACTAAAACACAGCATATCAAGAGTACATTACAAGATAATTAACTGTATGGCAAGGGAATGCATAATGTGCCTTTCTGCTTAGATGCAGCTTCTTGAAATTAAGCAAGAGGGAGTCTGTTATATTAAACTGCTCAAAGCCACCAGAGGTTATCGTGGAAAGCCTGTAAGTGGATTCTGTCTGTCATGTGTGATGAAAGAATCCATTGAAGCTTACTCTGGCAGCAGAAAAATGTATTTCGGAAAACAAATCACCACGGTACCTCCTAAGCCTTCTCAGCATGCTGCACACTAATACACTGGGTCCAAATGTTAATGCACCTCCACTTGCCTACATCAATTCAGTAAGGCTAATTTTTGTTTTCTTAGTCAACCAACCAATAAACACAAAACTGATTTACAGTAGCCAAATTTAAAACTTTTACATAATAAACTGGCCTAAAATCAGCTGCTTGGAATGAAACAAAGAGAAAGGAGTGTATGCTTGGAAGATGACGACAGTGTCCAAGACCCTGAAAGCAAGCATTTCTTAAAGCTAAAGACGACCCCTCTGCTCTCGGGCTGACAAAGTCCCCAGAAGCACTTGATGCATTTGCAGATGGAGCTTTGCTCTAAGTCGGTCCCACTAATCTTCATTAAGATCTTATGCGCTCTCACTACACTTAATAGAACAGATGCACTTCAAACTAGATTCCAAAAAATATCAATGCGTCTGTTTCTTAGTTCTATTACTTCCTCTGAGTCTTACTCATTTGAAACCTTTTTTTCCCCCCAATTATCCTAAAATGTTTTAACTTGTATTTACTTTTAATAAAGTATGCATACGTATGAATTTATCAGTGCTTTTCAACTATATCCTACAGAAAATAACTTCAACCTAATTAGGTTCAGATTTTTTTTTTACCCCGTTTCTTCCGGTTTCTTTGGGATTCTAGATCAATCAGAACCTGGCACGATGACCCTTCATTCGCAATTGACTACGGATTTTACATCTAGGACATATGATTTTACGGGGTTTATAAAAAACAAGTTTAGGGATTAAAATGTCAGGCAATTAGAAGATTTTGGTGGATATCAAAAATAAGTGTCTATCGCTGTTTTGCAGCACAAATTACAATTTTGGCATATTTTTAGGTGGATACAATTTAATAAGGCATAAACAGATTTATCACTGTTTTGCAGCACAAATTACAATTTTGGCATATTTTTAGGTGGATACAATTTAATAAGGCATAAACAGATTTATCTTAAAAAAATTTACAAACTGTTGTGCAGAGTGCACATGGCTATGATGAGAGTGGCAGGGTGGGTATGCACTTGAAAGAAAATGCAGATGGGTCTCCAATTGGACTACCAAGTAAACAAACTGACTGGCCCACCAGGGCAAAAACATGTCTGATTACCCACTCCATCCCTGCCAAGCAATAACCCAAGCCAGCACTGGCTCAAGACTAGGTTTTTATAAAGAGATATCACCCCCCTCTCTTCTGCTCCTGAGTGAAGAAAGGCAGTATTCACTAACTTCACACCGTGCAACTCCAATGATGTCAATCACAGTGTGGTGAAGGGGGGTATAGAACAGTCCTCCATTCTGCAGCAGTCTGAGAAGGGAACGGAACCATTATGGCATTTCTCTCTCTCAAACAGCACAGAGTGACAGTGCATATATACACTGCAACCATATGCTCTCTGCTTCCCCAGTCCTGCCCTGCTTATGCAGGCATGCATGAAGTGAAAGCATATTGATGTTTCGCACCCAAGCCTGCACAGAGGCCCAACACCACAGAAATGGGTGACCTGCAGACAGGACTTTTGTGTTAACTGGGGATGGGGGTTAATGGTGTTGGTATGCACTGCACGGAGTAAAGTTGCTCTTGCCTTCTGCTGGTAATAAGAGCAGTGAACCTTACAATCTGGGCCTTTTACAAATGGGTCCCTTGTCATGCAAAGTCCAGGGCAGCTGCCCCTTTTGCCCAAAAGTAAAAGCAAGCCTGCTGGCGGGGCTTCTGCTCCCTGTCAGCACACACTGACGACATCATCCAGCCGCTACATGATAGAGCACCTAAGGTACACTTTTTTGGTGGTTAAAACCAATAAGCCCAATTTCTCCATCAGGGATGTTTCATCGGTTTTAACCAAATTATTTATATATATATATATATATATATATATATATTTTTATATATATATTCCAGTCAATACAGCAACAATCCTTGGCTGGGAGCCATGCACCAGCACTAAACTCAGATCATGGGTTCTAAATCCAGCTACTGTCACTCTTAAGCAATGATCAACTCTTTCCACCTCCCGTTCGGGATGTGAATGTTACCCTCAGCATCATCCCCAGCAAACCAGAGAATTTCTACATAATATTGCACATCATTGCCACTAAGGCATCTGGCCAGATTGAGATCATTTTAATAGGATAAATTTTAGACCCATCATGGATAGCTTTCAACCCAAATTTGATCCTGATCATTCCACCCTGAGCAGAGTTATCATGCCTCTGGATGGTCAGATACCTTCATTGTGTAAGTGCTTTCCCGATTTGAATGGAAAAGCACTAAAAATAAATGTGCACATTTGTGGTCATATCACTTTTTAAAAAATCATCTTCATTTGAGTCCAGTTTTCAGTGTCTGTGCTATACTCAGGGCCCTTGGTTTCCTATGACAGATTTTTCAAAATAATGTAGTAATTATGTGACAAATTTGCATAATTTTGCATAAAGTTTCACACCTCTGACTACTATACAAAAAAGTGAGGGGTTTTTATTTTTTTTTTTACACTAAAAACCATTCATATTGTTTTCAAATAATATTTAATACTATTTACAAGTTAAAAAAAATGGAGAAATTTTGACTTACCTGAAATTTCCTTTCCTCTAAAGGCAGCAGATCAATCCACACAAGTGGGTTATGCACCTCTACCAGCAGATGGAAATGGAATAAAAGCTGTTGTCATGGACATATAGCCCTGTCCCATCAGCCCACCAGTATTTACTGGAAAAGAAACTATGGAGAAACTGAATATATACTTAAAATAGCCCAATACTCTTCACCAAATGTCACACATTATCGACGCTGCACAACTGAAAATATTAGAAAATGACCGTCATAATAGGCTTCCTCGTTAGGGCTTTCGCCTAATTCAACTCGGCCTTATGTGTAATCATAGGTCATTACTGTCCAAATCTCAGGAATGATTCCCACGATTGAGATGCTAACAAGTATATTTTTTTAAGATTTTTTCAATTGCAATTAAAATGTAAAGTCATTGGCTGTTTCTGCCGTCAACAAATAACGTTAATATGATATCACTGATGAGAAATCCATCTCTTGAAAAATTCCAACTTATCTTAAAGTACTTCAACGTTTCAATCTTGAGCCACAGCGGTGTTCACAGTGCTGATGACCCATCAGCACTGTGCTGATGACCCATCAGCAATGTGAACACCGCACTGTGCTGATGACCCATCAGCACTGTGCTGATGACCCATCAGCACTGTGCTGATGACCCATCAGCACTGTGCTGATGACCCATCAGCACTGTGCTGATGACCCATCAGCACTGTGCTGATGACCCATCAGCACTGTGCTGATGACCCATCAGCACTGTGCTGATGACCCATCAGCACTGTGCTGATGACCCATCAGCACTGTGCTGATGACCCATCAGCAATGTGAACACCGCTATGGCTCAAGATTGAAACGTTGAAGTACTTTAAGATAAGTTGGAATTTTTCAAGAGATGGATTTCTCATCAGTGATATCATATTAACGTTATTTGTTGACGGCAGAAACAGCCAATGACTTTACATTTTTATTGCAATTGAAAAAATCTTAAAAAAATATACTTGTTAGCATCTCAATCGTGGGAATCATTCCTGAGATTTGGACAGTAATGACCTATGATTACACATAAGGCCGAGTTGAATTAGGCGAAAGCCCTAACGAGGAAGCCTATTATGACGGTCATTTTCTAATATTTTCAGTTGTGCAGCGTCGATAATGTGTGACATTTGGTGAAGAGTATTGGGCTATTTTAAGTATATCGGCTATTCCCAACACTTTTTCATAAGATTGCGAAGTCCTACTCTATTAAGTATTCAGGTGAAACTGAATATATAACATGATTATTCATAGTCAACCATTCATGTTTCCACCAGATCAGAAACACAGAGCTCAGCCAAAAGCATCAACACACACTAATCTCAGAGGCTATGTCACTTACCATTCCTTCAAGGAATGAACAGAACAGACTGCATCATCCACAAGAAGGGAAGAATGAAAAGCAAGTAGGCAGCCGAGGGTGGGTTGTGGATTTACCTGCCTTCCTTAGAGGAGAGGAAATCAGGTAAGTAGCAATTTCTCCTTCCTCTGCACTCAGGCAGGTCAATCCTCACAAGTGGAATGTACCAAAGCTACTCCTGAACAGGGTGGGAGGCTTCCCACAGTACAGACAACACCACACTTGGAGCCCAAAAGTCCAAGCGACAATGCTTGGGAAGGTGTGCAAGTAATATCCTGTCACTGCCCAGGAAATCTTAGCAAGAAAAAATAATCTCTCCATACACAATACCGCCAGAGCTCTAGCTGAAAATGCTCTAAGTTACTTAAAGAAAGAAATCTTGGCATCCAAGCTGTAGTTGTCCGCTTTGTCAAACCCCTTTATCTCCACCATGAAGCATAAACAGACTACCTGAAAGAGCCAAAAACTGCAAGTACCTCATCAGATGCCAATTGACATCCAAGGCACGCAAAACACGAGACCCACTCTCATTCACTAACCCCCTCCAGCGTGGGAAGGGGAATACAGCGAGTCAAATGAAACTCCCAAGAAGGAAAGCATAGCCTTAAAATGTGCCACCCCCAGAGTCAGGCACAAGCCAGCTTATGGCAAGATAAATCTTGCAGCTCAGAAACCCAATGTGTTGAACAGATTGCCACAAGAAAAAAATTGCCTTCAAAAGGTAAGTAGCTGCAAGGAACATGAACACAGTGGAAGAAAGGTGAGACTCGCCAAAGTCAAGACCAGATTAAGGTTCCACAGCAGCACCGGTAGCCACAAGGGAGGCTGAAAACGGTGAACTCCCTTCAAGAACTGGGGCACCTCTGGTCCAGCAAAGACTCACCCTCTGTCACAAGTGAGAGTTGCTACCTGAACCTTCAAGGTGATAAAGACCAAGCCTCTAAACAGGAAATTCTAAAAAGAAGTCACTGTAGAATAACCACCACACTTCAGCAACCAAACCCTCTCAAGGGCCAACCATAAGGCAAAATCGATCCAGATCGTTGCATGGAAGGGTCTCTGGAGCAGCAGAGCTGTCCTGAACGACAGGCTGTGAGCACTACCTACCAGCAGCCTCTGTAAAACAGCAAACACAGCCTTCAGAGCCAATCTATAGATATCAGAAGTATGAATGCAGTTTGCATAGCATTTTTGTGAAAGATGCTGTCTATGTTCCTGGTGGGAAAGCTTATAAATTCCTACCCTGTGGCCCCACCTGAACAGAAGCACCGAACTTTTGCACACTCAGACCACCGACTGAAAAATCGTACCATCTTCATGAGATCAGATGACCCCAACAGGCTAACATAAGTGGAAAGGCTTCTGTTCCACCTAGATGAATGATGAAAACTACAATCTATGAATTGTCTGACAGTGCTGTGACCGGATGAGCTTCCAGCCGCTCAGTGAAGCACAAACATGTCAGTGGAGTACACGCAGTCCCAATTCCTGATAGGGAGCACCATAATTCAGCAGGTTCGTATCTGAGATGAGAACCTCGCAGGTCAATGTCTCCAGGGAAATCCCCATCCTGAGATGATCCACCTGTAGTCAGCAGTGCAACTGGACTCTCACTGGCAGGAGCAAGTGAAACCACACTATGCACTCCTATAACAGCGGAGAACAGCTACATGTGCTGAAGAGACCGCAAGAATGCCTACTGTCCAGGGATAAAATGTCCAAAGTGGCCACCATCAACCCCAGGAACTAAACAATACACTCCCAACTACGACACTCAACACTGGCCGCACATCGAAATACTCCAGCATCTGAGACTGTAAATCCTCTAGATATGTGCCTCTTTTGCACAGAGATGCCAATACTACCATCATGACCTTGAAGAGGGTTAATGTGCACAATGAGCAGCCCGAAGCCCAATGACTGAAAACGATGACTACATCTGACAATAGCCAAGCTCAGGAAACACTAAAGTTCCTGGAAAATGCTTAGACATGCCTCAGTCAGAAACGAAGATGTGAGAAACTTTTCTAATATATACCGTATTTTTCGCTCCATAAGACGCACTTTTTTTCCCCCAAAGGTGGGGGGAAAATGTATGTGCGTCTTATGGAGCGAATATAAAAAAAAAACCAAACAAAAATCTAACAAACACCCCCCCCCCCCCCCGACTCCCCCAAGACCTGACAAATTAATTTCCTGCAACCCCCCACCCTCCTGACCCCCCAAGACCTGCCAAACGTCCCTGGTGGTCCAGCGGGGGTCCGGGAATGATCTCCTGGGCGTGGGCCGTCGGCTGCCAGTAAACAAAATGGCGCCGACGGCCCTATGCCCTCACTATGTCACTGAGACCGACCGCTGCTATTGGTCGGTCTCAGTGACATAGTGAGGGCATAGGGCCGTCGGCGCCATTTTGTTTACTGGCAGCCGACGGCCCTATGCCCTCACTATGTCACTGAGACCGATCGCTGCTATTGGTCGGTCTCAGTGACATAGTGAGGGCATAGGGCCGTCGGCTGCCAGTAAACAAAATGGCGCCGACGGCCCTATGCCCTCACTATGTCACTGAGACCGATCAATAGCAGCGGTCGGTCTCAGTGACATAGTGAGGGCATAGGGCCGTCGGCGCCATTTTGTTTACTGGCAGCCGACGGCTCACGCCCAGGAGATCGTTCCCGGACCGCTCCTGGACCCCCGCTGGACCACCAGGGACGTTTGGCAGGTCTTGGGGGGGTCAGGAGGGTGGGGGGTTGCAGGAAATTAATTCGGCAGGTCTTGGGGGGGTCAGGGGGGTGGAGGTTGTTAATTTAAAGGGTTGGGATGGGGGGGGGGTTTTGGGGGTTCTCACAGAAAGAAAAATTTTCTGATCTGGGGAGTGGACCGAAATGGCCCTCCCCAGACCCGAAAACAAAATGGGGAGAAAAAAAAAAACTATGCACTCCCCTAATTTGCTCCATAAGACGCCCAGACGCAGAGCCGGTTTAGCACAATTTTTTTTTTTTTTTTAAATTTTCCCCCTCTGAATCCTAGGTGCGTCTTATGGTCAGGTGCGTCTTATGGAGCGAAAAATACGGTAGTTTTCCTCTGGGAGGAGTTAAACAAATGATGCTCAACTTCCTGAAAAATGATAGAAAGAGGAATAGTGGCCCACAATTTTCTGGGGACAAGCATGATAGCCTTTAAGTCCAACAGCCTTGTTAAGGTAGTCTCTATCAGCACTCCGTTCGGTATAGAGTTGCATAGAGAGATTATAGAAGAATCCAGAAGAATTCCAGAGCACAGTCATCCCCTTATGTCGAAGACCTAGTGCTCCAACTAATCTGGACCCACCTCTGAGCCAGTAGGTGAGTCTTTGGACCTTCATTGTGAAGATCAAGGAGCTCTGGTACCAGAGGATACTTCAGGAACACAAACCCTAAAAGTGTAACCTTGTGAGCGAGATTGGACCCAGAAACCGTCACCATGTCACAGCCTGCATCAGCTAAGAATGCGGTCCTCCCAGTTCTGTACCGAATTGCCATTAGATCCTTTTTCTTATTAGTCTCTAGAAACACGCAACTAGTCTGCACTAGACAGTAACAGGATATAATTTGCAAATGCATTGCCATGGCCACAAGACCTGCCTACGAATAGTCTCAAATTTCCTGAGCCTTGCGTAAAGCACCATTTTCGACCAAGGGGCACAAGCCCACCAAAATACGCCCTCCAATGAAATTAGATTCAGAGGTACTCCATTCAAGGGCAATCAACCCTGAAATCACACCCAGGAGGGGAAGAAAACATGACACCTTGCATAGGGTGACCAGTAAGGGATCCTCCTGTTACACAGGCAGTCATTCACAGCTACACCGAACATCTCCAGAGTCTGAAACAGACCTGGCAACCTAACTGTGAAAAACTCGGATCAGAGTGTAAAGTGGTTCCAAATCTGAAGTAATCTCCCCTTTGTCCAGAAGGAAGAAACCCAAATCCCCAAAAGAGGCATTAGACGTATCATCAAGCACATCTTTCTTGAACATTTCCAGGACTGCCTTACCAAGGCACTTGCACACAGTGGCTGAAAAGTGTCAGTCCTAAGTCTCCGCTGGGTGACCCTGCAGAAAAAACCTGAAGATCCCAGGATTCCACCCAGAAAAGGAAGGATGGGTCCATCCCAGAGCCCATAGGCCCAAGACCAACACTGCCAGACTGAGCCACATCTCTCATAGATGTCTCATCACAGGAAATCAAGAAGGAAATATTTTCATCTTACTACCTTCCACCCCACTCCTCTCAGACCAAGGGAATGGCCAGCATCAACCAAAAAAAGAAAAACCATAGTAGGTAAATCTTGTACAACCAGCGTCACTACAGACACAGAGGAGATGGCTCCATTGCCCTTATATAGCAGGCCAAATAAACAATTACAGCTCACACACCCAGTGAAAACTTTTTATAGGACTTCATTACAGGAGGCTCCCTTAATGACTCCTGCAAAAACTGCTTGTCTGGAAAGGACCCCCAACGGGGCTTGAACCAGCATCGGCTGCAAGTTTGAGGACTGGAATCTTAACCTCTAGGCCAGCCTAGACAGACACTGAAACCTCTATATCCACAGCACCATAACTGTTCCGGGAGAGCATATGCTATCATACACCCAGCAATGGGCCATGGTTCCATACAGTAAGCACTCAAACAGCATGCGCCCAGAGAGAATGCACTCATACCGAATGCACTCAAATAGTGTGCACTATTTGGATGCACCCAGACATTAAACACCCAAACAAAGCGAGAATGAGCCCAAATAGCATACGCTCAGTAGGCAGTGACAGAGTGCACACCGTATGTGCTCATATAGTATGCTCTGATAGTAAGTGCTCAGTGTGCGTTCAAATAGTATGTGCTCAGCATGCACTCAAATAGTACATACTTACACCATACCCCCACTCTATATAGGCCATTATCTTACATGTACAAGCATACGCGCACCTATACGTTCACATCAGTACATTGCCACATGTACATGCCAGCAAAGGGAAAATCAAGCCACCGTGGCCCTCCACACAGCTGAAAAAACAGAGCCTTACGAACAGAGCCTAGTCAAAGGTTGCCCCAACCCACCGAGCTTGTGCCACCCGATCTACACTGAACTCTGAGTAAAGCGAGAGGGAAGGAGGGGGAAGGAACACAACACTTAGCATCAAGGGAGGGAAAAAAAAAAAAGGTTAGGGAGGTTTTTAAGTCCACGCCTGAGGCAGGCTCCTGCACTGAAAACGCTCAACTGAAGAGAGGGACCTACTGGTGTCACACCTCAGGAGCTCAAGCAGTGCACGAAAATTCTTCCATCTTCTCCATTTCTTTCATTAATTTTTTACAACAGCCAATCCCCACCATCTGCTGGAGACGGAGAATACTGGCAGGATATGTCAGGGCAGGGCTATATGTCCATGATGTCAGCTTTTACTCCTGTCTCCATTTGCTGGTAGAGGTGCATAATCCACGTGCGTGGACTGACCTGCCTGAGAGTACAAAATAGAAAAATCAATTTATCAAGTTAATACATAAGCAATATTTCACAGTTTGTAACATTTTCAATTTGTCTGAGTATATGAGCTTATGTATGCTGAAAATGCCTTCAGTTTGTCATTCTGTTAATTACACAGAAAAATCAATGTGCCTATATTGGGCACATGATATCAGATGCAAAAAGGGGTTGAAACTTGTCAGCAGTAGTATCAGTCATTAAGGCTTCTATGAATTGAAATTAATGCCCTCTGACAGCTGCGAGACACCAGCAGTTGAAAACTTCCAAAATACATCCAGATCTTTGTAAATGCCGGTGTATAATTGGTCACATATGCAGGTGCAAGAACCTTTGTATAAAGATGAAATTCTTCCATAGGAAGAACATCCAACCCAGGAATTATATAAAAACAACTAATTTGAGGATTTAAGCCATCTTTGAGGGATCAACCATTCTGACTACCTTCTGTCCACTCCAAATTCATCTTGATATAGGATTGCCAACTTTCCACTGTAAACATTTTGAACACTTGGATGCACTAAGTAAAATTTTCGCCGATAGTATCTTTCCATTTCCACACATGACTGTGACTGTTAAGGAGTGTGGCCTAGTATCCAGATCATGCAGTATAGCAGGGGTGGCCATCCTTTCACGCATCTAGAGCCACAGAACCAGAATTCACAGAGATAGGAGAGGGGAGGAGAGGATTTCAATGTTCAAGTAGCCTTCAGGAGATGGTTTAATTATTGATCAATCATTCACAAGGGCCAGGGCAATGCTCTCCCAAGGTGGTGAAGGCTCCTCCTTACTCCCACAATCCTTTCTTGGTGGCGGGAGAACTAAACAAAAAAGCCCATTAGAAAGAGTTGTGAGTACAGGGAAGGCTGATCCCAGCCTGCACACTAAACCCATCCCCAGAGATGCCAAGGGTGGTCCATCCCAATGAATGAGACTGAAAGCTAAAGGGTGAGTTTTCAGGTATTATTTAGGGTATATATCTAAACTCTATTGAACCCTGAGTTGATCCCTGTACCATGGGAAGCAGATGGCATTTTTCCTGTCATAAAACAGTAAACACAGCCAGACTGCTCTGCTCAACAATTTGGGGAATCTCTCTCTCCAATCTCCCTCCCGTCTCCTGCTTTCTCATTCTCCTCTCTGCCTGTGTGGCTCCAGGTGCTGCTATGGACTCCTCTTTCTCTCCATATGCACTTTTCTGTGTGGCTCCCAATCAGGAACAGTGCAAGGTATTAGGCATCCTAGGTGAAACTTACAGCCTTGAGCCCCTCTGCATCTCTCTCTCCTCTTCCCCACGGCCCTCTCCAGAAGTGACCCATACTGTTCTCTGGGCTTATAAAAAGAGAAAATTAAGCCTTGGCCAAGTCTGGGGAGAGTCACTAACCCAAAGTAGGCCAGATCCAGATGGAATCCTGCTTTTCCTTGTTGAGCCAGAGATGGTGCAAGGGAATAAGGTGTCATAATTGAGCCTTACAGCTTGGCCCCACCCTTCCCACAAATAAATTAAAAAATATTTATAGTAACAGATTTTACAAGAAAAAACAGTGTTTTAAGACTTACAACATGCACTGCTATGGTACAATCAAAAACTTTGCAAAAAAGACAACTGCATTCATATGGTATTAGGACTATTGTAAAGCACGTCGGCATTCAGAAAGCTTTAAGTAACCTGAATTACAATATAGTAAATCTCCCATACAAAGAGAGAACTGCTAGCACTCAAACTGTAATAATCCTACCTATAAAAAGGCAATACTGCAAATATTACATCAGGCCCCAAAACACCAATACACCTGATATTAGGAAAACAAAGCAGAACAAGCCAAGCTGTTATAGATCCCTACAGAGAAACTATAGTATAATACCTCACCTGAGACACACATGCAAAACACAGACCCTCACCAAATTCAGAATAAAGAGACAAATTATAACTAGAAACATGCAGCCAAACTGAATTTGAAACCATAAGAGACTCCATATGCAGTGCAACAATGGAAAAGCATAAATATCACCATTCCTCATTAAACATCAAGCAATCAAGATATATAGACCATCAATCATAATAAAACCATACTCATAAAAAGAATATTTTAAAGCAGCAGATTAGAACATCCAATGTTTTTTACGTTTTCCCATCAATAAAATATTTAAAAACAGCAGACATCAAATAACACTAAATAATTACAACTAAGGCTAAAACATTATCCCCCGTTCTCCATACCTGGGAACTTCAGACTCTAGTCACCCTGAGATTGTCATGGATTAGTCAGGGATAAGAGGTACGCACAAACTATCTCCTCTCTTTCATAACACTCCCTTACATTCTCTCTCACACATGCTGACTGGCTCACAAACTCTGGTTCACATGTTCACAGACTTGCTCTTGCTCACACATATGCTAACTGGCACGCTTGTTCTCTCTCACTCATACACATGCTCACTAGCTCACTCACACATATGCTCTGTAAAACACAGCAAATTTGACTGCACTATGCAATGCAACAATGGAAAAACAAACATTTCTCATAAAACATTAAGCAACAACATGAAGAGCTGGAAAACATCATTCATAATATTTAAACTATACTAATAAAAAGAATAAATGTCAAGCAGGCAACAGCCAATGAACAACCAATAATTAAAATGATCCAAATTTTTTCTAATATTTCCCAAACACCAAATATTTCAAACAGCTGACATGAAATACCCCAAAATTAAAAATAGCATTAAAAATATCCATCTCTCCATACCTGGGATCTTTTGATTTCCAGTCACCCACAGACTGTTGTGGATTAGGGGAGGGGCCTCACAATCTTTAACCTCTCTCCCCCCCCCTCGCACACATGCTGTACACAGGCTCTCTCACTCACATATATGCTGTCATACAGTTGCGGGCTCTTACTCTCTCAAATATGCAGTTTCTCATAATTATGCATGCTCTCTGTCACACAACCAGGTTTCTAACACACACATACGAGTTCTGTTGCTCTCATACACATGCAAGTTCTCACACACACATACTTGCAGGCTCTCTCTCACCTACACATGCAGTTTATGTCACACACATACTTTTCAGGCCTCCCTCTTTTTTCTGGGCCTTCTCTTTGCCAGTTTTAAATCACAGCACTGCTCCTTTTTCCCTGAAGTAAGGTGGAAGGAAACCACACTGATTTTGCAACACAGGTGGGAGGGGGGGCCATGTGGCCTTGCAGGGCTCTGCTGTGGTTCGCAGGCAGGGCTAGTGCAAGGGAATTAGGCACTCCAGGTGAAACTTACAGCTTGCTACCGCCCCCCCCCCCGTCACACCCTCTGCACAGACAATTAAAAATTAGGAATTTATAATAGATTTCCATGAACAAAATCATTTAACTACAGTCTTGTGAGGTAAAACTATCACTTATAACGTATATTATACATGTATGGAGTGCTGTAAAACCCTATAAAATAGTTAAAGACCCTTGGAATTGGTATTACGTCTACTGTAATGTGTGCTGGGTATGAGCTTGGCCCTCAGAAAGCCACATGTAAACTGGATTACAATTTCAATATAGTAAATCTCCATATCAAAACTGCAATAATTGCCAGCACTCAAACACTAGCAACCCTACCTATGAAAAGTCAACACTGCAATTAGTACACGAGCCCCTAAAAAGCAAGTACACCTACTTTTAGGAAAACAGAAAAAGCCAAGCTGCACACACTAGCAGAATACGTCAACTCAGTCACACATGCAAAATACAAACAAACCCTCAAAAAAATGCAGAATAAAGAGAGGAGAGAGAATTTGAATTCAAGTTGGTCATAGAGGCAAAAACTCATAATAAAAACTTTTAAAAATATATCCAAAGCAATAAACCTGTGAGGGAGTCTGTGGGACCATTAGATGACCGAGGGGTTAAAAGGGCTCTTAGGGAAGATAAGGCCATTGCAGAAAGACTAAATGAATTCTTTGCTTCCGTGTTTACTAATGAGGATGTTGGGGAGATACCAGTTCCTGAGATGGGTTTCAGGGGTGATGAGTCAGAAGAACTGAACAAAATCACTGTGAACCTGGAAGATGTAGTAGGCCAGATTGACAAATTAAAGAGTGGCAAATCACCTGGACTGGATGGTATGTATCCTAGGGAACTGAAGGAAATAAAAAATGAAATTTCAGACCTATTAGTAAAAATGTGTAACCTATCATTAAAATCATCCATTGTACCTGAAGACTGTAACCCCAATATTTAAGAAAGGCACCAGGGGTGGTGCGGGTAACTATAGACCAGTGAGCCTGACTTCAGTGCCGGGAAAAATAGTGGAAACTATTCTCAAGATCAAAATCATAGAGCATATAGAAAGACATGGTTTAATGGAACACAGTCAACATGGATTTACCCAAGGGAAGTCTTGCCTAACAAATCTGCTTCATTTTTTTTTTGAAGGGGTTAATAAACATGTGGATAAAGGTGAACCGATAGATGTAGTGTATTTGGATTTTCAGAAGGCGTTTGACAAAGTCCCTCATGAGAGGCTTCTAAGAAAACTAAAAAATCATGGGATAGGAAGCGATGTCCTTTCGTGGATTACAAACTGGTTAAAAGACAGGAAACAGAAAGTAGGATTAAATGGTCAATTTTCTCAGTGGAAAAGGGTAAACAGTGGAGTGCCTCAGGGATCTGTACTTGGACCGGTGTTTTTCAATATATATATATAAATGATCTGGAAAGGAATACGACAAGTGACGTTATCAAATTTGCGGATACAAAATTATTCAGAGTAGTTAAATCACAAGCAGATTGTGATACATTACAGGAGGATCTTGCAAGACTGGAAGATTGGGCATCCAAATGGCAGATGAAATTTAATGTGGACAAGTGCAAGGTGCTGCATATAGAGAAAAACAACACTTGCTGTAGTTACACGATGTTAGGTTCCATATTAGGAGCTACCACCCAGGAAAAAGATCTAGGCATCATAGTGGATAATACTTTAAAATCGTCGGCTTAGTGTGCTGCAGCAGTCAAAAACACAAACAGAATGTTAGGAATTATTAGGAAGGGAATGGTTAATAAAATGGAAAACGTCATAATGCCTCTATATCGCTCCATGGTGAGACTGTACCTTGAATACTGTGTACAATTCTGGTCGCCGCATCTCAAAAAAGATATAGTTGCAATGGAGACTGTACAGAGAAGGGCAACCAAAATGATAAAGGGGATGGAACAGCTCCCCTATGAGGAAAGGCTGAAGAGGTTAGGGCTGTTCAGCTTGGAGAAAAGACAGCTGAGGGGGGATATGATAGAGGTCTTTAAGATCATGAGAGGTCTTGAACAAGTAGATGTGAATTGGTTATTTACACTTTCAAATAATAGAAGGACTAGGGGGCATTCCATGAAGTTAGCAAGTAACACTTAAGACTAATCGGAGAAAACTTTCACTCAATGCACAATAAAGCTCTGGAATTTGTTGCCAGAGGATGTGGTTAGTGCATTTAGTGTAGCTGGGTTCAAAAAAGGTTTGGATAAGTTCTTGGAGGAGAAGTCCATTAACAGCTATTAATCAAGTTTACTTAGGGAATAACCACTGCTATTAATTGCATCAGTAGCATGGGATAGTCTTAGTGTTTGGGTAATTGCCAGGTTCTTGTGGCCTGGTTTGGCCTCTGTTGGAAACAGGATGCTGGGCTTGATGGACCCTTGGTCTGACCCAGCATGGCAATTTCTTATGTTCTTAATTGAAACGTACAGACAAAAAATGAACTGTTAACTGCAAGAGGCCAGACTATTATACAGTGCAACAATGGAAAAACAGAAATATTACAATTCCTCAGAAAACATCAAAATCAGTATATATAAATCAATAGAAGTAAAACCATACTAATAAAAATATTTCAAAACAGCTGACAAATAGAACATTAATTGAAAACTTAAGTTTTCCAAAGACCAATAAAATATTTCAACCACCATCCAATACTTAAAATGGATGAAAAAAAAATCTCTGGCTGTTCATACCTGGGATCTTTTGAATTCCACACATGCCCTCACACACACACAGTCTTGCTCTCAAACACACATGCACAAACACATGCCCTTTCACCCACACATGCTCTCTCATTCACGTGCTCCCCCCTCCCAAGTAGAAATACTGTAGCAAGCTTCTCTTTCAGCCCCCTCGGCAGAGGGACTTCATTTTCCTTGAGGCCATGGGGTCTGAGGCTACTCTGTTTCCTTGGGGGGGGGGGGGGGGGGGGAGGTGGTGCTGGCGCTGTTGCTTTTCCTCCAGCACTTGATGCCTCTTTCTCAATGGCCCGAGGAATGCGCTTGCATAGAGGCGGAAGCACTGTTTCTGCTGCTTCTCAGACACCACACAAACTTGGGGCTAATGCTGCCTCTGCCTACAGCGGCCGGGGGGATGCGCTCTTCTTTTTCCACATGGCCTCTTCTTCCTGCTCATGCAGACCCAACCACTTCCTCTTCCGGGCCACGTGGGCAGGAAGAAATTATACCGTTGCCACCCCCAGACTGCTGGCACCTTAGGCGTCCGCTTAGAGCTTCCACCAGCCCTGCAAATTTCTCTTCCCGCCACGGCAGGATGGGCTCTGCCACGGCTCTTCAAGCACAGCAGAATGAGCTCCAACACAGCCCCATAGGCCTCACTCCCAGCGCAGCTTCATCGGCTCTGCTGCAACTTTGTAGATCGCTCTTTGAGCCGCAGCAGCCCGTCTCATTTTCTTGGGTGGGAATATTTAAAAAAATAAAAACAAAACATGATGGGAGCAACCGGCCCACCAGGGGAAGCCAGATCCCCCTGATAGGTCAAATCCACCCGTCCACCCCCATGCAGTTACTTTTCCTCTCACACACCCACCCACTCTCTGACTTACATACACCCACACACACACACACTCTTGCATACACAAACTGAGTTCGGGTCCCCAGTAGGACTGGGTCCACCAATGGCTCTGTGGGACCTTTGTCTTTCTTTTGGTTTACAGCTCTGCCTGCGCCAGGCCTCTTTTCTTAGGGTGCCGGCAGGATGGGGAGCCCTGACGGGTCTGTGGGGGTCTTTCCTTTGCTGCAACCCGACGGGGCTGTCTGGTCTCTCCTCTTCGCGCTGTGGGCGAGATGGTTGTTTGCTGATGGCTCTGCAAGGCCTCTCTCTCTTCTGGTCAATGCAGACCTCTTCTTGGGCCGCTGGCAGGACAGGGTCTGCTGACGGTCCTGCAGGGCGGCTTCTTTTCTTCGGTCCCACGGCATTGGCAGCGCTAGCCCTTTTTTTTTTTTTTTTTTTGCTTTGCTCCGACAGCACTGAGGGGCCTTCTTTTCCTTTGGCTGATGGGCAGCTGAATGTACCGCCAGCCAGAGGACGCTTACAGCAGCAAAGAGAATGCTCAGGCACAGAAAACAGACACCACGGGAATGAACCCCTGCCACCCGCTTCTCCACTAGCCCCAACATGAAGCTCCCTCTCCAGCTGGGGAAGACCTGACAGTACCTTCAATACCCATTTCCCATCAACTGGGGGAAAACCCACCACAGCAGATAAAATTAATAAATCTTGGAGGACTAAAATCTAGACTATTTCCAGACATTTTAGCCCTCCTTTTTGCTTCCAGACATGAAAGCAAAACTCCATAGAGTTCGAAAGAAATCCATACAGTTGGCAACGTTATCTCAACACCCCACCACCCCCCACACACACAAACATCCCCACACAATTTCAGAACAGAAAGAAGGGGAGGAGAAACAGAAGAAGGTTCCCTGCAGGCTGTTTCAAGGGAAGGGGCTGAAGCAGGGAGACAGATTAAACTGAAAACAGGCACCCTGCAGATTTTTTCAAAGGACAGATTTAAGAGATATTAAAGCTTTCTGGAATATTAATTCTGTGGCAGACTAACATATGCGGCAACAAGTTAATTGTGTTTCTCCATGGCTGTACAATTGCAGGAGTCCAAGGGTACTCATATTTTAGGATGTTTGCATGGGGTTCTGAATCAGACCAGAACATTTAAAATGTTTTCAACAGGAATGTGCATTCATCTGAAATCACAAAATATCAATGTTTTCATTTTCAAAACTAAACGACAAAATAAAATTTTGCGTTTTTCCTCTATCTTTTTTTAGTGTGTCCTATTTAGAATCACTGCACATGATTCAGACACAGTGAATTTTCTAAAATGTAAAAAAATGAAAAAGCAATGATGAAAACAGACTCAAACATGACATTTTTTGACCCCTAGTTTTCAACTGCATTCCTCATCTTTGCCCACTAAGTCTGCATTAATAGGTAACTCCCAGACACTTAAACACGCAGTAATTAAACCTCTCCTAAAGAAACCCTCCCTAGACCCAAAAGACCCCTCCAACTTCCACCCAATCTCTAACCTCCCATTTATAGCCAAGCTAATGGAAAGAGTTAACTCACAACTTATGGAATATCTTGAAAATCATGCTATCCTCCATGTAGCACAATTCGGTTTCCGGAAACACTTTAACACTGAAACGCTACTCCTCTCCCTATCCGACCACCTCCTCAGAGGTGGTCGGATAGGGAGAGGCCACAGCTACCTCCTCGCCCTTCTCGATATTTCAGCGGCATTTGACACCAGCCACCATCACCTCCTCGCACGTCTGGAAAGCATTGGCATCTCAGGCCTTGCCCTTGCCTGGTTTAAGTCCTACCTTTCGAACCGAAAGTTCTCTGTTAAAATAGGTAACTCCATATCTGCCCCCTATCCCTTACAACAAGGCGTCCCCACAAGGCTCATCACTCTCCTCCACTCTCTTTAACGTCTACCTCACCCCTCTCTGCCAGCTCCTCTCAGACCTCAAACTTAAGTTCTTTCTCTATGCCGATGATGTTCAGATCATCATCCCTATCTACAATTCTATCTCCGATGCCCTCGAGCACTGGGGAAACTGCCTTGCAGCCATCAATTCCCTGCTCACCAACCTCCACCTTGCTCTCAATACGAACAAAACTGAACTCCTACTTATCTCTTCACACACTTCCCTCTCCCCCCTACTACCCACTGACCCTAAGCTCAACCTCCTCTCAGCACAACCATTTGTGAAAGATCTTGGTGTCCTCCTTGATCACCAATTAAGCATGAAGAACTATGTTAATTCCATCCTAAAAGCAGGTTTTTTTCAAACGCAACGTATTTAAACTTAGAACACTACTATACACCCAAGACTTCCGTACAGTGATCCAAGCCACCATCTCTTCCAAATTGGACTATTGTAATTCACTCTTTCTAGGGCTCCCCTACTCCACGATAAAACCTCTACAAATGTTACAAAATGCTACAGCAAGGCTCATCGCAAATACCCGCATACATGAACATATCACGCCTATCCTCAGAGAACTACACTGGCTTCCCATACTCTCTCGAATTCACTACAAAATCCTGACTATAGTACATAAATTCATCTACACCCACAACTCTAAATGGAGTGACATCCCGTTCGATGCTTCCAGGAACCCACGACCCACCAGAACTGCCAAAGGCACCTTTCTTGTGCCTTCCCTCAAAATAGCCCATCTCTCTTCTACACGTGACCGTGCCCTCTCCATTGTTGGCCCCACACTCTGGAATTCCCTGCCTCCTAACCTGCGCCTTGAACCATGTGTGATCAAATTTAAAAAGAAATTAAAAACTCTATTATTCAGACAAGCCTATCCAGATTAGATCTTCCCCCAGCAGTTAACCCCTGTGTCACCACCTTGTGGTTATGCCTTCCTTACATTAAGGATTAAGTTGCACGGTCAAGCTACCTTATGTTATATCCTTACGTTATCCTTATGTTAAGGATCAAGTTGCTTTGTTAATCTATTTTTCCTAGCTGCTCCTTGTTACCCCCCCTTCCCAGTTCATCTTTCCCTGTTGACATGTATTTTTCCATATCTATTTGTTGAGATGTAAACCGGTATGATGTCCACTACTAATACCGGTATATAAAAGTTTCTAAATAAATTAATTGATTCAATACATTCTTTTTCAAGAGACAGATTTGTAGCACTGTCCCCACCCTCAATGCCACCACACATGCATACACCAAGCCTGAAGATTGTTTGAACCACAAGTTTAAAGCATATAAATTACCCATATCAGGCTAGATCCAGGTTCCTTAACGTGAACTATTTAGTAGAGTAATTCAAGTACTACTTAAATCTATTCCCCTTGAAAGAATATGTTGATCAAGCAAGAATGTAATGAGGTCATGACTAGACACAATCTTGGTCAACAGAACACAGACATAATGAATCTTCCCTGAAACAGTTTTTAAAAAGTATAACATTTTCTTCCTGATTCTATTTACCATCTTAAGAGTGCTGCATATGGATTAATAAAGTATTTTGACTGAATATGCTATATAAAGATCTTAAAAGCACTGCTCTAAACAAAACAAAATGAAACAAAAATCAATATTTTATTACTCAAGAAGATGGAGCATTCTCTCCATTGTAACTATTAATAACAAGCATTTCTAATAGTCAAGTTTAAAGCATAATTGCCATATTCCTCAGATCCCATGGGGAAGGCAGGGTGGGTAGAGCAGTCTGCATTTAATCTTCTTAAATAGGAACAAAAGGCAACCAGCAAACACTAATTTACTTATCTCTCACTGTCACAGGGTATGCGCCATGTCCTGAACTGCTGCCAAGAAGTCCAAGCAACTGTATAGCTACACCAATGTGCAGTAAAATAGCACCTTTATTCCTTCTTCAGCCCTATTACAATTCACTTTAAGCTGGGCAGAGGAAAGCTGTAAGGTGTGTTATATGGCCATAACCGAAAATAAAGCTACAATTAAAACCACGCTACCTCCTGTTCATTGCAATAAATTAAATCTGCAGACAGTAGGAGGTTAAGGGGGAAATCATATCCCTATGTTTAATTTTCTAATTAAAAACAATCTAGATATGACATACAAGTTATACTGTATTTTCTATATAAGAAACCTATATTGCTGTAAAGTCTTATCAGATACAACAAACCTGGCAATATTCTCATATATCACAAACCAATTAATATTCAATAAATATATAGTGACATATCTAATTTTAAATCTTTATTGGTGAAAATCTCATAACACACATACCACAATTATATTTCCATATTACCCCAGACAATAGACATTTAAAAATCTCAACATACCCATACATATCACATTCACTCTTTATATCACTCACACATAACTTACTAATTCTTATTAAGAAACTTTGATAATTTAAGTTAAACATAAACCTTTTCACATAACATTATCAATTATAAATGCAATCTATTTGCAAACAGAAAGAGTTCTATTGCATAAAAAATTTTGTGTCCGTTACAAGAACGCCAATCCTTTCAATCCTTCATCTTCTCCTTTCAATCCTTCTTCAGCTTCTCTCAACATGTTTCGCCTTCCCTCAGGCTTCTTCAGGAGAATTTCTGAGGAATCTCCTACTGCTCATATATCCTCAACATCTATCCAAAGGGTTTTTCATCTATAACATTGCACAAATTCAATTAATGCTTTCAAATTACATTTATATTTCCAATTTTTTGAAAAATTTTCTCTACAAGCTATTTTACCTGAACATCCCAAAAACCTTTTCTCAGACGTACAGCCAAAACACATCCCCGACTCATTTTTCAGCGTCTTACTTATTCAAAAGAACACTTCATCTCACGTAAAATAAACCTAAAATGAAGTGAATCAGGATAACTTAAAGAGATCTTTCCTTCTCTTAGAAAACTTTTCCAACATGCACAATAAAAAGGAAACCTTACCTTTTCAATCTTTGACAAAAACTCCACCACAGCTCAAAGAGACGCTGCCATCGAGTGAGTCAACGGAAGTAAACCTTACGTCTTCTCCCGTCCTTTTAAATCTCTTAGCACCAGAGAGGACTTACTCAACTAATCTCCACCCCTTTATCTTGCCCGCCAAGTTCAATCAAAACAACACTGGTTTACTAAACCTTTCAACCCAAGCTAGCTCTTAAAATTCAAAAACATGCTACCCAATCAATTTTATCATTAAGTCCTTGGGGCCACAGAGTTCCCAATGTGAAAATCCATCGCTGCTCCATACGCAGCAATGTCTTATTCATATTTCCTCCACGTCTGTTATGTACCTTCTGTAATACAAAAAAGCGAAGTTCTTCTACCGTGTGCTTATATTCACGCCAGTGTTTTACAAGAGGAGCCGTTTCTACCTCCTGAGGGAAGGCGAAACATGTTGAGAGAAGCTGAAGAAGGATTGAAAGGATTGGCGTTCTTGTAACGGACACAAAATTTTTTATGCAATAGAACTCTTTCTGCTTGCAAATAGATTGCATTTATAATTGATAATGTTATGTGAAAAGGTTTATGTTTAACTTAAATTATCAAAGTTTCTTATTAATAAGAATTAGTAAGTTATGTGTGAGTGATATAAAGAGTGAATGTGATATGTATGGGTATGCTGAGATATTTTTAAATGTCTATTGTCTGGGGTAATATGGAAATATAATTGTGGTATGTGTTTTATGAGATTTTCACCAATAAAGATTTAAAATTAGTAAAGTCTTATCAGGCAACAACATTTTTTTTTAAACGGTCTCCATTTAAGCACTTTGCCATGTTGTAAGAAAATGCCATTCCCTTACTGCTTGCTCCCTCATTTATTCTTATTACTAGACAGAAGCTGAGCTACCAGTTATCTCTTTATGTACGCAAGGGTATGTCTGAGGAAGAGCAGTCTACTATACTCACTGCAAAATACACTCTGAAACAAGGAGTCAACTACTTTAATTTATTGCACAAACCACTAACATACATTGCTGCTTAATAGAATACAAACAGTTCATCATACAGAAAGTAGAAATAAGGCTACAAACAAACTAGAACTTGAAACTATCAACCCATGCTTCTCTCCAAATATTTCAAGCTAAGTTCAGCAGCATGGCACGCAAAGGCAGTTCCTACCTTAGTGTCATCTTACTAGCTAAGAACTGTTAAAAAAAAAAAAAAAGACTAGCTGCTCAAAAATATTTTAAAATCCCCAAGGAAAACATTATGTACACTCTAGGAATCCACATTCCATCTTTGTTCAACATGAAACTGGTATCCTTCAAGATAACCCAAAAATCTTCAAACAAAATGCAATGAATCGGAACTAAAAAGTGCTCAAAATATATCCAAAATTACAGAGTATGCCTCCCAGCAACAGAATTGACACCTTTTGAATTCTCAATTAGGTGTTCTGCTTTTCACTACTCTGGAACAGACCTATGCCACAGTGCTTGCAGAAGCAGCTAAATGACTAGTGAGAGCACCCACTACAAGTATCTCTAGTGCAAGATGGATTCTATGATCTTAGCTAGTCAAGTTAATGCAGCACTTGGCATAAGTGAGAATAATCATTTCAGAGAACAGGCAGTTAAGAGACATGGTAATATGTTAGTGAGCACAATATTTTTTTTTACTAGTTTCAAAGCTGTATAATAGCAAATCATGACAATAAAATGAAGTTGACAAAAAATCAGACCTAAGTTTTTGTTTTTGGGTTTTTTTTTTAGAAAAAGGGAAAAACAGTGCAAGTGCCATCCAAATTAGTTTGCTTACTCCCTTATAAAATACATTTTGTGCCTATGGATTTATTTTCCTGAAACATCTGGAAAGAAAAAGTTATAAGAAAAAAAACAAGCAAAAACTTGCATAAATATCACATCTCTTTTGCTCGATTCTTTTAGCATTTACAGATTAATGTAGCACAAGATTTTGCGAGTATAATTATTTTATGTGAAAGTAGCACATTTAAGACTAATCTGAGAAAATTCTTTTTCACTCAACGCACAATAAAGCTCTGGAATTTGTTGCCAGAGGATGTGGTTAGTGCAGTTAGTGTAGCTGAGTTCAAAAAAGGTTTGGATAAGTTCTTGGAGGAGAAGTCCATTAATGGCTATTAATCAATTTTACTTAGGGAATAGCCACTGCTATTAATTGCATCAGACGCTAACCAACCTCTTTCCCTTTTCAAAAATACACCAACTTGAACATACAAGGGAATGTTTGCTTGGTGGTAATCTTGTACGGAAGTTATTGAATGAGGGTAACCGATTTGCAGTTATCCTCTCTTTAACCTCCGTCTATTATTCTTTTATTAAATTGAACAATATCTCTCACGAATCTCTTTTTTAATTTTTGATTTTTCAATTTTTCTAAAAATCCCTTCTCCCCTGCTGCTTTTCCGTCCCACTGTTATTTTATTTCAAACTTATCAGAGTCGTCGCCTCTGTAATGTCTTATGGGTACGGAGCTGCTTGTCCGACACGGGCCATGTTTCGGCATGGCCCGTGTCCCTGAAGCAGGCACCCCGTGCCGAAACATGGCCCGTGTCGGACAAGCAGCTCTGTACCCATAAGACATTACAGAGGCGACGACCCTGATCTTTATTGCACAATAATATATTTCTCTTTTAGTTTGTTTTTGTTGAGATTATTTTTTTTTTTTTTTAATAAAAGCCTGGATCTTTTTTATTTTTGCACAAATACTCTTCGGCGTTTGTTTCTTTCTATTTATTTTTTGAGACATAATTCAAAACCAGTGCATGTTTTATTCAAAAACATTATTAAAAAATAATTTTTGTGGATCCCAGAGGGGTAGCTAGACTGATTTGGTTTGTTACACACTGGTTCCTTATGACTATAGCAATGTTTTTCAAGCAAGTCCGGTTTTCAGAATATCTACAATGAATAATTAGAGCCTACAGTGGAAAAAACTCATTTTGTAAGTTACAAATTCCTCAAAACATTTCTCTTCAAAAAAGCAATTTTGAGTGTTTATTTTTCCTTCGCCCATCTTCTACTTCTCTCTCCTCCTCAGCTGCAGCATCAGGGTTCTGTTAATAGTATGTATTATAATTTAACATTTGTGAATTATGATTTTATGTTTTATGCATTTTAATGTTCATTTTGTTCCCTGCCTCAAACTATTGGAGTGCATGGGTCATAAATCATTTTAAATAAATAAATATGCATGAGAGATTTGCATGCAATGGAGACAGTGTATGCAAATCTCTCTGTTCATATTCATTGAGGATATACTGAAAACTGGACTGGCTAGCACGTATTCTGAGACCAGTTTGAGAAACACTTTTTGATGCCATTTACTTCTTACAAGAGCCATATGAGCGAAACGTCTCTTTAAAAGGAAAAAAGAAAAAGAGCTGGAATCTATGGTTTACAAATTTTCCCAAATTGCCACTGATTGCTCAAAAAAAAAAAAAAAGTTCAAATGCTACTTGGAGACATTAAAGATGCCAGAACAAGTTATTCCTCCAGTTTTTAAGGCTTATTTGCCCTCTTTAAAAAAAAAAATAAATAAATAATGGTGGTACAGAAATGGGAGCACATTTTCTCCATTAGAACATTCTAATTTGGATGCTTCTGCTCTGTTAGAGACGTCTGATAATGAATCACAAAAAAATTAAAAGAAAAATAAAAAAATCTACTTTGATTGTCACTTTAGTTCTCGAGCTGGACAAAAATTATATTTTGAGGATACATTTTAGGCATCGTACTGAAACTTTTCTGTATTTTCAAGTAAATGTTTTTCTTGACATGGCAAGGCAAACTCAGAAAAGGAGGAGGCAGCAATTTTTCCTATTAAGACCAAGAGTTCTGCAGCTTGGTGCATTATTTTTTTCTAAAGTTTCCCTAGATATAGAGCTTTATCATTTTCTTTCAACCTTCCCAACCGACTAATTTTCTTTAATGATAAGTCTGTACAGGAGACCTCCATTCAATATCATCTCACTACAATAGCCAGTGAGAAAGTTTTGTCATTAGTAAGCATGAGCCACTAGTAATAGCTGCTCTATTTGTCCTTTTATATTTTTCCTTGAATTGTCATACTGATGCCCTCCCCATATGAACTTAGACTTGAATTAAACATTTTATTTCTTATATTTAATACTCATTAATTTTTCTGTATGTTTAACTTCTAATTTTTCCTTTTCAAGTGATGTCTTGGAAATTATATTATGAAATTCATAAATAAAATGTTTTTAAAAAAAGCTGGATTCCTCTGCATGAGATAGAAATACTACCCCATTCTTTTGTTAACAAAAACTACAGAGTAAATAGAAAGCAAAGTATTTGTACAACAAATACAATGTTAAATTTGCATAAAGGCAGGCTTGTCATGCGACTCAAGCTGTGGCACTTTACGCTGTGGCACCATCAATCTAGGTTCAGCTGGAGCCAATCAGGTCTGGGTACACCACAAAGGTCGTACAACTAAGAATAAGGAAGAAGGTTGCTGCTTGCGTTATTACCCTTGCTAGTCAACAACTGGCACTGAATGTGTCCCTAAATAGGCTGCACACCCCTCAGGCCAGCCACAGTTCTCTATGTTGCCTGGACATGTCTAGGAAGGAGGGAGTGAAGATGATACAATTAAAGAAGATTTATTTATTTATTTATTTAAGATTTTTATATACCGGCATTCATGATACAATCACATCATGCCGGTTTACATATAACAGGGGTGTACAATGAACAACAGTGTAACCTGTGGAAGTGAGCAGTTACAAATAACAAGGGAATTAAAACTTGGGAGAAGAGAAGAAAAAAGGAGAGGATAACTTTAGATAAAGATATTTACATTAGATAAAGATAAAGATAAAATTAAAAAAGATTTTTACCCCAGTGTTTAGCCTTAGTTTAATTAAAACAGTTTACATTCCGCTTCTTCCAATAAAAATTGTCTAGTGCGGATTACAGAATATAATATACATAAGTCATGACAATCCTAATCAACATTAAAAGTAAAACCTAAATATTTGTAAACTAACAGTGGCAAACAAATACTAACTTACACTGCCTCACAAAATTAACCCAAAGTCCTACTTCTCAACACACACACACAATAAGCACAACTTTACCATTTAAGAATTCTTTATTAAGAATTTAAGTACTGATTCCCAGCAAGACCAACTTACATCAGCAGATGAAGGTTCTGCCATTCCCATATTCTGCTCCATCTCACTGGGATATGCTGCCAGTCGACCGTAGAGAAGAGCGATTTGAAACTTTGTAGGAAAAAAATTTAACACTTTTTTTTTTTAAAGAGACTTAAATTATTAGAATTGTGAGAGTTTAGGGATAAAAAAAATCAGCTAATTTTGTGAGCTAATATAAATTAGTATTTGTAAGTATTAGAACTGTGAGTTTGCAAAAGTCACTTGCTTAATCTGGAAAGGTAAGAATACTGGCTCCAAGGCAACTAGTCACTAGTTTGATGCCTACCCACCCAGGCTCTCTCTAAAATATTCCCCCCTCCCCAGTTAGAAGGAAAATTTTCAAAATAGGAATTAGCAATTTTGAATATGCAATTAACCCTGATTTTAGTGATTCATTAATTTTAGTTTTGTTGCTGGTTATTCACAACTTAATATAAATCACCTAATAAACTAAAAACCTTAGATTTTAAAAGATGACAAATCATTTAATATAGCTTTAATTGAAAGACATACTATTCCATAATCAGTTTTATAACTAATAGCTTTAAAAAAAAAAAACTTAAGATGTATGCAGAGAGAAGTCCAGCAGTAAGTTGGGGGCTATTCAGTCTTTTGCAGCAAGTGCCACATGTATGATTATCCTCCTGTTGGTGAGGTGTTATGTATGTACCTGGTGCAAAGAGCTTGAGTCTAATCTCTGGGAAATCAGACCTGGAGGAGCTGAGGTAGACAGAGTACATAGAGAAGACCTTCAGGGGCACAGTAGAGCAGGCCAAACCCCAGTCAAGGAGTCCCTGATGCAGGAGACCATCATCTTGGTGTGGTATGAAATGATCCTGTAGCTAAGATCTGTTCTCCAGGTGATGCCTTATCCTCTTGCACAAAGGATGTGTCTCCAGAGTTGTGTGTCAGGATGGAAGGGTTAGGCAGCAGTTATAACGGGGGATTCAATCATTAGAAACATAGATAGCTGGGTGGTCAGTGGCCTTGAAGATCGCTTGGTAATTTGCCTGCCTGGTGCAAAGATAGCAGACCTCAAATGGCACCTAGATAAGTTTTTAGAAAGCACTGGGGTGGCACAGACAGTCATGGTACATGTGGAGACCAATGACATGGGAAGGTGCAGGAGGGAGCTTCTGGATGATACATTTAGGATCTTAGGTAGAAAACAAATCCAGAACCTCCAGGCTTGCATTCCATGTGCAGAGCAGAACCCCGGGGTGGATGAGAATGGTGCACAGAAGAGGGTTTCAGATTTGTTAGGAACTGGAGAAGATTCTGGGGGAAGACAGAGCCTATTCCAACAAGATAGTGCCACCTTAATCAGAGGAACCAGGCTGCTATAGCTAATCTTTAAAAAGGAGATAGAGCAGCTTTTAAACTAGATGGGGGGAAAGCCAACAATTGCTCAGACTGCACGGTTCAGAATAATGTATCTTTAAAGGACACTAAAAATAAGGAAGTTTGGGCATCCTGAAAGAGAGGTTGCAATAAATGCTAAAGTAGCTTAGGTGTCTAAGAAAAGAACAGATAAAGCAGGAAAATTCCAAATTACCTCTGTCAAATGATAAGCAGGTTAATACAAACAAAAAAAGTATACTTTGAAATATATGTATACAAATGCTAGAAGTCTAAAAAGAAAACAACAAGATGGGAGAGTTACAATGTAAAGTACTGAATGCAGAGGTAGATAGAATTGGCATCTCCGAAACCTGGTGGAAAGAGGATAACTAATGAGACCACTGTGATAACAAGATACAAATTATATTGCAATGATCGGATAGATCAAATTAGAGGAGGAATGGTGCTATATGTTGAATAGGACAGTTGACTAAGATAAAAGTTCTGCAGGAAATAAAATGCACCGCAGAATCTTATGAATAGAAATTCCATGTGAGAAGAGCTTAATAAAATATCAGTGGGGGGTGTAGTACCATTCACCTGGCCAGAATGAACAGATAGATTATCAAATGCTAAGAGAAATTAGGGAAACTAACAAATTAGCAACTCAGTAATAATGGGCAATTCTAATTACCCCACTAATGATCGAGTTAATTTTTTTCTGTTAGCTGGTAACTTAGCTTTTCAAAACCTAATACAGAGAACATAAAAATAAATTTAGGGATTAGCACTAGATAGTAAATTTAGCATTAATTCATAAGAGGATATTTGCATAATACTTTCAGAATGATTGGCATGTTAGCATTACTGCTGGAATTCAACTGTTAATGCTAATGCACATACAAATAAGCATTTCTGGCTTAGTACATTGCTCAATCCCTGCATTAACACTTTAAACATGAGCATTAAAGCTGATACCTGTTAGTTCAAAGGCCCTTATAGGTTAAAACGTTTACTGCATATTAGTAGCTGACATGAAACTTTTTTTTTTTTTTTAAACATACAAGGAGTGCATTAGCAGTAAAGAAAAGGATGCTATGGTACCTCTGTAGAACACCATTATAAGTAAGTATAGTGTATATGGATTTTCAGAAGGCATTTGTCAAAGTCCCTCATGTGAGACTCCTCAGAAAACTGGGAGGTCATGGGATCAGAGCAGTGGCCTATGTAGACTGCAACTGGAAAAAAAGACAGGAAACAGGAGGTAGAACTAAATTGTAAGTTTTCCGAATGAAGAAAGACCATTAGTGGATCTGTATTGGGTCTATATTGAGACCTGTGCTATTTACCATATTCATAAATGATCTGGAGAAAGGGACAAAAAGATAACCAAATTTGTAGATGAGACAAACTGTTTCAAGTCATTAAAATGGCAGATTGTGAATAACTGCAAAAGGACCTTGTGAAATTAGGAGACTGGGCTTCTAAACGGCAGATGCAATTTAAAGTAGATAAGTGCAAAGTAATGCATATAGGAAAAATAATCCCAGCTACAAGTACATGATGCTGGTTTCCACGTTAGGAATCACCACCCAGAAAAAGGACCTCTTAGTCATTGTAGAAAATACCTTTAAATCTAAGTGCAACAGCCAAAAAAGCAAATAGAATATTAGGCATTATTTGGAAAGGAGTAGAGACCAAAACAGAATATCAATGTCTTTGTATAGATCTATGATGCAACCACACCATGAGTATTCTTTGCAGTTCTGGTCAACCCATCTCAAAAAGAGACATTAAAAAGGGTGACAAATGAAAAAGGGGAAGGAAGAGCTCGCTTAAGGAGAAAGGCTAAACCAACTAGGGCTCTTTAGCTTGGAACAGAGACCAAGGGGATACGACTGAAATTTATAAAAACATGAGTGGGGAAGAAGGGGAAAAGAGGGAATGGTTATTTACCTTTTCAAACACTAGGACTAGAGAGCACTCCACGAAACTAACTGGCAGATTTAAAACAAATCATAAGTATTTTTTCACTCAGCGCACAATCCAGATATGGAATCTGTTGTCAGAGGATGCGATTAAGGTAAAAAAAAAAAAAAAAAAAAAACCAACAACAAGTAGGGTTCAAGAGGACTGGACAAGTTCCTAAAGGAAAAGTTCATAAATAGATATTAGCCAGGTAGACTTGGAAAAGCCAGTACTTATCCCTGGGAGTGTGATATTAAAACACAGATCTACTATTGGGAATCTGACAAATACTTGTGACCTGATCTGGCTGCTGTCTGAGAAAGAATGATAGGCTCAATGGTCTGAGTCAGCATGGTATTTCTTATGTCCTTCGTTCTTAGAATACAAAAACAAAATAGCATTCACTCTGTGGCTCAGAGTGAGCCTTGACATAGTCCACCAGATTCAGTCTCACCTGGGCATAACAGAAGGAGATACAATTTTCTAGCCAATTAGATACTGGCAACATTAATCCCCAGTCTGTTTATGGCAAAAGTAACAGAGATAAGCGGAATTTCTATGAGCTTTAGTACAGTACTTGTAGAAAATGGGTGTTCTCCTGGGAGAGCAGGATGTTAAGTCATCACAGATGGTTGACATCAGACGGAGCCCGGCATGGAAAACTTGTTAAAATTTCTAGCTTTGACTAGCACACTGAGCATGCCCAGCATGCCACTATCTGCGCATCCACACAAGGTCCCCCTTCAGTCTCGTAACATAGCAAAACTACGAACAAAATAATAAAACAGAATGCATAATGACCCAACTCCGCGGGGTGGCGGGTGGGTTTCCTAAGGACTAACAATCTGCTGTTCTAGGAGAACACCTGTTACAGGTAAGCAACTGCGGTTTCTCCTAGGGCAAGCAGGATGGTAGTCCTCACATATGGGTGAATACCAAGCTCCAGGCTGCTCCTGGCCACAACTAAGACCAACAGTTACCAAACAAGGGGCCAACGGGCACAACAACTGCGGTGCTAGTGGTCAGCAGGGAGACGGTCTGGTTCCAAACAGGGGCCACAGGAAGGAAGAGTTTGCGTAGGACAGATTGGCCAAAGGTACTGTCTTGTCAACCATCCTTGTCCAAACAAGTAGTGGGCAAACGTGTGTAGTGAACTCCACATCACTGCTCGGCAAATGTTGGTGACAGGGACCTCCTATAGGAGGGCTACCGACACCGCCATGGCCCTCACAGAGTGAGCTTTGATTCTGCCTCCAAGCTGAAGGCCAGCTTGTGCATAGAAGGTGGCAATGCAGTCCGCCTGCCAATTAGATAGACTGTTCACCCACTGCAACTCTAGGCCTGTTGTCAAAAAATACAAAGAGCTTAGTGGATTGCTGTAAGCTGCTGTGCATTCAAAATAGAAAGCCAAAGCCCTTTTGCAATCCAAAGCATGGACAGCCCATTCCCCAGGGTGGGTGTGAGGTCTCAGAAAGAAGGTGGGCAAAACAATGGACTGATTGATGTGAAAATCAGTCACAACCTTAGGTAGGAACTTTGGCTGCGTACACAGGACCACACAATCGTGAAAAAAAAATTTGTGTATGGCGGGTACGTGACCAAGGCCTGAAGCTCACAGCCAAAGAGATCGCCACTAGGAATCTAACCTTCTAGGTGAGGACCTTCAGATTACAGGAGCACAGAGGCTCAAAGGCAGGACACATGAGCCGTGCTAGGACAATGTTGAAGTCCCAGGACACAACAGGAGGCTGAAGAGGGGGCTTAAGTTGAATCAGACCCCTCAAAGCGACCCACTAAAGGCTGTACCAAGATGGGAGTGCCAGCAACACCCTGATGGTACACACTAACAGCACTGAGATGAACCCTGAATGAGCTGGTCGGAAGCCCAGACTCAGAAAGGTGCCACAAATAGTTCAGGAACTTGGGGAGAGTGGCATGCAAACAGATCTAAGCCATGCCCCTCACACCAGGTGGAGAACCTCTTCCATTTTGATCTGGAAGACTTTCTGGTGGAAGGCTTTCTAGAAGCCCCCAGCACCTGTGAGCTGTTCTCCGAGAGGTGTAGGGGCTGAAGCACTAGGTGCTCATCATCCACACCATCAAGGCAAACACCCGGAGGTTGGATGGCGCAATGTACACTGGTTCTGAGTGATCAGATCGGGTGCGGTCCCCAGTCTAATGGGATCCCTGATTGACAGATCCCGAAGAAGAGGGAACCAGACCTGCCAGGACCAATAGGGTGCCACGAGTATAAGAACATGCTATACTGGGTCAGACCAAGGGTCCATCAAGCCCAGCATCCTGTTTCCAACAGTGGACAATCCAGGCCATAAGACCCTGGCAAAAACTAAGTCTATTCCATGTTACCGTTGCTAGTAATAGTGGTGGTTATTACCTAAGTCAACTTAATTAATAGCAGGTAATGGACTTCCCCCCAAGAACTTATCCAATCCTGTTTTAAACACCGCTATACTAACTGCACTAACCACATCCTCTGGCAACAAATTCCAGAGTTTAATTGTGCGTTGAGTAAAAAAGAACTCTCTCAGATTAGTTTTAAATGTGCCACATGCTAACTTCATGGAGTGCCCCATAGTCTATTATCCGAAAGAGTAAATAACCAATTCACATCTACACATTCTAGACCTCTCATGATTTTAAACACCTCTATCATACCCCCCCCTCAGCCGTCTCTTCTCCAAGCTGAAAAGTCCTAACCTCTTTAGCCTTTCCTCATAGGGGAGCCGTTCCATTCCCTTTTTCATTTTAGTAGCCCTTCTCTGTACCTTCTCCATCGCAATTATATCTTTTTTGAGATGCGGCGACCAGAACTGTACACAATATTCAAGGTGCAGTCTCAACATGGAGCAATGAGGCATTATGACATTTTCCGTTTTATTCACCATTCCCTTTCTAATAATTCCCAACATTGTTTGCTTTTTTGACTGCCGCAGCACACTGAACCGATGATTTCAATGTGTTATCCACTATGACGCTTAGATCTCTTTCTTGGGTAGTAGCACCTAATATGGAACTTAACATTGTGTAACTATAGCATGGATTATTTTTCCCTATATGCATCACCTTGCACTTGTCCACATTAAATTTCAACTGCCATTTAGATGCCCAATTTTCCAGCCTCACAAGGTCTTCCTGCAATTTATCACAATCTGCTTGTGATTTAACTACTCTGAACAATTTTGTATCTGCAAATTTGATTACCTCACTCGTATTTTTTTCCAGATCATTTATAAATATATTGAAAAGTAAGGGTCCCAGTACAGATATCTGAGGCATTCCACTGCCCACTCCCTTCCACTGAGAAAATTGTCCATTTAATCCTACTCTCTGTTTCCTGTCTTTTAGCCAGTTTGTAATCCACGAAAGGACATCGCCACCTATCCCATGACTTTTTACTTTTCCTAGAAGCCTCTCATGAGGAACTTTGTCAAATGCCAAGTATACTACATCTACCAGTTCACCTTTATCCACATGTTTATTAACTCCTTCAAAAAAGTGAATATTTGTGAGGCAAGACTTGCCCTGGGTAAAGCCATGCTGACTTTGTTCCATTAAACCATGTCTTTCTATATGTTCTGTGATTTTGATGTTTAGAACACTTTCCACTATTTTTCCTGGCACTGAAGTCAGGCTAACCGGTCCCCTGGTCCTTTTGAGATTTTAGAAGAGTTTAAGATGAGCGGGAGAGGAGGATACACATACAGGAGGCCCTTCCCCCAGTGAAAGGAGAAGGCAGAGGCCGGATGACCATCCCGTGAGAACAGGAAGCAAAAATTGTTCACCTTGCAGTTGTCCGGGGAGGCAAAAAAAGGTCCACATCTGGGGTTCCCTGCCAGTGGAAAATCCGTGCCGCCACAGTCTGATTCAGGAACCACTCATGCGGGAAAAAAGCGGCTTAGAGAGTTCGCCAGCACATTCATAGTCCCGGGTAGGTACGTTGCCCGGAGCAACATCCCCTGTGACAGGGCTCATGACCAGAGCTGCACCACCTCCTGACAGAGGAGGAATTTATTTATTTAGAAGATTTTATATACCGATGAACGCTGGGAACATCTCATCAGTTTACATTAAACAAAAAGTGCAGCTAAACGAGCTTTACAGTGAAACATGGAACCAAATTATAGCTAAAAGTGCCTCCCTGTTTGTTGATATACCACATCGAGACTTGGATCTCTCTCCGAATTAGGACTTCCTTGTGTGACAACTGATCCCAGAATGCCCAGAGGGCATAACGAATCACCTGAAGCTCTAGGAAGTTTATCTAGCAGAGCGCTTCCTGAGCAGTCTAGTGATCTTGCATGCAGATGCTGTCCACATGGGCTCCCCAGCCCTGAGGAGAGGCATCGGTAGTAAGAACTACCTGGGACAGAGCGGCTTAGAAGGGGATTGGAGAGACTCCCTCCAGGACAGAGAGATCCTCAGAGGTGGCGTGATGGAGACAAGGGCCTCGAGGTCCTGGGATGCCTGCTCCATTGGAACCACAACATCCATTGCAATCTGCATAGGCAAAGACGGGATAGTGGAGTTACATGGACTGAAGCCACCATGTGGCCCAACAAGCGGAGCAGAAGGCGGGCACTTACATTCCAACTGCTGTGCACGAAAGTTGCCAACGAAGCTAGGACAAGGGCCCGATCGCGTAGCAAGAACACTTTTCACCTGCACTGTGTCCAGCCTGGCTCCTATGAAGTCCAGCCAGGGAGACTGGCAGAGGTGAGATTTTGGGTAGTTGATAACAAAACCCAAGAACTGCAACGTCTGCATTGCCAGGGTCAAAGTGTCCATTGTCCCCGTGCATGAGTCACTTTTGACTAACCAGTCATCCAGGTACGGGAAAACGTGCAGACAGCGCCTGAGATCCGCGGCCACCACTGCCAGGCACTTGGTGAAGACGCGAGGGGCTGAGGCCAGACCCAAAAGGCAGTACCCTGTACTGGTAGTGAGCCTTCCCCACTACAAAGCGCAGATACTTCCTGTGCCTGGGGAAGATGGCAGTATGGGCGTAGGCGTCCTTGAGATCGAGGGAGCAGTGCAAGTCTCCTCTTTTGAGAAGGGGAATCAGAGTGCACAGAGAAACCATTTTGAAGTTTTCTCTTGCGAGAAATTTGTTCAATGCCCTGAGGTCGAGAATGGGGTGCAAACCCCCAGTCCTCTTCGGTATGAGGAAATACCTTGAATAGAACCCCTGGCCCTGCTGAGGGCGAGGAATGGGCTCTACCGCTCCTGCCGCGAGAAGGGCGGATAGTTCTGTCCGAAGTATGACCTGCTGGGTGGACAAACCCCACGATGGACATGGGGGAGAGTTCTCTGGAATCCTTCTTATATTGAGATGGTACCCCTTACGAACTATGGTAAGGACCTATTAGTCCGAAGTGATGGTTCCCAGGCGAACTACAGAAGCATGCCTTCAACCAGGATATCCAGCACCTGAGGTATGTCCTGCTGACCTGTGCTCCCTTGCCGCAAGTCAAAAGCCCACAGCAAGGGCCTGTTGAGGGCTGGCTGTGGCCTGGGTGCACACTATTGACGGGAACGGCCCCTGGAGCTAGCATGGGGTGTGAAAGTTCAAGAGGTGGGGGATAATATTTCTGCTGCCTATAAAAGGACTTCCTGGAGCTTAGCCTGGAAGATTTCCTGACAGAGGAGGGTGGTCTGAAGCACTAGCAGAGAGTTGGAGGGTTTTGTAGAGATCCTTTAACTGAGCCACTGCATCTCTGACCTTATCCCCAAAAAGGTTATCATCCATACATAGGAGGTCAGCCAACTTCTCCTGCACCTCGGGACGGAGGTCGGAAACACATAGCCAGGCCATCTTATGGGCGCCAATGCCCATGGCAGCCACCTGGGCTGCTCTCTCAAAAATATCGTAGGTGGACCTCACCTCGTGTTTCCCAGCTTCCAGACCCAACTGGACAATAGCAGAAAGCGACTCCTGTTGCTGCTGGGGGAGGAGTGCCGCAAGCTCCTGGACTTATTTCCATAGGTTTCGGTTGTACTGGGTCATGTACAACTGGATAGGAGGCAATACAGGCAATGGAGCATAGCACCCTGAAAAATCTTCCTACCCAAGGTATCCAGTTCCTTATGTTCCCGCCCCAGAGGGGCAGACACATAGGTGCAGGAGCACTTGGCCTTTTTGAGAGCGGACTCCACAACCACAGATTGGTGATCGAGATGCCACCTCTCAAATATTATTGCTTGCTGAACCAGGTGGGTGGCATCCGCCTTCCTATTCACTGGAGAGATGGAGATCAAGTGTTCCCATGTTCTTAGGAGAAGCTCCATAAAAATGTCATGAATGGGAACAGCCATAATCTCCTTAGGAGCTTCGACAAATTGGAGTACCTCCAGCATCTTACGTCACGTATCATCCTCCATGAGAAGCTGGAAGGGGATAGCTTTGGCCATGGCCCTAACAAACCCCGCAAAGGAGAGGTCCCCCGGGGGAGACTGATGCCTTTCCTCCAGTAGAGAAGACTCTGAAAGGGGGTCATCTGAGATTTCGGATGAAGACTCTGAAGAGTAGTCACCCTATGGGTCATAAGGGCCTTCTTCCTCACTGAGACCATCGCAGGATCTGCACGGGCAATGCCTGAGGAAATCCCTGACCCTGGGCTCAAAGGGCCTTGAAGGCACCAAGGGCACCACAGGAATTGGTGGTCCTCCTAGTAATGGGGGAACTGAGGGCCACCGACGGCCAGAGGGCCCGGGTAAAGGCTCAGGGAACAGAGGCTTTGGGGCCATGGCACCAGCCACATCCTCCTCAGAGGACCCAATGATGGGGATCGCTCCTGATGGAGGCATTAGTGGCCGCTGAGGAGGATATTCAAATGTTTGAGCAGGAGTGTCAAGACAGACAGCGAAGGTTCTGGCACCAGCATGGGGACTGGTGGCAGAGGCAGCTCAACGCTCTGCAGATCTCGGAGCACTGCGCTCTGCACCCTGCGGTCCAGCTCCTCCTGAAAGTCCGGTAAGGCCAGGACTGAGGGAGGGGGATGAGGCATAACCAGTGCTTCCTCAGTTCTCCAAGGAGTCATGGTGCCTGGCACCAGTGTCAGTGGGAAACACCTGGGACTCCCAGGTTTATCAGAGGATGGGGCCTCCGTACCATGGGGTCGCTTCGGTGGCAGTGCAGCAGCCACTGGCACCATACCGTAACCAGAGCCATGCATCAATGGCAACCAATGTTGATGCTTACGAGATCTCCCACGATGCTCGGCCCAATCTTTCCCTGGTGCCAAGGAAGTGGAGGATCTCAATGTCCTGGAAACCGGTGAGATCATGGAGGACCAATCACCGTTCCCTTGGTCTTTAGAAGACGTCATCAGGGGAGTGGCGTGGGGGAGCGTATCGATTGGCTCCCCTTGACCTCCGGGTGTTGGGGAACCGAAAAGTTTCTCCATTTTGTTGAGATGAGGACATCGGCCCTTGGGGGTCATCTGATCCTTCAGCTGACACCCTCTGACGTCATGTGAGGCCCCCAGGCAGAGGATGCAAACCTCATGCGGATCTGTGATGGACATGATCCGCGGGCACAGACTAAAGCCAGATGCCACCATGAAAAACAACCAGCGCGCGGTCGATGACCGGGGCCGAGAAGTAGGACTCCGGGAATCACCCGCAAAAAGAGGAGGAAAATGTTTTTATCTACTGCACCAAGGAGAGGCACCAACAGTGAAGGGGACCCGATGGAACAAGGAAACATTCCCAAAATGAGCAAAAAAATAGAGAGAATGAAGCAGAGCTCCACAAACAGCGTGGCAACTGCACCACAGAAAAAGACTGAAGGAGGACCTCGCATGGACATGCGGATAGTGGCATGCTCAGTGTGCCAGTCAAAGCTTCTAGAAACTTTGATAAAAGTTTTCTGTGCCAGGCTCCATCTGATGTCACCCATCTTGAGGATTACCATCCTGCTTGTCCTAGGAGAAGCCCAAGATTCCTTTGCATTCCAAGCTGTACAATACTCATTCACTTTGAGGGACATGAGGCCTGGGGAGAAAATGTTAGGACGACTGAACTTAGAATGATAAATTTTGGTATAAAAGATGGATAAGTTACTAGAGCCTGGAGTTGACTGACCCTGCACGCCGAATTGAATAATGAAAAAAGTATGACCTTCCATTGTCAGGTACTTCAGGTTACAAAAATGTAGTGGCTCAAAGGGAGCTTTCATCAACTGGGATAAAACCATGCTAAGATTCCAAGACATAGCAGGAGGCCTGATGGGAGGCTTCAAATGAAGCAGGCCCCACATAAACCAGACAACTAAAGGCTGCACAAAGATGAGCTTACCTTCTACATGGTGATGACAGCACTAAAGTGAACCCTTACTAAGTTGGTCTTGAGACCAGATCAACAAATGTAGAAGGAAATAAAGCAGTTTGTGTGTGGAGCAGGAGAAAGAATCTAGAGTCTTGCTCATACCACAAACATCCTACATTTAATTCCATTGTATTTTCTAGTGGAATCCTTTCTTGAAGCTAAAAGAAAGGAGACATTAATAACTCAAGAGGTTACAAAGTCAATCTTTCAACATCCAAGCTGTAAGCAAGAGGAACCTGTCATTGGGATGGCATAACCTGTCCCTGATCATGTGTGATGAATCTAAGGAAATTCCCAGTCTGAATGGTTTCCTAATGGGCATCTCCTGGAACAGCAAGAACCAGATCTGTCTCGATACAAAAGAGAGCTATAAGAATCATTGTTCTCTGCCTTCTTTCAGCTTCAGAGTTTTTGCTACTAGTGGAACTGAATAAGGTTACAGCAAACCCCTGCCTCAATTCAGGGCAAAGACATGCAAGGCAAGTTTGCCACCTGCCCTCTTTTTGAAACAGAAAAGTTGGCCCTTTCTGTTCAGAGGAGTTGTGAACAGATCCATCACTGGTGTGCCCTAGTGGCAAAAAATCTGATTCGCTTCTCTCCGGTTCAGGGACTACTCGTGGAGTTCCAGGAAAAGTCTGTCCATGAGGACATTCTCCATGCCTGCCAGGTTCATACCTAGGAGTACAAGACCATGAGTAGCCCAACCCCACAGCTGGATGGCCTCCTGACACCGGATATAGGAGCCTGTACCTCCCTACTTGTTGAAGTAGCAACATCGCAACTTGGTTGCAGGGAGCTGAGACAGAAGGCTTCAGATTATTTAATTAGTGTAGGGGGAGCTTCAAGATTGTTGATTGTGCACTTCTAGTAGCACTTTTGAGATAAAAGTGATAATGTGACCTTCCTCTCAAGCCATAGCAGCTGCCAGGAGAGGTCTAATGCTGTACCCTACAATTCTGTCCTCTGTTATACCTTAAAATGCTGACAGCCCGAGCGGAACGCGGCAGGAGAGCTGGAGTCAGCAGCACCAGCATGGTCTCTTCTTCCCGCCCCCCACAGCGCGGAAGAGGAAGTGGTATGCAGCAGCTGCACACACAGGAAGAAGAAGAGATCATGCTAGTGCAGGCAACATCGGCTCAAAGAAGAGAGGCGCAGCCTGAAGAGCAGTGCAGCACAGAGCAAAAGAGGAGCAATGTCAGCCCCCTCTGCCAACGGGACTCCTTTCTCGAGGCTGCAAGGGCTGGAAGTGGAGGAGGCTGCTGCTGTCGCTAGTTTGGTGGGGTGAGAAAGAGTGAGTAAGCAAGCATATGTGTTTGAGAGAGAGTGTGTGTGTGCCTCACATCACGTATGTGAGTGATTGAGAGTCTATATGTGTGATTGAAAACCTCTATGTGAAAGAGCAAGTGTGTGTGATCCTTTGTGTGAGAGAGCATGAATGCAAGTATATGATTGAGAACCTGTATGTATAGGTAAGAGATAATGCGTATGTATGATTAAGAGCCTGTGTGTATAAGTAAGTGAGAGAGCATGTATGTGTGTGATTGAGAGCCAGTTTAGGTGAGCGAGCATGTGAGTATGTGATTGAGAGCCTGTGTGTGAGAGAAAGACATGTGTGTAAATGTGTGATTAAGAGCCTATATATGTGAGAGAGAAAAAGCATGTTTATATGTGCGTGATTGAGAGCCAGTGTGAGAGAGCGTGCTTGTGCATGACAGAGAAGGGAAGTTGCAAGCAAACCATTCATTCTCCTGCAAATTCAAAACAATCTCAGGGCACCTGAATATAAATCATTCCCAGGTATGTAGACCAAAGCATTTTTTTTTATCTTTATTTTTCATTATTGGGTCTGTGTGTCTATTCTGATATTTTATTGGTATCTAGAAATTTTTTATATGAGTTTTTAATTATTGAATATTCCATTCATCAGCTATTTTGAAATCTGTTCTTTTTGTCAGAATAGTTTTACTGCTATTGATTTTATATTTCTTGATTTGTTTTGAGGACTGGTGAAGTTTCTCTTTTTCCTGTGTTATACTGCATACAGTCTCTCTGGCTTGTTGCGGTTTCCAGTTCAGTTTTTGTCTGCATGTTTCTAGTTATGCTTTATGGTCTCTATTTTGTTAGGTGAGGGTCTGCACAAGTGACTGAGGTGAGGGATTTTTCTGCTGGCATGTAGTTCTCTGTAGGGCTCTACAGCAGCCTGGCTTGGTCCGTTTTCCTAACAGGAAGAGTATTGGTGTCTTAAGGCCTGGTATAATATTTTCAGTGTTGCCTTTTCTTCGGTAAGTTGGTTACTGCTTGAGTACTGGAAATTGGTGCTGTTTTGGAATGGGATGTTTACTATTTATGCAATTTTTGTTCAGAGTACTTATCTTTTCATTGCATCATTCTTAACAAAAATACTGGACCTTTATTTCCACCGTGAATTGTAATGAGCAGTGTGTCACATGTGAGCGTGGTCTATCACATGTGTCACGATGGGAAAAAGGTTGAGAACCACTGTGTTAGAGATTACTAATAGCAAGTCTGCAATTCTGTATACAAGTTCCTTCAGAACTCAGAATGATCAGGTCTTGATGATTTGCTAATATTTAGTTTGGCAATTTGCTCTACCACCTGATAACGTAAATAACAGCAGAAAACGATCTGTCGCAACCAGTCTGCCCAGTTATTGTCAATACTGCTAAGAATACATCCTGTCAGCCACAAAGTGTGATCTACAGGATTACTCCTTAAAACAATCTTTCTCCTTTATATTCCATCTTTGTTAGCAGCATAAAAAAAATCTCCATTTAATTCCCTCCAGCACCCACCTTTCCCATGCCTTAGCCAATAATTTTAACATGTCCATTGTCCAAACATCTTGGTTCCTACGTTCCCTGCACCTGCCACATGAGAGCCTGCATTTCCTCTAGGACTTATAGCTATTACAGAAAAAGCTTGCAGATCCTTTGACAGTTCTTTTGCATTCCCCATGCTTCAGTAACTAAAGTCAGTGCAGCCCTGGATGAAATGCACAAGGATTTCTCAAGAGCTAAGAAACTATAAACACCCTATTTTAGCGATAAAATAAAAAATCTAAAAACTAAAATCCCAAATACAGCAAAACAAGTAATTAAAATGAAGGAAAGATGTTATGCAATGGTCAACCTTCAATGAAGTATCAGAAATGGAAATTGAAACTATGCTAAAAAAACTTAATCCTGCACCCCATGCACTTGACACAATTACAACTGCAGACATAAAAAAAGTAGCTAACACTGTATCACCAACACTAGCAAAGATCGTTAATCTATCCCTAGAGGAAGGATCCATGCCTGACGCACTAAAAAGGAGCTATCGTAAAACCTATTTTAAAAAAGAAAAACAGTGACCCACTGAACCTAAGTAACTACAGACCAGTATCAAACCTACCCTTAATCGCAAAGTTAATAGAAAAAACTATACAAAGGCAACTAGCAGAACACCTAGACAACAATAACATCCTTTATCCATCACAACATGCTTTCGAAAACAGTATAGCACAGAGACACTTCTGCTTGCACTTACAGATAACATCATGAGGGGATTTGATAACGGTAAACATTACATTCTAGTGATGCTTGACCTGTCAGCAGCATTTGACACTGTAAATCATGACATACTCTTAAATAGACTAGAAGAAATAGGCTTAAACAACAAAACTATCAAGTGGTTCAGATCATGACAGATATTTTCAGGTACAAATTAAAGATGCTATATCAAAAAAAAAAACAAACCTGCAAATGGGAGTACCCAAAGGATCTGCCCTCTCCGCAACACTCTTCAACATATACTTACTACCACTATGCCACCTGCTAGCTGGTCTGGGAATCACACACTATATATACGCTGATGATATCCAATTAATTTTACCCATTGATGATACAATTGAGAAAACATTAAACTTAGCCAACATGTATCTAGATATCATCAAACAGCTACTAAACCAAATGGAATTAGTAATTAATATAGAGAAGACAGAATTCTTACACTTAGAGAGAAAAAATACCGAAATCAAACACAGTCCAATCACACTAAAAAGCAATCAACAAATAAAACTTGCAGAAAAAGTACGGAATCTAGGAGTAATTATTGACCCTGAACTAAGCTTAAAACAACACATATCTCTAAAAGTAAGAGAAGGATACGCTAAACTCATGGTCCTCAGAAGGCTTAAACCACTTCTGACAACGGCTGACTTTCGATCGGTATTACAAGCATTAATATTTGCGAGAACTGATTATTGTAATGCACTTCTACTAGGTCTTCCATTCACCTCACTAAGACCATTGCAGGTTCTGCAAAACTCAGCCACAAGAGTCTTAACTGGCAAAAGTAAGAGAGACCACATCACCGAAACACTGGCTGAACTACACTGGCTTCCCATCGAACAAAGAATACAATACTGTGCACCATACATAAGCTAATACATAACGAACATGCAGACTGGTTAAATAAAGCCCTACGTGTACACATCCCTAACAGAAACCTAAGGTCAGCAACAAAGCACTCCTAACCATTCCATCAGTAAAAACTGCAAGACTAACACAGGTACGGGAGAGAGCACTATCACTGGCAGGACCCATACTATGGAACTCCATGCCCCTAGATTTAAGACTACAAAGACAGCAAAACCTTTAGAAAAGGTTTAAAAACCTGGCTCTTTAAACAAGCTTTTCAGAAAGAGAAGGGAGAATAGAAACCAGGGACAGGCAAAGCACGATCAATATAACATCCACACACACTGCCGTATTCACTAAATGTGTAGTCTTTAAAGGACCAGTCACAATCTTAAAGTTAATTCTGTAATAAAAACAGAGATAGAAACATGGACATGATTAATTACATTTAACATTATTGATCACTATGTTACCGAACCTTATGGCACCCTTGTAAATGTGCAAATCACAGTATCAAATTTTATGTGCCTTGATGTAAACCGTTGTGACTGTATCCTCCAAACGACGGTATAGAAAAGATTTAAAATAAATAAATAAATTACAATCAAACAAGGCACATCAACCTGCCGAACGTACTTCATGTTTGGCAGCATCTAGACCCTTTTGTGCTAGGGCATGAAGTTGGTCCTGGATTGCAGAGGTAAGGCTTGAGCAAATTACTGAATCTTCATAAACAGGGCTCTATTATACTGGGTCATGTATAATTGATAGGAAGCAATGCGAGAGATGAGCATTGAACCATGAAATACTCATCTTCCAAACGCATCCAGAAATTTCTGTTCCTTTCCTGGGGGAATGGAAGAGTGGGGTTTGGAGAGTCGTGCCCTCTTCTGGGCTGACTCCACAAACCACTGAATGATGATCTAGTTGAGCTCTCTGGAAGCAAGGGGCTAGCTGAACTAGATAGGTGGCATCTGCCTTACGGTTATAACAGGTGCCACAGAGCCAGGGTGCTCCCAATTTCTCTTTAAAAGGTCCAAAAGGATGATATGAATAGGGATAGACATGATTTCCTTAGGAGCACTGAGAAACTGGAGAAGTTGTAATATCTGATGCCTAGCGTCCTCTTCAGTCTGAAACTGGAATGGAACTGTTTCAGACATTTCAGACATTTCTTTAACAAAGTTGATAAAGGATAAGTCCTCTAGAGGAGAATGCTTTCTTTCATCAGGAGGAGAGGGCTATGAAGGTAGATACTCTGAATCCTGGGATGAATCATTGGTCCAGGGATTGTATGGCTCATCACCAGCTCCTATATGTTTAGACGGGAGTAACGGTGTTATTCCGGAAGGTCCAGGCCTAGGCATCGATGGCTTTGGAAGTGCAACCGAAGGCGGCATAGATGGATGTGTCTGTGATAGCACTCTGGAGGGCGGAATAGAGATCAGTGATTCTTCTTCTTCTTCCGATGACAAGGGTATCGGTGAGGAAGAAATCGGAGCCATCTGTTCTCTCGGATGCACCGGTGGAAGGGCACCGATTAACTTGTCCATTCTTACCAATAGCGGTGCAAGTGCCACGGGTATCAGATCGGTGACAGGTTCAGGAACCGGCACCAGCATCGATGGAGGTTTGAACCCCTGGAGTGCTTTCTCCCGATGCCTCTTGGATCACCCAATCCAATTCCTCATGGAAACCTGGGGAATGGATACCCGGTTCTGGAGTAGGAGGCAGCACTGGCGTAGTCGGAGGGTCCACCAGTGAGGTGGAATCGCGGAGTCCCTGCACCTGTCCAGGTGGGGGAATGCCTCGGTGACCCAGAGACAGAAGAAGATGGGGCGCTTTTCTGTTCGGGACTTTTGTCAGTGGCTCAGACGACATCGATGCCGAGGGCTTGCCTGTATCTGTGGCCTGAGCTTTACGGTGGCGGTGTCTATGTTTTCTCTATGTTCACCTCTGTCTTTCTCCTGAGGAACAGGGGGGGGGAGGGGGTGACACCTGCGGAGTTGAAGCCGGTCAGGCAGCAGTGGTTTCCTGGTGCTGGCGCAAAGTAGACTGTACTGGTTCAGACGACTTCGAAGCTATCAATGGTGTTGGGGTTTTTGGGCCGAAAGGGAAGTCCCATCTTCTCCAGCCTAGCTTTGCGACCCTTTGGTGTCATTTGGGCACATTTGGTGAAAGTAAGGACATCATGGTCGGACCCCAAACATCACACAGACCGTGTGAGGGTCAGTGATGGACATCGTTCAAGTGCAGTCAGGGCACCGACGGAAACCCAATGCCATGGTCTCGACAAAATTTAACCGGTCAATGGCCAGTAGGCCGCGAGAGAAAAACTCAAAGGGAAAAGACCGCAAGCAGGTAAAACACTTACCGTTTGACCGCGGAGCAAAGATATCGATAAGGGGAGCCCTGTGGGGTAAATAAAGAAGTTCCGTGAGGAAAAATTCCTGTCAGGAATCTCTGAAGAGCTCCTTAACCCGCGAGGCTATTGCTGTGCAGAAAAAGAGACTGAAGGGGGAGCCCCTGCTGGATGCAGGGTTGGTGCTATGCTGGGCATGCCCAGTAGGTGCAAGTCAAAGTTCTAGAAACTTTGACAAAAGTGTCCCATGATTGGGGCTCCATCCTGATGTCACCACATATGTGAGGACTTCCATCCTGCTTGTTCTGTGAGAATTTAGTTTTCTGAAATGACTGTGTCCTTTCTGAGTGCCCCTTTTACCCTCCCCAGATGAATGGCCCCAACTGACTCTCTTGCAATGTATTTTGTTTAAAATTATTAGTTTTCCTTTCTGGAAGGTCTCGCCTCAGAATCTCTCCGTTTGCCTTATTCATATTTACATCTTATTTTGCTCTTTTCTAATTTTCCTAATTAGATCTTGTTTTCCTTTTTTAAAGCTTTTTTTTTGGGCTTTTATAGCCTTGCTCACAGCGCCATTTAGCAACGCTGGCAAGTGTTGGTTTGACCTTTATTAACTTATGGAATACATTTTATTTGGGCTTCCATGATAATATTTTTAAACGATCACCTTGCCTCATGCAGAGATTAGGAAGTGCCATGCTGAGTCATACCAAGGTCCATCAAACCCAGCATCCTGTCTCTGGAGTGACCAGTTCAGGTCAGAAGTACCTGGCAGATCCCAACCTGAACTGTAATATCTGCTTTTTAAGAGTCCTAACTACATTTCTTCATTTATCACAGTCTCCCTTTTTAAAGTGAAATGCCAAGCACCGGCTGGTGTATCGCTTGCTCCCGGTCTCTCCCACTGCTCTTCCTTCCCTGCTGCCGCTGCCACCGGGCTATCTGCATGTTCAAGCCCAGTGGGAATGGCAGCAGTGCTAAAAGAAGCTGTGGCACCCGTGGCTGGCCTTTTCTTCTTCCCGCGCCTGCCCCTCCCCCATGACCCGGAACAGGAAGTGATACGCGGTGCGCGGGAAGGAGAAAGAGCCGTGCCGCGTGATAAAGTAGCAGGAGCGGCTGCAACATCGGCCCCCGAGCAATCGAAGCAGCCGGTAATCGAGAAAGGAGACAGAAGCATGAGCCTCCAGCGGCCGATGGGATTCTTCTTTCTTGGCCTGCGGGGGCTGCAGGAGGAGGCTGTGCAGCTACCATTTGTGCTGGGGGGGGAGAGGAAGTGAGAGAGAGAAAGAGAGAGAAGCAGCCAGCCTGTGTGTAAGTGAGAGAATGTATTTGATTGACAGCATGTGTGTGATTAAGAGAAACTGGTCAGAGAGAGCTGATGTATGTGTTTATGTGAGAGACAATGAAAGTGACTGCTCAAAGACATGACTGATTGTATGTGAGAGTGTGGAGACAGTCAGGGATGTGACGTTGTGTGGTGTGTGTGTGAGTGTGTGTGAGAAGAGAAAAAGCATGGAAGTGAGAACTTCTGGGTATGTGAGAAAGGCATGGGAGTAAGAAGCCTGGTGTTGTGGGGGTGTGTGTGAAGATTAGGTGACTGGTGTGTGTTGTCCTGTGTGTGTGAGAGAAAGAAAGTGATTATGGGAATGAGAAGCCTGTGCATGTGGAGAGAACAAGCATGGGAGTGGAGAGACTGGTGAGTGTGTGAGACGAGAGAAGTGATTATGAGAGTGAGAAGCCCGTATATGTACGTAGAACACGGGAGTGGGAAGCCTGTGTGTGTATGGCATGAGAGAAAAACTGTTCAGGAAGGTGACTGGTGTGTGTGTGTCAAAGACTGTTTGTGAGATGATTGGTGTGTGAGACAGAAACTGGTCATGGGGGCATGACTGGTATGGTGGTGTGTGTGAGAGACATGGGGCACAAAGGAGAGGACCATGAGTATAGAGCTTAGTCTCTACTGCTGCTTCTGCTTTGTGCTACAGCCTGCATGGAAGAGAAGTAGGAGAGCTGCTGGAGGGGTAAGTAAAGGTGGCTTTTTAAGTTTATTTTCTTGATTGACTGCATTTTAATTATTTAATATTATGTGATGTGTCTGCTTTTTTTGAAATATTTTATTGGTGTTTGGAGAATTTTTAATAGTTTTTTATGAGTTTTAATTGTTGGATGTTATTCTGTTCATAGCTGTTTTGAAACATTTATTCTGCTTATTAGTATAGTTTTACAATTATTTCTGTGTGGGGATCTATAGCTGCTTGCTAGTTCTGTTTTTCTAATAAGAGGTGTATTGGTTTTTAGGGCCTGATTTAATATTTGTAGTGTTGCCTTTTCATAGATAGGGTTGCTACTGGTTGAGTGCATTCCATAATACAGGTGTAACTGTGTGCGGATTAGTTTATGTGCATTACTACAGATCCTGGGAGTATGTTAGGTCGGTTCTGTGTGTTACCGAAATGAGATATTTTACTAGCATGTAAGCGTTTTATCAGTCTTATTTGTTGTGTTTTCTCAAGAGGACATGCATTGGTGGTAAACTGCTGTCTTTTCATAAGTAGGGCTATTCAGCCTGGAAGTAGAAGGAGTTTGAGTTGCTGTTACTGAGATGACACCAGAACAGCTTTTTTGTAGGGTGAGTTGTATGGGGAATGTCATAATTCTGCTTTACATCCATTATTGTGAGTCAGGGGGGTTCCCGTGGATGCAAACTGTACTTTTATATCTAGCCCCGTGACGATCATGGGTCAGTGTGTCACGCATGTGAGAACCATCTGTCAGGTGTGTCCCGACAGAAAAAAGGTTGAGAACCACTGCTCTTATCCAGTGATGATCTAAAATTTGATTGTATTATGATCACAATGCCAAGCTGTTCCACCACCCTGCACCAGGTCCTGCATTCCACAGAGAACTAGATCTTAAATAGCTCCCCCCTTTTCATCAGTTCCAGGCAGTCATTTATGGCAGCATCTCTTATCCTTTTCAAACCCAAGACACACCCACATTAACAAAAATGTATAGAACACAAGCTTTCATGGGGCAAGCAGTGCAGACACGGAAAAGACTATCATCATCAAAAGAGCTAGAGAAGCACAGAAAGCCCCATCAGTCTCTCTTCCAAATTTTAGAACAAAGAGAAAGAGGGCAAAGATACACAAACTTACCACAATGGGCCAAGTCTCTCTATATGCAATGGAGAAGATGGTATGATTTGTGCAGCCAGCTCGGTTAGTTAGCTGGCTGCCGTATGCGCATGCTAAAGCTCCTCCACTGCTGTTGCTCCCAACACTCAGAATTAGTCACATCTAGTGCTCAGTGCACGCTCTCCCCATCTCCTTCAGCCTGGGGATAAGACAGAGGCTGGAAGGACTCAAAGAAGGAAAGTGAGTAGGTGATGTGTGCGCTGAAGAAAGGCTTGGCTACCCATGTCTTGCCTGCTGCCCTTTAATTGCCACATGCCAAGGAACATGCTGTAGCTAGGAAAGGGAGGCATGCATGATTACCCATGATTTGAGAAAGGAGCTGCTATAGTACATGTTTGAAAGCCACCACTGGTGATTCTTGTTGCTGAGAGCAGAGTCCAGGTGCTGGTCTGGATCTGAGCGTCAGAGAGTGGTGAATTTTCCACAGTATACCTGATCAATTCTGAAGGCACACTGGTTGGAAAACACTGAGATCTAGCAAAGCAGGAAAAATAAAGTCAGACCACCAAATCCTCTCACTTCGACTTACCTTCCTTTAAAGCTTTATCCATGTTATGAGAAATGACCACTCTCCTCGTTTGGCCTGACTCCGTCAAACTTCCAGACAAATAGCTCTGAAATACAAGAGGAATAATATAGTAATAATATAGTATAGTAATACAAAGTACACTGAAAATATCACTTGCCTTTCAAAAATTACTAGTAATCATTTTAACTTTAGTTTAATATACAGCACAAAACCAGGTTCTAACAAAAAAAATTTGAAGTAGAGGGTTAAGCCAATTCCTTCAAGCTTTACCTTGTGTCCACATCTATTTGTGCACATTTGTTGAAAAACAAGGCAGAAAGACCAGCACAGTAGCTTAGTGGTAGCATTATGCGCACTGCTATGCAGTAGAGCTGGGTTTGATTCTTAAATCAGGTCTTTCATTCCCTGGGCCAGCCAGGACTGGAATGCTGCAGAAGCAGTGATCACGACCCATGGGGAAAGGAATCTCAGCCATTGTGCAAGAGCAACTCCTAGTGGCTGATTTTAAGTTTCATGATTGCAATGTTCCAGAAGGAGTCCTGGTGCATGGCCCCTGGCCGAGTACTGCCACCAAGAGGAGTGAGCTGGGAGGAGATATAAAATGGGGACAGCAAACAAGGAGATAGTTCTACATAGTCCCAATATCAGAAATCCTGAAATCCAAAGGCTGCTGGTTGCATAGCCATGTACCGGACGGAAGATATTTTTAAATAACAATTTAGAAAAAAATCTTAATCTCTTTGGATTTTAGATTTAATTACTTGCCTTTCCATATCCATGCTCAAAGAGTTTCATTCAGGGCTTACTATCTAAGGGCCTGATTCATAAGGCTTTTCTCCCATTCTGTGTCTCCAGAAAAAAGTTTTGTACCTGAAGCAATGGAGAATGAAGCAACTTGCTCAAATTAAAGCAGCATCAAGCTTTTATAAAAAATTTAGAACGGTAATTACACAACCTTAAATGCCTCAGTTAAACAGCCTTTTGACCGATGGTTGCTTCACACCGCATACTAATAAGGCTGGCATAACCATCTTAGCCAAACCGGGCAGGGATACTACACAATGTGGATCTTACCGCCCCATATCGCTTATCAATTTGGATATGAAACTGTTGGCGAAAATCCTAGCCACACAGTTAGGTTGGGTGGCTTTACTGTTGATCCATCCAGACCAAACTGGCTTTGTACCGGGGAGGTTAGCTGCTGACAATGTAAGGAGGGTGGTGGATATCATTGCACGCGCTCAATCTCCTCTACACCCTATGATTTTATTTACAGTGGACGCAGAAAAAGCGTTTGATCTCGTCCATTGGGATTACCTGTTTGTGGTGCTAGAACATATGGGGCTGGGAGGGCATTTCCTAACATGGATTCAACAACTATATGACCATCCTAGCACTTGTATCAAAGTAAATAGGGGGTATTCAAAGTCCTTAGGTATTGAGCATGAGACTCTGTAGAGCTGCCCCTTATCCCCGCTTCTTTTTGCCTTATATCTGGAACCTTTAGCCATCAAGATTAGGGGGAACCCTGAGATTGAAGGGGTCAAGGTTGGGGACCAAGAATATACCCTTAAAATGTCATCAGCAAACAGTGTATTTACCATCGCGCACCCTGTTACTTCCCTTCAACCCCTGGTTGACGAGTTTAAGAGTTTTAGCGCTGTATCAGGTTATAAAATGAATATGGATAAATCTGAAATGCTGAATATTAGCCTGGATGACACTCAATTACGGCAGATAAAATTGGCATTCCCTTTCAAATTGGTTCCAAATGCTCTAAAATATCTTGGGGTGAAAATTAGTGCAAAGTTGCAGGATCTCTATAAGATTAACTATGAGGCCTTATGGGGGAAGATTCTAGCTGATCTCCAAAACTGGGAACGTACAGATATCTCATGGTTGGGTAGAATATCTACTATCATAATGAATGTGCTTCCCAGATTGGGCTATTTATTTCAGACTCTCCCAGTCAAAGCACTACAAATCTGGCAGAGGAAATTGTTTCAATTTATATGGAAAAGACGACCACCTTGCATTAAACGTTCAATTATGTACCTCCCCAAAGATAGAGGGAGGTCTAGGTGTGCCCAGTCTCCAATTGGGAGGCAACTATGTTGCCTCCCAATTACACCCTCTCATTGACTTGCATTCTCATAATACTAATAAAAGATGGGTACAATTGGAGAAGGACTTTTTATTTGGGCTAGACCCAGCTTCCCAGGTGTGGCTCCCGTGTTCTGTTAGATCACAACAGCTAGCTAACTCTCCCTCTGTAGCACACTTTAAAAATTTGGGATCATTGGAAATCACATCTGGTGGGTGAAAGAACTTAAGTACACCAATATTCTTTAACCCTCAGTTTCCCCCGGGGATGTCTAGAACTAGAGCAATCTGGTGGGAGGATTATAATTGTTTCCAACTAGGGCATTTTTGGCATAGGGGCAAGGTGTGTGAATTTTCAGACCTGCAGCAGAAACAATTTACTTCCTTCTGATTATTTCTTTTATCGTCAGTACGATCTTATATTTCCCAAATACGGATTAAGGATGACTTGGGCAAGGGTAGATCTTTATTCGAGGGGTTCTGCGAGCATTCTGTTAAGATTAAAAGGCATATTTCTCGTATTTATACTCTCCTAAATGGTCCTATACAGATTGTACCAGTACATATCTGGGCTTGGGAGGCTGATCTGGAGGCAAATCTGACTGGTGCACAACTGTCACAATGCATCTTATCCATATCAGCATCCTTGATAGAACATGGATATAAAATGCTCTACAGGTGGTATTTTACCCCGGTTAAGCTGCATAGGATGTACGGTATATCAGCGCAATGCTGGCGAGCATGTGGTAACTTGGGAACTTACATCCATGTGTGGTGGGAATGCCCTAGATTGGCTTCTTACTGGTCAGCAGTCATACAGCTGATTTCAGAGGTGGCAGATGTACATGTGGGTAGGGACCCCGCCTTTTCCTGCTTAATATTTCCTTATTGCCAGAAAAGTACCCACACCTTCATATTATTCGTCAAATAATACTGGTTGCTAGAATGGAAATTGTGTTTCTTTGGAAACAGGTAGAGCCACCACACATACAGCAGGTACACCGGAGATTGTCTAAGATTTGCTACTTGAATAACCTCACCACCATTAGATGTCAACAGGTGAAGAAATTTACGGACCACTGGGAACTGTGGCAAGCTTGGCAAACTCAACATCTCACTCACATCAGCATTAGGTTAGGGGAGGGAGGGAAGGGGGGGTTGGGGGTCCACGGAAATAATGACAAACTTGTGTTCTGGTCTTAATGAGGAGCAAGCTTTCTTGTACATAATAATGTTTTACTTTTATGTACGGTTGTTTACAATGTTGTATAATGAGATCATTTTGTCCTACACTGTGAACATAATATTTCTAATTGTACACTGTTCTTTAAAATTATAAATAAAAAAAATAAAGCAGCATCTATAGGAGAAAAGATTTAAACCCCAGTTTCCCTGGTCCCTAGCTCACTACACTACCACTAAGCTACTCCTGCACACCATGTCAGGATAAGTCACATGACCCCCAAACCTCAGAGAGATTTCTAATTGCTCGTATGTATGTAAATTTAAAATATGACACACAGAAGACTTAGATCGTGGTTCCCAAACTTTTTGGGAGTGTGGACCCCTTTTCAACTTCCAAAATGTTTATGGACACCCACATGCTTCTCTTTCATTTTTACCTGCAGTTAGGTGTCATATATACGAGGGTAAGTCAGTAAGTAAGTCACAAATCTCTCTACTAAGATAATAAAACATATCTGTAATGTTGTCATATTCCATAGATGGCAGCACCTTAGAAGTGCTTATGTACATAAATAGTTATTTAAACTGTGCATGCGCAGGGGCTGTGTACACAAGGAAAATGGCTGCAGTGTTGACAGATTGTACGGTCGAAGAACAACGTGCTGTTGTCCGATTTTTATGAGCTAAAGGCTTAGTGGCAAAAGACATTCATAAAGAAATGTATCCAGTATATGGAGAGAAATGTCTCTCGCGTAAAGCAATTTATAACTGGACCAATAAATTTGCACAAGGACGTGCCAACGTGAATGACGAAACCAGACCTGGTCGACCTGCAGAGATTGCGACAGAAGCAACTGTGAAGCAGGTTGAAGAGATGGTTCGCCCTAACCGGAGGGTAACAATTGGCGAAGTTGCCAAAGAAATTGAGTGTTCTCCTGGATTAGCATATTCCTTAGTGCACGATGCATTGAACTTTCGCAAAGTCTGTGCAAGATGGGTTCCCAAACAGCTGACCGAAGACAATAAGAACAACCGGATGGGCGTCTGTTTGGAAAGTCTCTGCTGTCATGCAAACGAAGGTGAATCAATGATGGCACGTATTGTTACTGGTGACAAGTCGTGGGTGCACCACTATCAACCAGAAGTGAAACGCAATTCCATGCAGTGGAAGCATCCACTATCACAGACACCAAGAAAGTTCAAGCTTGAGCCTTCTGCAGGAAAGGTGATGTCGACTGTGTTTTGGGACTGAGATGGGATACTCTTAACCAGTTTTCAGAAGCGTGGTGAATCTGTTAATTCGGCTTCCTACTGTGCTACTCTATTAAAGCTTAAAGGAGCTATTCGCAGAAAATACCCAGATCTGGAAAAAAGAGGAGTGCTGATTCTTCAGGATAATGCCAGACCACACACTTCGAATGAGACTCAGACAACTGCGAACCTGCACTGGGAAGTTCTTTAACATCCACCATACAGCCGGATTTGGCACCCAGCGATTTTCACTTGTTTGGCAAACTGAAAAGCCATCTCGGTGGTAAACATTTCACCAGCGATGAAGAAGTGGAACAAGAGGTGAAGCGCTGGTTACGATGCCAGCTAAAAAGACTTTTACACAGAAGGTTTTGACAGACTTTTCAAACGCTGGGACAAATGTATAAATGTTCGCGACGATTACGTTGAAAAGTAGTTGGGTTTTCCAGAAAAACTTGTGACTATATTCTGTATATTTCACAGTAAATAATTCATCTTTTGCATTTAAATAAATTTCATGAATATTAATACCATGTATGTTTGTGACTTACCCTCGTACAAAAAAAGTTATAAATATAATAAAGAAATTATATGTACACTAGACTCATTCATAATATAAAAATGTAAGTAATGTTTACTAATATAAATGGAATACAAATAATTGCAAAGCACAGAAGTAAATGTGAAAATATACTCATTCAGTAAGTACAGGTAACCACAGAGCTGGATCTGGAACAACTGGTGGAAATGGTCTGGTGGAGAGGGATAGAGAAAGAGAAACAGGTAGGCAGAGATGGACTGGTGGAGGGAAAGAGCATGCAACTGATGGGGATGGACTGGTGAAGAGAGGTGGTCTGATTGGGATGGACTGTTGAGCAAAGAGATTGAAAAACTGATTGGAAAGGGCAAAGGAGGCATATTTGAGACAGGCCCACATCACAAAAAAAATAAATAAATAAGATGTGGAGATAGGTTTGGTGCACATATTTCCCTCCAAATACCCACTCCCTAATATGGTATTTTTTGAAAATTAAAGAAAAACCTGCGACAGGGAAGCCACCCTGCTCATTTGATCTTGGAAGGGGTCCAATTGCTCTCTCCACACCTGCCTGTTACCAAATTCCATATATGCAGTGACAGGACACCACAAACAATGCAAGATGTACTGCTACAACCATCTCCCAAGGTACTGGGTACGCATGCCACTGGCCTCTCTAGAGAGAACTTTCTAAGTGACAAAAAAAACAAACCACAAACCTTGGCCAGTTTCAAATCATTAAGCAAAACCACTATTACAATTATTCAAGAACAATCAAAAATTATTCTATAGAAGAGTAGAAACAAATCACAATATAAAGCCTGCACCTCAATTCTACAATACCCTGCATTCATAGAAACTCCAACAAAGGGAGCAGAACAAGGACATTTCTTCATACCTTCCACCAGAAAAAAAAAAAAATTCAGTTGTCACCTCAGTAACAATACAAACTCTCTCCATTACTAGCAACATTGTATAATACAAAATCGTGCAAAAAATGTACTCAATTTATAGGAAACCTTCCATACTAGATATGTGCTTCGATTTGTTTTATTGGTTCGGGCTTTGTCTTTGGGCCCCTGTGGGAAACTGTTTTTCCCGTGGTTCATTTTTTTTCCCCATGGGTCCCTATTTTCATGTTAGTGCGCGCTAACCATAGCGCACACTAACTACAAATATTTCCAAAATGTCAGAAAAATTGTTTTTCGGCGCCCCAAATGACGAATTACACAATTTAATTGAAATTGTGTAATTCATTAAAAACAAATGCACGTCTATGCCATACTCTATCAGACCTATGAAAAGGCAACACTCCCTTAAAACATCTATTAGGAAAACAGAACAAGTCAGGCTTCTATGGATTCCTAAACAGAAACTACAAGCTAGCAGAATACTTCATGTAAGTCAAACATGCAGAACAGAGACCAAAATTATAAATACAAATGTGCAGACAGAAACTGAACTGGAAACCGCAAGCCAGACTCTCAAAGCATTTAATAATAGAAAACAAACAAACATCGCTATTCCTCAAATAGATGCAATCAAGAAATATAAAATTAATAACAGTAAAACCATACTAATAAAAAGAATATTTCAAAACTGACATATAGAACATCCAATTTAAAATTCAAATAATTTTTAAATAAAATATTTCAAAACATTAGCACATCAAATAACAGACAATTACAACTAATAAGGATTACTTGGGAACTTTTGATTTCCAGTCAACCTGAGATTGCCATGGATTAGAAGGGGTGAGAGAAGGGTTCACAAATTTTCTCTCACACACATTCGCTCAAACACACATCCCTCTCTCACAAACATGCTCCCTCTCCCTCATATGCTCTCTCACACACACAAAAAAGTTCCCTTTCATCCACACACACGCGCGCGCTCTCATGTACACCATCACACAAGCATCCTCTCTCTCATTTACATAGGCTATTTCTCACATACACACGTTCATACACCCTCTCACTTGGGCCTCTCCTTACCTTGTTCCTGAAGAGAGGGTCCCACTGCCTGCTCCTCCCTCAAGCTGCAATTAGATACCCCACCACAATTTGCACTGATGGAGATGTCTGGATTATTTAATATAGCTGATTTTTTTGCTTGAGTTGTAATGCTCTTGACAAAAACTGCTGTTCTGAGAGTCTTCACATGTCTACTGGTTAAATTTACAGGATGTTACAAACCCCCAAGCAAAATAAACCCTTGTCATGTAATTCTAGCAAATGTGTTAAGCATCAAATTTTCAGACAAAAGCTTTAAATCTGAATTTTATCACTCTTTTTTTATTACTCAAACTACAAATCATGTTACTGGCCTTTTGCTGACAATAAGTTGTTCAGACTACCTAGAGCTTTGTATCTTTGAAACAAGACAAAGTAGAGTTAAACATCTCAGTCGAAAAGTATTAACATATACAGTTCTACACACTTTTTAGCAACAGCAATCTCAGGAAGAATAAATGACCAAGTGATGAACCTTGAGCAATGGTGGGGAACACTATGTAGACAATGGGCCACATTACCAAGCATGAGACTCTCTGGGGAACAAATTTGCTGTTCTACATCCGCGCCCCGGGGACATCGATCCATCTGGGGCGCCGGACGACCAGCCCGCCCTCTTTCTCCCTTTAAAGGAAGCCGGCGTTCCCTCAACTCCCAGCTACCTGGTGGAACGAGAAAAGGAGGCGGGCCCACCGGTCGAACACGCCACCATAGCCCTCACAGAGTGAGCTTTAACTCTACCTTCTAGCTGAAGGCCCAATTGCATCTCAGCCTGCTATGTGCAATCTGCTAACCAGTTGGATAAGGTCTGTTTAACCACCGCGACTCCCATTCTATTCTTATCGAAAGATATGAATAGATGGGTGGACTGACTATGGCCTGAGTGTTCTAAGTAGAAGACCAGAGCCCTCTTGCAATCCAACGTATATAAAGCCAGTTCCCCCTTGAAGGGAATGGTGGTCTCTTTGGTATCAGGAAATACCTTGAATAAAATCCTTGACCCGGACAATGGGAACAGGTTCGACTGCTCTCACTGTTAAGAGGGTGGACAGCTCTGTCAGAAGTATATCCTGCTAAGCAGACTAACCCCATGATGGCCATAAGGAGAGAGTTCTCTGGGATTTCTCAGAAATTTAGTTGATACCCCTGACAAACTATAGTAGGGACCCATCGGTCTGAGATGACAACTGACCAGCGACGGGCAAAGCAAAGCACTGAGGGTCTCGAGGGCACAGAGGGAACCTATGGCCCCGGCAGCAGTGGGGGCACCGGAGGTCTTGGAAGGCTGGATGACCCTGGCAAAGGCTCAGGAAACTGACGCCTCGGGATCACAGCACCAACATTAGGTGTGCGTCTTCCTCCTCGGAGGACCAAATGATGGGGATTGCTCCTGAGAGGGGCATCAAGATAGATGGCGCAGGCTCCAGCACTGGTATGGGGGCCGGTTCATCGCTCCGTAGGGCTCAGAGCACCATACACTGAATCCTGCGGTCCAACTCCTCCTGGAAGTCCGGTGAGGACAGGACTAATGGAGAGGGATGAGCCATCCTTGGAGCCCCGAGGAGGCACGGTGCCTGCACTGGTATCAGTGGGGAACGCCTGGGACTCCAGGATCTGTTGGAGGATGGTGCCGCACCAGAATGGGCGCTGTGCAACAACTGCAACCATCATTGATGTTTCCGGGATCTCCCACGGTGCTTGGCCCAGTCTTTCCCCGGGCAGATGAGGCTGAGGATCCTGACACTCTTGAAAGTGGTGATACCATGGAGGAGCGGTCACAGTCTCCTCGGTCCTTGGACGATGTAGGCAGGGGTGTAGAGAGGGACAGCGTATCAAGCAGTTCCCCTCTACTCCCGGGTGTCATTGATTCCGACTTGGGCATGGATGGAGCAGACTTTTTGGGACCATGGGGGGGGGGGGGGGGGGAGAAAAAGACTGAAGTGGGACCTTGCGTGGATACTGGGCATGCTCAGTGTGCCAAAGGTTCTAGAAACTTTGACAAAAGTTTTCCGTGCCAGGCTCCATCTGAAGTCCCTCATCTGTGAGAGAAAGGGTTGAATACTTACGCATTTTTCAATTTTACAAAAAATTCAGAAACAATGAATTGTGACATTGAAAATTTACTTTAAGAGAATACTGGTTTGCAATAAACATACTATCTGGAACAATCTGTGTCAGTGTTATTAGTAATCTACACAAAGCTGATGATTTCTTGCAAGCCACTGAGTATATGTATATCTTACAGTACACTTACTGTGATAAAATCTAGAACAGCAAAACTATTGCATGCAGATAGTAAGTATGCATATTGAAGTTGAAGAGTATGGAGAGGAAACTTGTTTGCATGTTTGTTGAAGGGATGATTATTGGGGAAGGCATAGGCTGTGTAAGAATGGGAAGATCCTAGATTCTTTGCAAGCTCTGATACCTTTTATTACATCAACATAGCACTCATAAGAGAATAAGAAATTGCCATGCTGGGTCAGACCAAGGGTCCATCAAGCCCAGCATCCTGTTTCCAACAAAGACCAAACCAGGCCACAAGAACCTGGCAATTACCCAAACACTAAGAAGATCCCATGCTACTGATGCAATTAATAGCAGTGGCTATTCCCTAAGTAAACTTGATTAATAGCCGTTAATGGACTTCTCCTCCAAGAACTTATCCAAACCTTTTTTGAACCCAGCTACACTAACTGCACTAACCACATCCTCTGGTGGCAAATTCCAGAGCTTAAATTGTGCATTGAGTGAAAAAGAATTTTCTCTGATTAGTCTTAAATGTGCTACTTGCTAACTTCATGAAGTGCCCCCTAGTCCTATTAATCAAAAGTGTAAACATATTGACATCTACTTGTTCAAGACCTCTCATGATTTTAAAGACCTCTATCGCATCCCCCTCAGCTGTCTCTTCTCCAAGCTGAACAGCCCTAGCCTCTTCAGCCTTCCCTCATAGGGGAGCCATACCATCCCCTTTATCATTTTGGTCACCCTACTCTGTATCTTCTCCTTCACAACTATATCTTTTTTGAGATGCGGCAACCAGAATTATACACAGTATTCAAGGTGCAGTCTCACCATGGAGCGATACAGAGGCATTATGAAATTTTCCGTTTTAACAACCATTCCCTTCCTAATAATTCCTAACAGGCTGCAGGCAAGGGAGTAGTCAAGGACTGCAGCAGAGGTCAGATCCAGGCAAACAGTCAAAAGGGTCTTTGACTTCTGGGGAGAACATTGATGGAATACTTTTACTATCTGGGGAACTGGGAAGTTAGACTAGAGTTCCAGATGAGGTGCCACGAATTCTTCGGTTTTGGAAGAACGTGAACGAACATCACTCCACTGATCCCCCTTCTGCAGAAGGGGAACCTTTGGCGAAGGAAAGCATGGCTCATAGGTCGTGTTGAGTGAGGACAACCCCTGCCTCAATGGCAGTGGCTTCTACCTCCAGGACAAAGGCTTTCAAGAAATCAGGGCAGTCAGCAGAGCTGTGAGATGTCAGAGTCCCAGGCTGTGGTGTAGTGCACATGTCGGCAAGTACTGTGTACTGGAGCAGAAGACCTGGCAGGCCAAGCAAGATGGTCCATGCCACCGTGACCAGAGGCAGGATCCAAGCAGAAAAAAACGCTCCTGGTAGGAGGTGCCCCATTGGATAATTTGCAATGTAGACCAGTCAATATAAGGTTCTTTAAGTCTGAGCTAGGGCAAGCAGAGAATGACAGGGTTGACTGCTTTGGGTAGTACATAGAACTCTTTGCTTTCTGATGTGAACCGATCTACAAGGTGATGGGAAAGGTGGTCATGGTCAAGCAGCCGGGCAGAGACTGGCCATAGACTGATGAAATGATATGGGCTATGGCAATGACAATCACAGATAAAATTGCCACCCCCACACTCTGGAATCTAGTAATGCCTCAGTCTGAACAGTGGTCTCCCCAAAGGTGATGTGCACAGGCTGTGGGGAGAGAGCTAGGTGACAAGACAGTCTTCCAGAATTCTCAGGGCAGTGGTTAGCGAAATGCCCCTGCAAGGCACCAGAGAGCCAAGACCTTCCCAGTTGCATGGATTCTTCAGAGGAGATAACCATCATAGGGTTTGAGGTGAGCTTCAAGGGGTGCTGGAAGACAGAAGCCAGGGAACAGGTCAGTGGGATGACTTCTCCTGGGTTTGTTCCTGGAACCTTAAATCCATGTGGACTGCCAGGGCGATGAGGGCTTCAAAAGAAGGTGGAAGATCCCAGTCTGCCAGCTCGCACTTTATTTTTCCAATTAGCCCTTGCCAGAAGACAGCTGTTTGGCTGTCTTCACCCCAGCCAAGCTTGGAGGCGGCCAGAGTGCAAAATTCTACAGCATAGCTGCCCATGGTTTGAGTACCTTGGCGGATATGTAGCAAGTCTAAGGCTGAGGATGATATGACCAAGCTTGTCAAAAATTAGGCAAAACTGTTGTATAAAGCTATAGAAGTTCCCAAGAAGAGGGTCACCTCATTCCCACAAGGGAGAAGCTCAGGTGAGGGCAAGACCCTTCAATAAGGAGATTATGTATGTCACTGACACAGTCTGAGGGGAAACGAGCCGCTTGAAGTTCAAAGTGCATCTTACATAAAAACTGAGGAACCCCCTGCATCCTTAGGGATTGTCACCATAGCTGGGAGGTGGTGGAAGAGGTAGCATGGATTCCGAGGACCAAGAAAGAAAACGGGTCTGCACAGCATCCAATCAATGAGCAAGACCCTAAAGTATTCCAGGAACATGTTTAAGCTGCTGCTGGGCTTGCTGGATTAAGCCTTAGAGGCAGCCAACCAGGGAATTCAACTGGTCCTGTTGTTGCTGCACCTGGAGTGCCAATCCAGCAATGGCCAGAGCTGGGAATGTGTCCATCAAGCTCATGAGCCCTTGTGCTGTGGAGGTCAATGCAACCTAGTAGGTGAACCTACTAGGACCCCAGCAAAAGCTGGAAGACATGCCCTGGTTTGAGACCAGTTGGAGCTTTGCATAAATCAGCCCCCTTTCCTCCAGGTTGAACTCTTGGGTTCCAGAGGCCAGGAGGACTTAGGTGAGTCCTGAGGGCAGCCCAAGAGATAGTTTAGAGACCAGCCAAAAGTTAGAGCAGGCAATGGGCAGGGCATAGCCTGGGTTCATGGCAAGGTTATGTCCAGGTGGCAGGCAAGGTAGTAGTCAATGTCCAGGTCAGAGGTCAAATCCAGGTGAGCAATCAGAAGGACTGGAAGGATACGGAGCAAGGATGAGAGGCAAGGAAAGGAAAGGTTGGTCGAGGCAAAGCAAGGCTGGAGCAACACACTTGGCACTAGAGGACCTGTTGCTGAGGCACCAGTTGGAAAGCATGACTGGGATTTAAAACCCCAGCTCGCACAGACATCTCACTAGCACCACTCCAGGACCCTTATATTCTGGCGTGTGCAATATGCATGCGCCTAAGGTGGCCCAAAGCAGGAGCAAGATGACAGCGTCCATGCCACATTGGAAGCAGTCGAGCATCAGGACCTTTCAGCGGCATTCAGAGGCGAGTGTGGCCGGTCGCAGGGCCTACCCACAGCTGGCCAAACGTAACAATGTGTCATAAGAACATAAGAAAATGCCATACTGGGTCAGACCAAGGGTCCATCAAGCCCAGCATCCTGTTTCCAACAGTGGCCAATCCAGGCCATAAGAACCTGGGAAGAACCTGGCAAGTACCCATGTCATATAAACACCATCAATTTTTCAGACAAGAACTCTAAGTCTTAGCTATCAGTATGAGCAGCAGTATAGCATTCCCACAGGTGCACACAAGTTTCCTTCAAAGAAGGAAATAAATACACAATGTACATTAAAAAAAAGAAACCACAAAGCAGAAAGGACTGTTTTAGGGACAAAGACAATATTAACACATACTAAAAGTAATCAACCAACAAGGCATTGCGTATTCTTTCATTCTTCTGATCTCCTCAAAAGGCACATACTTTAGGATTTTGTATGATGTTCTGCAGGAAAAGTTTAGAGCTTCTATGGCTGTAGATTTAACAGAGAAAATCCACCAGCAACTCCATTTGCCAGGCAGATTTAAGTAAGATCAGCCAAAAGCATTTCCCAATACGTAAAAGGCAAGTGTGTACTTATCAGACAACAGGCTTCCTTTTAGCCCTCACCTAGAAGCCCTACATTAGGATTTATTTATACAGCATCAAGTCAAAACGCAACACAAAAAAAAAAAACCATGAATAATTAATCTGTCCCACTTGGTTAGCTTTATCAAAACAAATTATAAACCAAATGAGCTCTACCAGAGAGCAGCGCAAACAAGCCACAAATACATTTTAAAACAGAGGCACCATGATGCAAAAGATTGTCAAGCTATCCTTTGACTACGTTCAATGGCATTTGGGGGGACTGTCATTCAATTTAACTATTAGCAAAAATAGGAAGAGTGGTGATTTTGTGTTAGGTCAAACTGGGTCATCAACCCTGAACCTTTTATGGCTATCAGGCCAATCACAGCTGCCAGGACTGTACACCACCGGTGCCAAAACCAGAAGGCAGTAGTGGGACCAATCATGGCCCCTTAGAGGATTGTGCACTGTCACTACCCCACCAGTAGTATAGAGCTGATCACAGCCCCTGGCTATACACTGCTGCTGACGCCACCCCCCCAACCACCACACACACAAAGGGCTGATCTTGGCCCTTGGAGTGGGCACTACCATTAGTCCCCAGAAAGTAGTAAAAACAGCAGAAGGCCATCAACAGAAGTAAGGTGAACTAGAACCAGAGTCTGGGGAGGAGAAAGAAATTAGTAGACCTGGGAGAAGAGGAAGATGGGAGGGAATTAGAGGGAGAAAGGAAGAGAGACTGGTGCGAATGAGTTGAGGAGATGGGATAAGTGGGAATGGATTGAGGGCAGAAAGATTGCTGGGTAAGGGTTTGAAACAGGCCTGCACCACGAAAGGAATAGGGTGGAGGGAAGTCTGGTAAGGACGACATATGTAGGCAGAAAACGGAAGTTGAATGAGATTTTTTTTTTCCATTGTATCTTTACTATGCTTGTATTAATACACAATATAATATACAATGCAGAAAGACTATTCCATGGGGGAGGGGGGATAATTATTTTTCATTTATATTCAACCTTTTGTGACTGGTCAGTCACTCCAAAGTGGATTACATTAAGTTACTGTAGATATTTCCCTGCCCCAGAGAGTTTACTTAAAACCTAAGTTTGTACCTGAGGCAATGGAGGCAAGTGAAGTGACTTGCCTAAGATCACATCCTTATGTTCCTTCCAATTAAATATAGCTAACCATTATCAAAAATATATCAATTTCTCACATCTATGGCAAATAGGATATAAGCAAATTTTCTCTATGAAGTTAGCAAGTAGCATATGCAAAATAAAATTGGAGAAAATTTTCTTATTCAATGCACAATTAAATTCTGGAATTTAATACAGAATATGTGGTTAAGGTAGTTAGCATAGCTGAGTTTAAAATAGGTTTGGACAAATTCCTGGAGGAAAAGTCAAGAAACGTATTAACCAAATATACTTAAGAAATAGCCACTACTTACCACTGCATGATAGCAGCATAGGATCTATTTATTGTTTAGGATATTGCCAGATTCTTGAGATATGGACTGGCCACTGTTGGAAACCGGATACTGAACTTGATGGACCTTCAGTCTAACCAAGTTTGGCAAGTTCTTATAGCATACATGTGGATTTCACTCTTAAAATCCTGATGAATTTTGTTTTATGAAGGTAGGATAAGCTCAGGTCAATAGGAAGCTTTTTGCTTAATAAAATTAATTTTTGGAGCAAACTTTACTATTTTTTTCTCTTCTAATTTCCAGTATCACTTTTCTATTCTGTTTTATGTCCGATAACTTCCTACCTAGGTTGTGCATACAATGCTACTTCATGAAAGATAACCTTCTTTAGAGGATTTTGCCCTCTTCCCAAATCTTGACCAAATCACAGCCAGTGATATCCCCCATAGAGTGTTTCTTGGTTCTAAAGCTCTTTACTTCTGACAAAGGAAATACTACCTTTTCTGGGTTATAACATGAATATATAGATATTATACAAAGACATTTAAGTTAACAAAAAAGTTTGGGGTTGTTTTGGGGTTTTTTTTTAGAAAGTATTTTTTTTTATATTCCCAGTTTTTGCTGGTAGATTGGTAGTTGGTTACAGCTATGTTTTATAATTGTTATATTTTCAACTGTCCTTGCATATTTATTTTTTTATGCTGTTGTGGTTTACTTTGAATTTTTTATATATATATATATATATATATATATATATATATATATAACCTTAATTTTCATTTTCAGATTTTTTGTTTTGTTTTGTTTTTTTTTTTTAGATTGAAATTTCAATGTTACAACAAAAATGAGATCAGTAGAAAAATGACTTATCCACTGACATTCTCCGGTGTGTATTACACAAATTATTTTTCCACCAACCTTTTTTGTTCTAATATTGAAATTCCCAGGCAAAGTAAAATAAAACCTGAAAACAATGGTCCCCAGAGAAAGAGAAACAAAGCAAACAATGGCAGGTAAACAATAAGAGTTCCATCCAGTTTTCCCAACAGTGATTTTGTGTCCATTCACCCAAAATAGAACAAATTCCCCACATGGAACTCAACCCCCAATCCCACGATGTCCCCTTTAGAGTTGCAATTGCTGCTCTATGCAGGTTTCTCCATGCCATCCAGGAAGCACAAAATGTAATCCATTTTGTTGCTTTCTTGGAAAAAATATAAATTCCAATTGCCCTCTTTATAGCTAAAGCCCACATGAAAGGGGGGGGTGGGGGAATTCTTTCAAATTTCAAGAGTTTAACGAATTTCTCCCAACTCTCTCTCATGATTTGCCTTAACAGATGTTTATATTTGGATCCAATTTAAAAATATAACACCCTTCAGAGTGTTGGATCATATGATATTTAAGGGTTTCTCAGAGACACACGACTTTGCCTCTTTATGGCTGTGGAAGAGAACAGACTAGAAGGCATTCCCCTCCTGCGCTCCTGCTCTGGCCGCCTCCCACTACCTATTGGTTGCTGCACTTGCTTTAAAGTCAGCGGGGAGAGGTGGGATGTAGAGAAAGGGTTCCCTGTTTGTCTACCATGACCTCTCTCTTACTGCCTATCTGCAATTTAAATATCCACTGCTGACGGAAGGAAAGGATTAGGTTCTTCTCCGCCATTACTCCCCCTGCTGAGGAGTGTGCCTGAACAGAAAACCCAACATGGAGAAAGGAAACTGACCCAGAATCCTCTGTTTTCTTAGCCTGCCTTGGCTGTATGAACTCTAAGTGACTTATTGAGCATGACTTGCAGAATTCCCAGGACATCTGGACAGGCAGTCAAGCTGGCTCCATAAGGTGATGCCTAATCATAGGGTCACACAAAGCAGAAGCCAACAGAGGGAACTTCAGCCTATATTATCACAATAAAAGGCACTATTCTCAGGAGTATCTGTAAACACAACTTCAGATGTATTACCCTGACCAGCAAGATTCTAACAGAACAAAGGGCTATCTATAGAGTGATGGTAAATGGGCCCAACCTGGGAAAAATAATCAGGACAGTTTAGGGATGATCGTATCATGCTGTTGACACGACAATCAATGTAAATGATTCTTTGGGCAGTCACGCAACACTAGAATCTTCTACAATATTATATGTTATCTACAAAAGAAGGATCACTTCCTGTATACAATGAGATGCTGGTAGTCAAGTTTGTCAGAGAAACGGCATCAGCATCTCCCAAGAATACTTATATTAATAAATAAAAGTTATGCTTTCTACCAAAATCTAAGTGTTCTTGTATCCCTGGACATAAGCACCTGACCATTCTTTGACGCTTAACACTGCTTCCTCAGGAGGGTACAGATGTGCACATTCTGACCATGGTGGCTGCATTTAAGAACTACCAATTTACATTCTCATTTCAGAGAGTCCTCTTCCCCCCCCCACACACACACAAAACTAAAGACCAAATAAAATTATAAAACTGTGTCCAGCAGAGCCTTTAATCAGCACATTCTTGTGTACACAAGAAAGGAAAACAGCAGATCTTCACTCTGTAACTGCCTTGGCTCTTTAGAAAGCGAAGAGGAAGGCCATTCTACCAAACCACACTGTAAATGGTTCTGAACTCTGCAGCTGGTTGCTACACAAGTTTAAAACACAAAAAAACAAAAAACCACGCACATGTACAATTAAAAACATTTTTCTGTTATATATTATCTTGCATTTGTAGTAGCTACTAGAGGACTCCAGAGACTCAACAAACAATTAAAAGTACAGGGTTACACCACAGTTAGATATATATATTTTTTTAAGATTCTTGTACAATAATTTTTTAGTTTGAAGGCAGGTAATGTTTTGAGCCCCATGAAATAAGGGTTCCCTACGGTTCTGCACTACACAAAATTCTATCTCAAGCCTCTTGCTCGGTAATCAAAGATTATGCCTCAGACTTCTTTTTCTGGCATTTTTCTAACAAAGTAAACAATTTTACTTTTGCCTTAGAAATTGCAAAGAAGTCACAAGAAGATGTAATATATATACTAAAATGTGACTCATATAAGGGTAGCAAAAGCAGACCAGGAAGGCGCCCTTGGTAATCATTCTTAACATAGGAAAGAACACCAGCAGCATAGTGCTACACACAAGCTAAAACATTCATTTACTTCAACCTTTGCAATCATACCATTTGAAAATGTTTTTCTGTAGATCTATCCCAGGAAGCTTTATTAATTACTTTTAAGTGTGAACCTGTACAAATTAAAATTGAGTATATCATAGTGATAAGGACTACCATATGCTGCCTTATACAACTAGCTTAATTGGTCTGTATGCTTTGCAGCAGTAAATGAAAAATATGTATAATTAAGCTTAACTACTGAATACATAGGACTTCTAAACTTGGTCATGTTTTTCCTCACCTGAATTTCTCTGCTAAATACACGACACTAAACTGATGCATCTTTTACTGTGTGCTTAGTTGCCAAGCCATACATTGGAGTCCTCAGTGGCCATATACAGTTTTTGTAATCCAACACCAAGCTAGGTTAGTGGACAGTCAACAACATTGTTTGTATTTTGCCATAATTACAGACTATTATTGCAAAGATAGCCAATGGTGAAGCACAGCCATAAAATGATCTTACCCTGTCTAGTAGGGCATTGATGATGTTCAGTATCTGTCTAATCACTAAGGGGCATAGTTTGAGTCCAACACACTTTCTAGTCTCTTCCCTTTCTCTTCACATCTATTTTGCTCTGTGTAATGCACATACACAATTGCCAGTGATTAAATACAGCTGCTTTCTATTGTGACAGACTGAACACCTGTTAACCAAAAGCTTTTCTAAAAGGTAACTAAGCACAAGCTGTGGTATCCACATAGAGAAAAAAGATACAGCAGCTACTACTATGCAAATTTCAAACCGAATAGCCAACAAATAAGGCTGCCTCACATTTGTGATGTTTCCCACTTCAAATGTGTCCAACTCTGGTTCTAAAGATCCACAAACAGGTCTGGTTTTCAGGATATCTACAATGAATATGCATGCACCAGCCAAGTTAGGCACATGCTGCCATGCATTAAACAGGATGGAAGCAAGGAACAATGTTGTCCTTTTACTGCTTAAGACAGGGATTCTCAAACATGTTCTCATAAGAACATGCCATACTGGGTCAGACGAAGGGTCCATCAAGCCCAGCATCCTGTTTCCAACAGTGGCATTCTCTAAGTGAACTTAATAGCAGGTAATGGACTTCTCCTCCAAGAACTTATCCAATCTTTTTTAAACACAGCTACACTAACTGCACTAACCACATCCTCTGGCAACAAATTCCAGAGTTTAATTGTGCATTGAGTGAAAAAGAACTTTCTCTCATTAGTTTTAAATGTGCCACATGCTAACTTCATGGAGTGCCCCCTAGTCTATTATCCAAAAGAGTAAATAACCAATTCACATCTACCCCTTCTAGACCTCTCATGATTTTAAACTTCTCTATCATATCCCCCTCAGCAGTCTCTTCTCCAAGCTGAAAAGTCCTAACCTCTTTAGTCTTTCCTCATAGGGGAGCTGTTCCATTCCCCTTATTTTGGTAACCCTTCTCTGTACCTTCTCCATCGCAATTATATCTTTTTTGAGATGTGGCGACCAGAATTGTACACAGTATACAAGGTGCGGTCTCACCATGGAGCGATACAGAGGCATTATGATATTTTCTGTTTTATTCACCATGCCCTTTCTAATAATTCCCAACATTCTGTTTGCTTTGACTGCCGCAGCACACTGAACAGACGATTTCAATGTGTTATCCACTATGACGCCTAGATCTGTTTCTTGGGTTATATCACCTAATATGGAACCCAACATTGTGTAATTATAGCATGGGTTATTTTTCCCTATATGTATCACCTTGCACTTATCCACATTAAATTTCATCTGCCATTTAGATGCCCAATTTTCCAGTCTCACGAGGTCTTCCTGCAATTTATCACAATCTGCTTGTGATTTAACTTCTCTGAACACTTGTGTCATCTGCAAATTTGATTCTCTCTCACTCGTCGTATTTCTTTCCAGATCATTTATAAATATATTGAAAAGTAAGGGTCCCAATACAGATCCCTGAGGCACTCCACTGGCCACTCCCTTCCACTGAGAAAATTGTCCATTTAATCCTACTCTCTGTTTCCTGTCTTTTAGCCAGTTTGCAATCCACAGAAGGACATCACCACCTATTCCATGACTTTTTACTTTTCTTAGAAGCCTCTCATGAGGAACTTTGGTGATATAAGAAATACGCATTCCTACGGATTGTCCTGATACCGACGTAACTGAAAGAGGAATGGGTAAAGAGTCCACCGGAATCAGATATCTCTGAACCAGATGTTCCTGAATGAAATTACCAGCCGCCCCAGAATCTATGAAGGCTTGGAAGTGCAAAAATTCATCGTTCAGCCAAATCGTTGTAGGCAATAAGAGTTGAGGAGAGGGAATGGTGGGACCCAGGGAGGCCTCTCCCACCCGTCCTAGGTCCGGGAGTTTCCCGACTTGTTGGGGCATTTATTGATAGAATGACCTGCTCCCGCACAATATAAGCAGAGATTCCGTACTCATCTACGATTCCGTTCCTCTGGAGTCAGCCGAAATCTATCGATTTGCATCGGTTCCTCCGTATCCCCTGATGCCTGGGTGGTCTGTGGAAGGACCATGGGTTGTTGAAAAGTAGGAGCCAGACGAAAATTTCTTCGCGTAGCGGCTCGCTCTCGTATCCTTTCTTGAAAACGTAAATCCAATCGGATGGCTAGCCGGATTAATTCTTCTAAGGTCTCCGGAGGATCTCTGCCGGCCAATTGATCCTTTATATTCTCTGCAATACCTTGTCGAAAGATGGCCGTGAGACTATCCTCGCCCCAAGCGAGTTCTGCTGCTAAGGTTCGGAACTGGATGGCATATTCTCCTACCGATCGTGAACCTTGCCTGATCTGGAGCAGATCATTCGCTGCTGAGGTAGAACGTCCTGGCTCATCGAAGATAAGACGAAATTCTTTAAGGAATCGATCCAGGGTATTGAGAATAGGATCATCTCTCTCCCATAAAGGGGAGGCCCATGCCAGAGCTGGTCCCTCCAATAAGGACAGGATGAAGGTAGTCTTAGTCTTATCATTAGGAAAAGAAGCGATTGTAGTGAAAAATGCATTCGGCATTGATTGATAAAGCCTCTGCATAAGGCTGCAGTTCCATTGAAGCGAGGCGGAGGAGGTACCCTGATAGGGGTGGGGGTAAACATCGTGCTGGTTACTGGCCCAGTCGGAATATGGGCTAGGGCATCCATACGGGCGACCAACCGATCCAAGACCCCTGTTACTTGGTCCAGGACCCCTTGTTGTTGTTGTATTTTATTAGCCATGCCGGGGATGGCTTGTAACGCGGTCAAATCAACTGGTTCCATGGCTTCAGCCAACTGTTACGACTGCTGCTCAGATTTTAGTGGAACCACAGTTGTAGACCGCTTACCTTTGGAGGAGGGACCCGGAATGGGAGAGTTACAGCGAAATCCGATAGACAGTCCAGGTCAGGGCAGGCAGCAGACAATCAGGAACCAAAGCAGATAATCCAGTAGGCAGGAGGCAAACAGGGTAATCCAGAAGGCAGTCCAGGTCAGAGCAGAAAGAACACAGAAAAATCCAAACGCGAGCACTCCAAAAACACTCGTGGCCGAAGCAGAGAGCAAAGGAAAAGGCTCTCTTTAAATAGCCCGGGTTCCCGCGCAAACTGCTCCACCGTCGGCGTCTGACGTCATGGGGGCGTGTCCTGGCTCCGAATCCCGCGGGACCTGACTGCCGACAAACGCGGAAATCCTGGCGTCAACGCCGGAGGGAACGCCCCGATGGGCACGGGACCGCGCTGCCGACGCTGCCGAGCCAGCCCTGCTGCCATCAAGCCCACAAACGCCCTTTCCCACGCGGATCCTCGCTGGCAAGCTCGCGGCAGAGGTAACACCTTGTTCCAGTCAGTCGGGTTTTTAAGATATCCACAATGAATATGCACAAGATAGATTTGCATACAATGGAGGTAGTGCATGCAAATCTTTGTGGATATTCTGAAAATCAGGCTCTTTTTGTGGCTCTTAAGGAACAAAGTTGGTCACCCTTGAGCTAGGGCTTCTCAAAACTGTCCTTGGGAGCACCCCTAGCCAGTCAAGTTTTCAGGATATTCAAAAATGACTATACATAAATTAAAATGTTACAGTCTCTGGTTAATAGCACGTATTTCTCAATTTCAAGGATCTTGGTGCCTGATTCTGTGCAAGTACAATCATGTCCATCTGCCACTTCTCTGCCAGTGACAGTCTCCACTCCTATGTACTCTGCTAGATCATTGTCTATTTCCAACTGAGATCTTGGGACTTGAACCTCCAACCTTCTGGCTCCAGGCTAGGGACTACTGAGCTGAAGGAGCAGTTCTCTTAGCTGAACCAACATGAGAATACTACCTTCTTTGCATTCTAGGACTTGTACCCTGCCACAATGCCCCTTTGCCAAAGATATCTATAATCACCCTGTAAAAATCAATTGAGTCTTGCATTACCTTTCCTCAGATCAATATAAAAATTAGCAGCACCATGCATAGACCATCCTGTAGGACTCCATATGGAAGAGGCATAGTGCAAGGTGATGATTATAGGGAAAAATAACCCATGCTATAGTTACACAATGTTAGGTTCCATATTAGGTGCTACCACCCAAGAAAGATCTAGGCATCATAGTGGATAACACATTGAAATCGTCTATTCAGTGTGCTGTGGCAGTCAAAAAAGCAAACAGAATGTTGGGAATTATTAGAAAGGGAATGGTGAATAAAACGTAAAATGTCATAATGCCTCTATCACTCCATGGTGAGACCGCACCTTGAATACTGTGTACAATTCTGGTTGCCGCATCTCAAAAAAGATATATAGTTGCGATGGAGACGATACAGAGAAGGGTGACCAAAATGATAAGGGGAATGGAACAGCTCCCCTGAGGAAAGACTAAAGAGGTTAGGATGTTTCAGCTTGGAGAAGAGACAGCTGAGGGGGGATATGATAGAATGGTTTAAAATCATGAAAGGTCTACAATGGGTAGATGTGAATCGGTTATTTACTCTTTCAGATAATAGAAGGACTAGGGGGTACTCCATGAAGTTAGCATGTGGCACATTTAAAACTAATTGGAGAAAGTTCTTTTTTACTCAACGCACAATTAACCTTTGGAATTTGTTGCCAGAGGATGTGGTTAGTGCAGTTAGTAGAGCTGTGTTTAAAAAAGGATTGGATAAGTTCCTGGAGGAGAAGTCCGTTACCTGCTATTAAGTTGACTTAGAAAATAGTCACTATTACTAGCAACAGTAACATGGAATAGACTTAGTTTTTGGGTACTTGCCAGGTTCTTATAGCCTGGATTGGCCACTGTTGGAAACAGGATGCTGGGCTTGATGCACCCTTGGTCTGACCCAGTATGGCATGTTCTTATGTTCATCCAGGGATGCAGCAATTTTATAACATACTAGCGGTACCCCGCCACGCGTTGCAGTGGCAGAGTCAGGTTCTTTTCCCTCCCTCCCCCCTTGCTCATTTACCTCAGTCACTCATCCTCCTCCTCGGTCACTCACCCCCCCCCCACCCTTCCCTCCCCTGTCCCCACTCCAACTCTCTCCCCTCACACTCACCTCTCCCCTCATTCTCCCTCCCCTGACACTCACCTCCCCCCTCATTCTCCTTATTTTATTTAGAGATTCCCCTCACTGTCACCTCCCCCCGCCTACTGCCTACCCTTCAGATCAGAAAACTTTTGTCTTTATATTTCTGTGGGAACCCCCCCACCCCAACCCTTTAAATCAAATAATAACCCCCCACCCTCCTGCCCCCTCCCAAGACCTGGGAAATTAAAATTGTTGGTGCTACATGTGGTCTGTCCCTGGGCGTCTGTGCGCATTATGTAGCCAAATAGGGGAGTGCCTAACCAATTTTGCACTCCCAAATTTGTTTTGTGGTCTGGGGAGGGCTATTTTGGTGCGTTCCCGAGATCGTGCAAGTTTAGTGTATGTATTTGTGTGTGAACCTCCCCCTTCCCCCAAAAAACAACCCTATGAGAAACACTCTCTTAAACTAACCACCCCACACTCTCCTGCCCCCCTCCCCCAGCCCTGCGAAAAACAGTAACCCACCCCCCTGCCCCCTCCCAGAGTTGCCGAATGAATGAAACCTGCCCCTCCTTGTGACCCCTCCCCAAGATGTTCGCAATAAATTCATTACCACCCCCCACCTTCCAGACCCCCCGAGACCTGATAAAGATGTCAGTCGGTGGAGCGGGCGTTCAGGAGCGGTCCGGGAGCGATGTATTGGCATTGGTCCGTCAGCTGCAAGCACTGAAACGGGTTCCGACGGCCGTCAGTCCTGAAAATGGCGCCGACGGGCCCTCGCCCTTACTATGTCACATGGGCTACTGCCACCATTGGTGTCCCCGAGTGGCATAATAAGGGAAAGGGCCGTCGGCGCCATGTTGATTGCTGGCAGCCGACGACCGTAGTGCAGGAGATGTGTCCTAGACCGGTCCTGGTCCCCCACTGGAGCCTCCCGGACTTCTGTCAGGTTGTGTGTGTTGTGAGGGCCTGGGAAGTAAATAAATTTGGCATGGGTGTGGGGGGTGTGAGGAGGGTGGGGGGTGTATTTTATCTCTAAAGGAAAAAGTTATCTTCCGGCGAAAAAAGTGTGCGAATGTGTTAAAATGGAAGTGAAACGTGGACCTGGACTGGCAAAATGATTAGTGTAGCGTGTGTTAGTGTAAGGTGTAACAGATGGCGCTTACATCCAGCAGATGTCGCTGTTTTCTTGAAAAAATCTTTAAACTTATTTTACCTGTCACAGGTGTGACATATCTGTAATGTAAGTACTGAAGAACCTTCCCGTATGCGAAATGAAGGTTGTGTCCAAATTTGAAAGCAATTGGTTCAGTGGTTTCTGACATTAGCGATATTGTACAAACTATTTAACATTTTTATTTATATAGAAGATGTACACATACATTAAAATAGCCTTGGTGCATGTGAGTGCCTAATTTATTAAGTAAGCATGCCCAACCACGCAAATCTGGAATTTTATAACTGGCGTGCATCCATGCAAAGACCGATTTCACCAATTTGCCCAGTATAGAACTAGGTCCTCCATATCCCTCTGGTTTAATAGCCTGTACTCCCCTCAGTTATGCTAGACCAGTGGTTCTCAACCCTGTCCTGGGGACCCCACCAGCCAGTCGGGTTTTCAAGATATCCACAATGAATATGCATGAGAGAACATTTGCATGCACTGCCTCCATAACATGCACATTTTCTCTCATGCATATTCATTGTGGATATCCTTTTCCACCCTTTAAACCCCTTAGAAATGGCTTTTTTTTTGAGGGGGTTTTTACACTTATATCTCCTACATAGCAGAAGTAAAATGACATGTCACTAGACCTAGGCACAGGCTTTTAAGTGTTTGTGTGCACATATCTTCACCCCATTCCAGAACAACCATGCCCCACCCACAACACACCCAGTTTCGATTCTGAGTGAGATGTGCGCGCAGGAGATATGCATGCTTGAAGGTGGCTTTTAAAATACCGCAAGCGGGTGTACGCCCTACATGCGTGTGCATCGCACATTTCTGGTGGACATTGGGCTTTTAAAGTTCAGTTTTAAGGAAGCAGAGATCCACTCCTAGTTTGCCTACTAACAAGATCCCTCCTGGAAAGCAGCTCAACTAGGGAAGTGGCCCCTACGGTCCTTTGATGTAGGAGCTAAGGGTTCAACCAGGGCTGCACTGGGAAGATTTGAAGAGTCTAGCAATAATTCTCCGCAGCTACAAAAGAGACTATTCAAGGGCCTGCACCCACGCCCCTTTATGGCAGAGAATGTGGTCATGAAGGGGCTGTGCCCTCTATCATCAGACAACTGAGGAGAGGGGAAATCCCAAGTATAAGGACTAGTCTAACAGAAAGAAAAGGAATGTGTCTATATCTGTTTAAAATGCCTCTTAATTTAAATTTATTATAATCCAACTTGAAACCTACTTTGGGAAAAGGCAGAATATCAAACATCTATAAATATATTCTAACTCTCCAATCTTACTATTCAGACTTCTGGCATTCGCATAAAGACATTTTAAAGTTATGTTTTTCTTTGCATTTCTTTTCTTTGTATTCACAACCCATTTATTAGATTATATAGGCAGTTAGGAATCATTCATATTTGTGTGCTCTTTAATTTCCTCCATTTTATACTGCCCCATCTTACACGAGTTCAGAGCAATGTACAGTGTATAAAAAAATTACATATAAAAAATTAAAAAATTACAAATCATAATTAAAACTGAACAGACATCCTCATAAATCAAACAGAGACAAACAGACTTTTATAATGCTTCAAGAAACAATAGACACTAAGGCCTTTGGTAAGGCATCCCAAAGAGAAAGCCCAACCGCTTTTGTGTATCAATCTAATCTCTAGCAATGAAGGAGTTTGAAGATGAAGATCCTGGTTCAAATGTAAAGTCCTGTTTGGAATATAGGTAGACACTCAAAAAGATAACCTGGACTTTTACAAAGAGTATTTTAAAATTCATCCTGCAGTTTATAGGAAGCCAGTGAAAATGCTTTAACCCCAGCAAAATATGTACAGTGGTAATTATAGCCAATGCAATTGCTTTTTTGGCAACCCAACCAAGAGAGAATTACAATAATCTAAGCAAGTAGTCAAATGTATGAACAGCACTAGCTAAATTAGTTCCAGATAATTAAGGCAGCAAACTTCTAATAAACCACAAGTGAAAAAAAAAAAAGATAACTGTAGAGATGTTAACGCATTATAAAATTTTTGTCTTCTTACAGTTGTATAACACGATCCATAATTATCATCCAAGGTACAACAAATGTAACAGTTTAGTAGCCCACAGAGCCTTAAGTTTGACAGCATTTACTTGCAATTTATTTTGTACTACCCAAGTTATTTTAATAAGGGTAAATTCCAGATTAGCATTGAACCTGTAAAGGCACACCCAGATCACAATATAGCTATATTTCATCCACATAAAACAGCTATTTAAGAGAAAATATTTACAATTACTGCCAAAGGCTATATATATATATATATAAATATTGAAGAGCAGAGGGGACAAAACAGAGCTCTATGAGACTCTATAATCTTGCTTCTAGGGATCAGAGTTGATACCATTGCCATCCAATTCTATTCTGCCAAAGACCTAAACATGCCAACATCTTGCCGTGGACACCTAGGACCACCCATCTTAACAGAATATTGTGGTCCACAGGGTCGAAGACAGCCTTCAAGTAGCATAAACAGAATCTGAACTTTTATCCAGGGATTTCTATAGATCAAGTGGTGCCACCAATGTGGTCTCAGTGCTAAAACTGGCTTGAAAGTCAAACTGGTGGCAATCTAAGTTTCTAACATTTTAGCAAATCTCCACAACTCTTTCAATAATTTTGACAATGAAAGGCAAGCTTTATATACTACATGGATGGCCACCATCATATGGCTGAGTATTAAGAGAAGTCTTCTGGAAGCAAATGTCTGATTGGCATGTTGCTGTTTGAATGTGCAAGATCATGGTTGATCTCCAATTGCTGGGCAGGAATGCCTTCTGAAGCGAAGAGTCTATGCAAGCCCCTATGAACTGGAGGCTCTACTTGGGTTCTAGGTTAGACTTCACAAAGTTGATAAGAAGCCCTAAGCTCTCTGAAGATATATGGTCATGCCCAGAGAGTGAACTACTTCTTGAGATCTTGCCATGACCAGCCAATCATCCAGGTATAAGAAATATTGAATCCCTTGGCAACAGAGCTGAACAGCTACTATTGCAAGGCATTTTGTAAAGACTCTGGGGGCAGAAGAGAGGCCAAACAGAGGTGTAAGCAATATAAGATTATATGTAGCTGGGAGGAGACTGCCTGCTCCCTTCTCCCCTTCTTTCTGGAGGATGCTGGCTATGCTATGGAAAAACTTATTTATTACCTTATAGGCGATCCGAAAAATATCATCCAGGGCACTATTAATACTATTTCTTAACATTTCTATAGAACTACATGACACACACACATCCATTTGCCCTGTTGAATAAAAAGGGAAACTTGTGCTAAGGTGCTCATTTTGATTTTTTCCCTAGACAATATGCTTGTTGAGAAGCTGCTGGTCCAGGATAGGTCATAATCCCCCCTGACTTCTTGGGGATGAGGAAGTATCTGGAGTAGAAACCTTGCTCATGTTGCGATGCAGGGAGGATCTCCACTGCTGAGTGCTGGAGAAGAGATTGTACCTCCACATCAATCTGTGGGAGATGAGAAGAATCTGGATGAGGTGGTGAATAGTGTGGAAGGGATGGGTTTTGGAGAAAACACAACAGTATACATGTTGCATAATGCTGAGGACCCAAGAGTACTTGGTTATCTTATTTGGTTGATATTTCACCTTTCAGACACTTCAAAGCAGATTACATTCAGATACTGTATTTAATTCCCTTTCTCCAGAGGGCTCACATTCTAAGTTCATACCTGAGGCAACGGAAGGTGAAGTGACCTGCCCAAGATCAAAAGGAGCAGCAACAGAATCTGAACTCTGAATTAGTGGCATTAATTTGGCTGACAGAACAGAAGATTTCCCTTTATGTGAACAATGTTTGATCTGTCTTCACCCTCGATATTGGGGTCGATACTCTTGCATCTCAGAGGAATACAGAGTTCTCCCTGACTCCTACCTAAACTCTCTGACAAGTGTAGCCTATACACTTATGCCTCTTCTCATCATATTATTGTATTATCTAACTTGTTCAGTTATGCCTTCTATCGCTCCGGCTATCCTAGCCCTCCAGGTTAATACCCCTTGTTATATGTAACTTTCATTTCTTATTATATGGTTGACTTTGTTATTCCCCTCATGTTATTTGTAAACCGATCTGATATGAATTTCTTTCATGAAGTTCGGTATATAAAAATGTTAAATAAATAAATAAATAAAATGAATATAGACAAATCGGAATTTTCCTCATTGATAGTTGAATGCAGATTCTGCAATGCTTGGCCAATTTTCAAGTAGTACAGGATGGTTTTCAGTATTTTAGAGTATATTTTCCCCGTGATTTCCAAAATTTATTTTTTACGAATTTCAGGGACTTTGAGGATGTAAAGAAGAAAATCAAATCTTGGAGTGTCATGCCAGTTTCCTGGGTGGGCAGAATCAATTTACTTAAGATGAATATCCTGCCTAGGTTGTTGTATCATTTTCAGCATGATCCCTGTGATGTGCCTAAAAATCTTTGTAGACTTACACAGTTTGATGGGCAACTTTATTTGGAATTACAAACCTGCTCGGATCTGGTTAAGCAAGTGACAAGGAGGAATGGCCTTGCCCAATCTCCGTATTTACTACTGGGCTGCAAGGTTGGTGTGTTTGCAGGCATGGATTTGTGGCCTGGACACATCTTGGGTTGAGTTAGAATGGGAGCAGGCTCACGTTGCAGGGCTGGCTTTGTACCTTTTTTGCCATGGGTCTCTCCCATATGTCACAAGGTTTGACGGAGTAGTCCTATCTTAGCACATACCTTGAGGGTATGGCATCAAGTTTCTCAGTTTTTGCAGCTGAATAGGGAGGAGATTTCACCTCTCTCTCTCTCCCTTTTATAGTAACTCTCTTCTGTCTGGTTGCAATTTTTCTCCAGTTTTTAAAAGCTTGGTGAGCACATGGGCTGATTTCCCTAGTGCATTTATGGAGGGAAGAGGAAGGGGAGGGAATGGTACCCTTCTCCACTCTGGTTGAGGATTTTGACACCAATACAAACTTGGAGGCCCAATACACACAGTTATGTCAAGCTTTGTGAGGGTGTATTGACTTGACTAGCCTCTTAGGCCATTGAATGGAAGGGAACTATTTTTCTGTGACCCTAAGGCACAACGGAGGGGCGTTGCTCTTATTTATCATGGTATTTTGTGTAGTAAATATGGTACGGTGACCTCTTCCACTTACTAAAGCTTGGAATGACAACCTCGATATGGATTTAACTAGCCAGGACTGGAAAGGTATCTGAATCTCTGCTAGTCATATTTCATTTGTGCAAAATGGGTCTCCCTAATGTTCCGGCTGTTGCATCCTACATATGGATGCCATTATTTTATTCCAAAACATATCCTGAGGTTAGTAACTTATGCTGGAGGGGTTCTGGGAAATTGAGTTCCCCACCACATGTGCCAAAAGGTGCCAAAGTGTCCAGTCTTTCTGGTCCCAGGTTACTCAGGTCGTGGCTGATATTTTAGGCCATCCTGTCTTTATCAGACCTGGTCTTGGACTCCTGGGTAGGTGGACCGGCTCTACCTGTAAAGAGCAGGTCGTTGGTGCTCGATTCACCATTGCTAAATTTTTGAAAGCCAATCTGAATTTAGATTGGCATGCCTAGGTCCATGATATTGCTGACATTAAGCCTCTGCATTTTGATCAAATAAATGCTCACTCTAAGTTCCAATGCATATGGGGGCCGTATGTAGAGTATTGTAAGCATTGATGGGATATCACTATGTAGCCTATTTAGTAATCCTTGTTTAAAGTATGGATAATAAATGCTTTATTACGTGTGGTTTTTCTGTAATGCCAATGGATCTCATATGTTGATGGTACTATTTTTTATGCCTTAAAAATAGTTTTAAAAAAAATACACATTAAATATGAAAGAGAGATCCTTGAACACCTGAAATAGAACTTTGCCAAGAGGAAGAATGAAAATTACCGCTGTTTGCAGCATCAACAATTGCAAAATAGATTTTTCAGCTCTTGCACCAGGACTCTGGAATAGCTTGCGCCTCAGAGAGACTGCCTCTATCAATGAAATACGCTGCTGAGAAGAAAATCAGCACACAAGATCAAATCTAATGTATGTTGCATACAATGTGTATGAACATCAACAATTTCTTATTCCAGCTACTTACATCACATCCAGAAATTGCTGTGCTGCCATAGAGGGCAAATCTAGTTGAATATGAAAGTCATTAATTAAAATTAAAGAAGGATCGGATAATAACAAACTTGTTAACTCTTAACAAAATGTAAATTTGTGTGTCACTTTGAGAGCAGGAGGAATATATAAAATACACAAAACCAAAGGTTCTGTAGCCAAACTAAAATTGCAGTCTCCTCACAAAGTTAGAAGAAAACCTCTGAACTAATACTTTTATAAAAACATAAAACCCTCCTCCCTGCTTTCCTTCTCTAGCTTGCTCACAATAATTATAACTGGGTGGAGTCAAATTCAAGGCAACCAAATCATCAGTATGCTATGATTCAGTTAAAAATATTTCCAAATCGTTCTCCTATAGTGTATCAGTAAGCTCAAGACCCTTTTTGAATATAACCAAATGAGAACTGACAATCCGCTTTCTTACCCTGCACACTCAATTCCCTACATATTGATCGAACAGTCAAACGTATCATACTATCATTAACATATTGTTAACTATGACAGCCTATCAAGATATTCCAACTTACCTTTTTTGCTAGTATATTTTGAAGATACTTCCCGCCAAACCATGCACTTCCGAACAACTGCTTTCCCCCATGATCTAGTTTAGAAGCTGCTCTCTCTCCCTTTTAAATGTAGCACAAGCAGTCTGGTTCCACCCTGTTTAAAGTGAACTCCATCCCGCTTGAAAAGGCTTTCCCTTCCTCAGAATGTTTCCCAATTCCTAACAAATGTAAAGCCCTCTTTCTCTGCACTATTGTCTTATCCATGCACTGAGAATCTGAAGCTAAGTCAGCCTCCAGGGTCTTGCATGCGTAATGGTGAGCATTTCTGAGAATACAACGTTGGAGGTTCTGAATTTCAATTTCCTCCCTAGAAGCCTAAATTTAGCCCCCAGAACCTCCCCTCCTGCACCTTCCTATTCCACTGGTTCCAACATGCACCACAACAGCCAGCTCTCCTCCCTGGCACTCTAAAATCCTATCTAGATGTCATGTGATGTCCACTGCATTCACACTAGGCAGGCAAGTTAACCAAGCAATCCTCAAGCCTAACAGCCACCCAGCTATCTACATTCCCACGATCAAAAATGTCAACTACAAAATCAGTCCTAACCCTTCCCCTCCTGGGTGTACGCCTCTGGAGACTACTCAGTGCAAGAGAATAACCCATCACCTGGAAGGCAGGTCTTAACTATAGAATCACATCCTGCCACATTAAAGCAATTGTCTCCTTCCCGGTGACCTTACTCCTGCAAAGCCGCACACATGCTGCTAAACTAGAATTGGGACTGTTCTATACCCCAGAAGCTTCTCTCTATATACTTTTCTATCTCAGCTCCTCTAGGTAGCCATTCTGAACAAGGATTTAACTTGTTCTAAAAGACAGGCACTCTTTGTACTTGGTACACATACAACTTCTCACCAACAGGTAGATAACCATACATGTGGCACCAGGTGGCAAGGACTAGATAGCCCCTAGTTTGTTGCTGGATCTGTCTTCATCTTAATATTTTTCAATTGTTAAAGTTATTTAAAACTTAATCAAATGTAGTTGTGTTTTATATTAGCTTGTCAATAACCTGCACTATAATTAAAATGAGCAGGCCGATGCAGTAAGGACGTGGTAGAAAGTGCGGTAGTGCCGGGCACACCCTCGTTTTCCGCGCGCACAGTTCAGATCACATACCGCTCGATACAGTATTTAAATGGCATGCAAATGCAAGCCGCATCCAAAGCGCGTCCATGAAGCACAATCCATTTTACTGTATACAGCGCTATACAGCGCCTATACAGTATCCTGGGTGCGCTGGTACCTGTCATTTCAAATGACATTTGAAATGACAGGTACCAGGAAGGGGATGTTCTCCTACGCTCGGGCATCGGGGATTGCCAGTCCTCTCTCCCCCCTCCCGAAGCAAGGCGCAGGGCGAAAATCGACTCGACATGTTAAGAAAATAGAAATTGTAACTAAAGTAAACTTACTGCATGCTTCCAGCAGCCCCAGTACTCTCTCCCATCCTCCCGAGGCGCCCCTGCTCGGGAGGATGGGAGAGAGTACTGGGGGCAGCCGGCGGCGAAAGCGGCTTCAGGCAGACCCGCCGGCGAAGGTGCATGAACTCATGTCCAATTTGGGCGCTAAAGGCACCTTCGCTGGCTTGAGCACCCAAATGGGACGTACAGGCGGTGCGAGCTCATCATGCCAAAAGAATTGCACCGGCAGGCAACTGGAAGATTGCCAGAGCGGCGGCGGCTCCGGCTCGCCTGCCTCCCTCTGTTCCGCCGCTCACTGCCTCCCCAGCACCAGCTTGCAGCTTGTGACGTCACCCCTGACCCTTGAGTGCCCAAACGCCGGCGAAGGTGCATGAACGCACGTCCAATTTGGGCGCTCAAGCAGCAAAGGCACATGAGTGCACACCGTGACCTGAGCGCCCGGATGGACCTCCGAGGTCACGGCGTTCGCTTATGCGCCTTCGCTGCTTGAGCGCCCAAATTGGACGTGCATTCATGCACCTTCGCCGGCGTTTGGGCGCTCAAGGGTCAGGGATGACGTCACAAGCTGCAAGATGGCGCTGGGGAGGCAGTGAGCGGCGGAACGGAGGGAGGGAGGCAGGCAGGAGCTGCCCCGCATGCAGGAAAGGTAAGGGACCTGCCGCCCCGCCCCCTCCCACACACCCCCCCCCCCCCCGGCCCTGGCTCCGCTGCTCTGGCAATCTTCCAGTTGCCTGCCAGTGCAATTTTTTTGGCATGATGAGCTTGCACTGCCTGTACATCCCATTTGGGTGCTCAAGCCAGCGAAGGTGCCTTGAGCGCCCAAATTGGAAGTACAGGCGTGCGTTCATGCATCTTTGCCGGCGGGGGCTGCTGGAAGCCGCCTCGCGGAGAGCGCCCGATCCGCCCTGGGCTGCTGAAGCGGGAGAAGGAATGCTGAAAGAGAAAATGAAGGAACAACATGAGCCAAAGCGGAAGAAGGAATGCTGGAGCAGAGAGTGAAGGGTTGTGAGCCAAAGCGGGAGAAGGCATGCTGAAAGAGAAAGTGAAGGGACATTTGTGAGTCAATGTCCCTGTTAGCGCGGGCCCGTACGGGAGACCGGCACCCATGGACGCGGCCAGGGCAGGTGAGCGGGGGCTGGGGGAATGTTTGCCCGTGAAATTTCGCGGGCAAACTTTACCGCCTACCCTCTAACGCAGGGGTAAGGGTAGGTGGTTATTTAGCAGGTTAAAGACGCGGCTAAACTGCAGGTTAAAAAGTCGATAGTCAGGGCGCACGTTACTGTATGGGAGGGAATAGTTAATCGGAGCGTTTACATATCATATACATGCCGCGGGCGGAAAGGGTTACCAGTTGATTTAAAGAAGCGGTAAGGATGGGTTAAAAGGGATAGTGAATTCAAGGGGGGGGAGTGGCCAAGATGGCGCCGGAGAGAGACGTTGGGTTTTGAGCTCCGCAAAGTTGCTTTCTTTATAGTAACTTTTTTCCTGTCAAGGCCCCCTCGGGATGCCTCACACGAAGCGGAAAGGACGGGTGAGAGAGGGAGTCCCGACCCCCTCGAGACCCGCGTTGATTCAGACAACTTTGACGGGTTTCCACCCTACCTCAGAGCAAAAAGCTCCGGAGAGTCCCGCTGGGCAGCAAGGCGGGGAGCAAACGCCTCTGCCCCTGGGAGACGTCACGCTCAGTCCCGGGGCTCCAACTACCCCCACCCCACCTGGATACGCCGACACTGCTGCCTACCCTGGCTCTACCCAAGGACGGATGGCGTCCCCGGATTGGAGCCCTGTCGGAGAGGGAGCCACAGGAGGGACGGCGATAATTGAAGAACAGGAGGTTCCTTTTACCTCCTCTCCCCGGGCGGAGGAAAACGGTGGAGTTAATCGAGCGGGGTCCGGCAAAAAAGTGGCCGGACCGGCTAAGGAAATAGCCACTACACCGAGGGACCAAGAAAATCAAGGTATTTTTATACCTCAAGTTTTAAACTTGTCTTCTTTCTTAGCGATGGAAAAACCTAAAGTTGTCACGAATGAATCTATATGGCAGGCAATAATGACTATGCAAAAAGTTATACTAAATCTATCTTCAAATATAAAGGACATGCAAATTTCTATAAGTAATTTAACTCCAGAAATTAATCAACATTCTACTGAGATGATTAAAGTAAAAGAAGAAATAAGCCAGATTAAGAAAGTGCAACTTACAATAATAAAAGGAGAAAATCTGCTTGTAAAGAAGGTGGAAAGTATTGAAAATTCCTTGAGATACAATAACTTACGAATTATAAACTTTCCTAAATGCAAGATGAACCCTCCGAAGGAGCAATTGAAAAATTACTTCCAAGAGATATTATCAATATCTGCAGAAAAGTTACCTGCAATTCAAAAGGCTTATTTCTTTTTGAAAAAAGGAGAGAAATCCCCACAAGGGAATTTACCATCAGAAGGAGCTTCATTGAATGTGACGGAGTTAATAGAATCCTCGTATAGCTCTCAAGTAGAGATGCGTGGGACTTTGTTGGTAAAATTTAAATATTTGGAAGAAAGAGATAATGTGCTTAAAATATTTCTAGCTAAAAGATCTATGCTGTATTTGGGACAAAAAGTCTGGTTTTATCCGGATGTCTCACCAGAGACACAGACAAGACGGAAGAAATTTCTAACTCTTGCTAATCAAGCAAGAACCTTTGGGTTTCAAGCTAATGTCAGGTTTCCTTGTAAATGTGTATTGAAAGTTGAAGGAAAAAAATTTGTATATTATGAGCCTGAGCCATTAGCTGAATACCTTGAGAGCCGAAGGAACCAAGGAATAGTGGCTGAATAATAACATCTATTGAATAGTTGGTGTATGAAGGAATCTCTGAGAATCTCTCTCCTTTATAATTGTTACAGTTTTGTAATTGCTGTATTGTAATAATTTTGCTCTGCCACTCTCCCTCCTTAGTTTTGTAATATGGGGAAAAGAATTAGAGTTTGAGTTCTTTTTTGGGTTGGGAAATGTTTAGGATAAAACATGTATGTTTGTTCAATTCTTACTCCAGCATTTATGGAAAAAAGTTTGAATGTATCAAATATTGAAAAGTGCAAAATTAAAAAAAAAAAAAGGGATAGTGAATTGCGAGTTGGGCTTACGCGGCCAAACTGCGGTACAAAGGGTTAGAAACGGGGTAATCGCAGCCGCGCTTTACTGTATCGGCCTGAAGGTTAGTTACATGATGTAAAACCAACAAAATTTCCTCTATTGGGTTAACATTCTATACATCAAAAAATGTGACTGGGGTGGGTGGAATCAAACAGCAGAGATTACCTTCCCAGCACAGATATACAGAAAATTAAATTAAACCTTATATTATACAAAGAACTAATTTTGAACATAGCAGCAGAATGGCTAAGTTAGCTAAAACAAGAAGAGTTCAAAACATTCACACACTTGACATCAAAAAGGAAACTAAAAAGGAAGAAAAGGCGATTTAGAAGGCCAGATGTACTAAAGTTATTATCCATTCTGTGTCAAAGGGGGAAATTCTTAGTACATCTATAGTAGCACAAGGAATGAGAGATGCTGCTTCAGTCATTTTGTAATTGTAGGACTTTTTTCCTTATATGTTTGCGATGGTTTTATGTTACTCATAATTAGATTGTTTTAAATTCTATTTTGCCTTGATGTTACTTCAAAAATGGCGAGACATCAAATAATGAAATAAAAATCCAACCTATGGGACCTCAAAAGTTCATTCTTGCATCTTAGATCCACTAAACTATGTGAAATCATGCCATTTGCTGAACTTAAATGAAAAACTGAAAAAGGAAGCAATAATGCTTTTTATATGGTTTTACAAGCTTAGCCATCAGCATTATTACTGTGATCCAATTAAAGGATAGCAATTGACACAGAGCAGTAAAGGAATACTCTAAAGCCAGAAACAACACATTTCACTAATTGATCCATGTACATCTCTATTTTTACAACAATTATGCAAGAAGCCAAGTTGATCCAAGAACTGTTCACAAGCAGAGCCTAGGCATGGCCTCTACACATCAGTATTCCATCAATGATTAAACCACAACAAGTTAAAGTAAGACTTAATGGAGATGAGTGTTGACAATCACAAAACCTGAAAGGGAAACAGATATACAACACAAATATAAATGCATGGCTCTTTAAAAGGATATACAGTACCTGCATGACCTGGAGAGAAGATGGATAAAGAACTCTGAACAGAAAAGCTGGCTGTCATTCCTAAGTACTCAAGCTCTATTTGCCTCCGTGTTTGCTAATGAGGATGTTGGGGAGATACAAGTTCCTGAGATGGTTTTCAGGGGTAATGAGTCAAACGAACTGAACGAAATCACTGTGAACCTGGAAGATGTAGTAGGCCAGATTGACAAACTAAAGAGTGGCAAATCACCTGGACTGGATGGTATGCATCCTAGGGTTCTGAAGGAACTCAAAAATGAAATTTCTGATCTATTAGTTAAAATTTGTAACCTATCATTAAAATCATCCATTGTACCTGAAGACTGGAGGGTGGCCAATGTAACCCCAATATTTAAAAAAGGCTCCAGGGGCGATCCGGGTAACTATAGACCAGTGAGCCTGACTTCAGTGCCAGGAAAAATAGTGGAAACTATTCTCAAGATCAAAATCGTAGAGCATATAGAAAGACATGATTTAATGGAACATAGTCAACATGGATTTACCCAAGGGAAGTCTTGCCTAACAAATCTGCTTCATTTTTTTTTAAGAGGTTAATAAACATGTGGATAAAGGTGAACCAGTAGATGTAGTGTATTTGGATTTTCAGAAGGCGTTTGACAAAGTCCCTCATGAGAGGGTTCTAAGAAAACTAAAAAGTCATGGGATAGGAGGCGATGTCCTTTCATGGATTACAAGCTGGTTAAAAGACAGGAAAAAGAGAGTAGGATTAAATGGTCAATTTTTTCAGTGGAAAAGGGTAAACAGTGGAGTGCCTCAGGGATCTGTACTTGGACCGGTGCTTTTCAATTAATTTTATATATATATATATATATATATATATATATATATATATATATATATATAAATGATCTGGACAGGAATACGATGAGTAAAGTTATCAAATTTGCGGATGATACAAAATTATTCAGAGTAGTTAAATCACAAGTAGACTGTGATACATTACAGGAGGACCTTGCAAGACTTGAAAATTGGGCATCCAAATGGCAGATGAAATTTAATGTAGACAAGTGCAAGGTGTTGCATATAGGGAAAAATAACCCTTGCTGTAGTTACACGATGTTAGGTTCCATATTAGGAGCTACAACCCAGGAAAAAGATCTAGGCATCATAGTGGATAATACTTTATTTATAGATTCTTTTATACCGCGGTACGTATAGACATACATCACCTCGGTTTACAGTGAAACAATAAATTAGCAACAGGCTTTACATGTAACAGTTTAAAAAACAGTAAAACATTTAACAGCAACAGGCTTTACAGAAACAAGGGTTTTAAAGATAATATGCATACATCATTAAATATCAAACAATAAAATATAACCATGTATTTCGCAGGAGCAAATTAACTGTCAGCAGCGAGACCAATGTCACATTGAATACAATAGCCTAAATTGAGTAACAGTGGGGGGGTATGGAATAGCAGAATGTAAATACAAAATGCGAGGAAAAGAACTTGGAGTCAGTGAGGAATAATAAGGGATAGCTGAATTTTTAGGTTAGATGAGATTCATAGAGTGAATGCTTGTTCAAACAACCATGTTTTAAGGTTTTGTGACAGGATTCAAGACGCAGATCCAACGGCATGTTGTTCCAGATTTTGATACCCGCTATGGAGAATGATCGGTCTATGGTGGAAACGTGTTTGATGTGTTTTAGTGGATGGACAGCTAATTTCGCTTGGTGAATATTTCTAATTGGTCTGTTGGAGGTGCGAAAAATGAGCTGATCAGAGAACCATTGCATCTCTTGGTTGTGAATTGATTTGTGGATGAGTGAGAGAACTTTAAAAGTAATTCTGAAGGATACGGGTAGCCAATGTAGGAACATGAGTGCTGGAGTAATATGTTCATGCCGTCGAGTATTAGTAATTAAACGAGCAGCGGCATTCTGCAACATCTGAAGAGGTTGAATTGTGCTTTTAGGGAGACCCAGTAGTAGTGCATTACAATAGTCAATCTTTGGTAGAATTGTGGCTTGTAACAGAGTCCGGAAGTCCTGAGGATGTAATAACGGTTTAATTCTTTTCAATGTATGTAACTTGAAGAAGCCACTCTTGATTGTGGTTGAGATGAAATTGTTCAAAGTAAGGTGATTATCAATAATGACCCCAAGGCTGCGGACCTGCTTTAGCTTGGTATGGTCTGTTGTTGAGGAAGGATCATGTTGCGTGTTGGTTGAGGTGTTCTTGTGTGGTGTTATGAGTAGTTCAGTCTTGTTGGTGTTGATTGCAAGAAAGAAACTTTAAAATCGTTGGCTCAGTGTGCTGCAGCAGTCAGTCAAAAAAGCAAATAGAATGTTAAGAATTAAGAAGGGAATGGTTAATAGAACGGAAAATGTCATAATACCTCTATAATTGCTCCATGGTGAGACCATAATGCCTCTATAATCGCTCCATGGTGAGACCGCACCTTGAATACTGTGTACTATTCTGATCGCCGCATCTCAAAAAAGATATAGTGCGATGGAGAAGGTACAGAGAAGGGCAACCAAAATGATAAAGGGGATGGAACAGCTTCCCTATGAGGAAAGACTGAAGAGGTTAGGGCTGTTCAGCTTGGAGAAGAGATGGCTGAGGGGAGATATGATAGAGGTCTTTAAGATCATGAGAGGTCTTGAACCAGTAGATGTGACTCGGTTATTTTCACTTTCGAATAATAGAAGGACTAGGGGTCATTAGCAAGTAGCACATTTAAGACTAATCAGAGAAAAATCTTTTTCACTCAACACACAAAGCTCTGGAATTTGTTGCCAGAGAATGTGGTTAGTGCAGTTAGTGTAGATGGGTTCAAAAAAGGTTTGGATAAGGTCTTGGAGGAGAAGTCCATTAACTTCTATTAATCGAGTTTACTTAGGGAATAGCCACTGCTATTAATTGCATCAGTAGCATGGGATCTTCTTAGTGTTTGGGTACTTGTCAGGTTCTTATGGCCTGGTTTTGGCCTCTGTTGGACACAGGATGCTGGGCTTGATGGACCCTTGGTCTGACCCAGCATGGCAATTTCTTATGTTCTTGTTTTTTTGTTTTTTGTTTTTTTTTAATAGAGAGAAAGTCTGAGCTACTTCTCAACTAAGGAACAAGCTTAGCCACTTGTAAAAAACATATCACCTGTGCCTGAATTAAAAGGCAGCAAACAGATTACCATCTAGACTTTAATATTTTTAATATAAATTACTGCAAAATAAAGATTTTAATTAAAATGCTAACTTGCACATTTAATCGTGCTTTCCACCCACCGGGGATGGTCATAATAAAAATAAAAAATAAAAATAAAGACCCACACCAAAAACTTCTTCCAGGGAAAGCGAAAAGTGTTTTAAAATGTTATTTTGAAAAGGTAGTGCTGCTGCGAAAAAGTCTTCAGGCTTTATATTCTTACAGCTATTTCTTTGATAAATTTCAAATAATTGCCCTTTCCCATTTAAGTAATGACTCAAAAGATGAATAAGTCATTGGCTAGAGATACTAAAGCAAGACTTCCCAAATTTATTTTTTTACCAATGTGACCCGACTTTAGCACTTGAAAATTCATACGACCCCAGAGGATGACCAAAAAAATAAGTTAGCAGGTGTGTGGTTCCCCTTCAACAATCACTCCACTCGCACGTCCCCACTCTCCAGCTAACCCCGCCCCCCCCAACCTCATTTCCTCTCACTTTCTCAGCCCAATCCCTCCTCCATCCTTTTACATATCTCCCCCAGCTGATTCTCTCATCCCCAAACCCTTCTTATAACCCAGATGTCCTCTATCATACCCTCCTTCTCAACTCATCCTCTCAGCTTCCAGAGTCACCCTCTTCCCCTTCAGTCTTTCACATTTTCTCCCCCAGCTGATCCTTCTCAAACCCACCATTTCTCACAACCCCCAGTTGATCTTCTATTACTCCCTCCTCCCACAAACTATCCCTGCCCATTTTATTCAGCCCTCACTCCATCTAATCTCTCCCTTTAAATACCCTTTTCCCAACAACCTTTTGGCCAGAATCCCTAGCAATATTTTCCTTTGGGCTCTGGGTCAAAGGTGGATGACAAATGGTGGGAAAAGATGGCAAGTTGGTAACAAGAATAACATTCTCTTAGGCAGGGTTCAGTGATGGATGAATAGAGACGAGAGTAGCAGTGCCAATCTCCTCTAACCCATGCAGCTCTCTCTCTCTGGCTGGTCTTGAGCCTCGCCAGCATTAATAAAAGTCAGCATGGGGGGTGGGGTCTGCGGATTAACGCAAGATCATGAGTACTGCAATAGCCTTGATTCCTCTTTGTTCAGGGCTTCCTGTTACATCAGAAACTCATGCAAGGGCAGTGCATTTGCAGGGCCTGTGAGCATGTCCTGGCTCACAGTTGCCACATCAACTTCTACTACTAATGCTGCTGGCTTCTGAAGAGTGCTGCAATTTGAGGCACTCGAGACGCCAACTGAAGGTTTTGTGGCTCCATTTGGGGTCCCAACCTACAGTCTGGGAAGCCCTCAAGATTTTCTCCCTTCGTTTATGGAGGAAATTTAGTGTACAACTCATGACAAAACAAAATTAAACAATCATAACATCACTTGGGGGATGGGGGGAAATCAAGCAGGGATTATGAGAAATGCTTCACTTAAAATACAAGTCTTGAACAGAGAACAGTGAAAAATAATGGTAAGTAAATTGCTTTTTGTCTTTTTTCAACTACAGCATTAAGAATTCTTCATTAATGAGCATTTCTGGTACTTCGATTTCTCTAAGTGTATTATGTATTCTAAAGCAACCCAGCACTCTGCTACCACAGATCTTCAGAAGCGCTTATCATAAAGAATACTAAAAATAATTTCCTAATGGAAGCACTGGGATGCTGCATACAAGAAGCATCTGGTACTATTCCAAGTTCGAAGCACTACTGCAAAACTGCAAGGAGAGTCTAACAGAAGCAGTTCGTGCCAAGCATTCAAAGAGTGGAACCTCAGCATGCTAGTGCCAAATGGAATAAATATAAACGTATATATACATATTGTGCTAACATTAAAAACTTTCTAAATTCAACAAGATTTAGGGCTGGATAAGCAGAGGTCTGCATTTGATACATTGTCACAAGATTAACTAGACTCATTGATTAGGATAGGGGGTACTGTACTAAAATGATTCTCTTATCTTACTGGTCAGGTATTCCAAGTCAGAGTTAATGACTGCATGTTTGAGGGTCAGCCTTTGGTTATTGGAGTTCCAACTTTATCAGCCACTCTGTTTACATTTGAACCTGGCTCCTTTAAGTAGGTTGCTTAGGTCTTTTGTGATATTCAAATTTTATGCAGATGACATTCAGCTTATTTTTCTAGTTGTTGCTATAATACAATCACTCAAATGACTTTACAAAAAGTAAAAAGCTGGATGGTTAAAAGCAAAATTAGTTTAAATACATCCGGAATAGAGCTGTTGTGGGATAGGTGAAATTTGCTACCTGAAGACATGCTTCCATTTTTAATAAATGAAGAATCATCTTTTTTTTTTTCAAAATGTGTTATTGTGGTTCGATAAAAACATGATACAATAAAGCATGCATATACATGACAACGTAAACTTTCTATATACAAGAAACATTATAGCAGTCTTCACCATACCATTAATCAAAAATAATTCCCCCCCCCAGGTGAAACCCCCTCCAACCAGACATCCAGTCCACATGCACATCTACTCATCCATCCTGACCCCTAACCCTGATCTTTAGAAAAGGAAGGTTAACAAGGACTTCCGGCGATGACATCTTCCTGAGCAGAGGTCTATGCTCCGATATCCTCAGGGGTCCATGCCCTTTAAACTGTTAAAGTTCACAAGTTCTCCCTAGTCCTCCCTGTATTTTCTACCTTGACTTGCAGTAAGCATCAGCGGCACATTTTTCCATCTTACCTCGCATCATGACGAGTCGAGGAAGGAAGACAACTCCGGATAAGACAACCATTTCGGAGGATAAGATGGCAGCCGAGCTCACCCCTATAACAGATGGCGTTTCAGAAATTTTGCTTATGGAGATTGCAAAAGCTGTGTCGGCTGCTTTGAATGATAAACTTCAGAGACTACAATCATTGCTTGATGAACTTCATGACAAATGGGCACGCAATCAGTCATGGATAGTAGTGATGGATGAGCGAGTCGCACGCCAACAAGACAGGCAAGAACAGGCCGAATCCAGCATGGCAGCCCTGCGTGCAAAAAATCTAGAACTGGATGAGGAACTTGATGAACTAGAAAATCACTCCAGGAGAAATAACATTCAGGTAGTGGGCTTGCCAGAATCACTACAAGTGGATGCACAACACCCTCAGCGTAACCGTCACTGCAAGATCTATAATGGAGGAGAGGGCTCATCGCTTGAGCCCCCCTGTAGACTCTAACCGCAGACTGCAGCAATCCATTGCCCATCACATGAACAAACATAATATAGTCCAGGCACACCGCAAGAAGAGGGAGTTACAGTATGAAGGACATAAAATTCTACTATTTCCTGACTTCTCTGCTAAAGTACTGGCTGTTCGCAGGGAGATGACGCCATACTGCATTCAACTTTGCAATAAAAGGATCTGGTTCCCCTTCAATTTCCCGCTTGCCTGCGAGTCTATCATCATGGGGAATATAAAGTTTTCACCACAAAAGACGAGACACGCACATTCTTGGAAGTACTGTAAAATATCTGTGTGTGCCCAACTCGTCAATATAGATTTCCAAGTCAAGCCATATGTTTGGATGGAGCTGTATTTGGGGCCAAACACCCTCTCACATGGGGGCTGAACAGTTTATCAAGGTCGGTTGCGGACCCCTGGAGCACAAGAGTCCCTGGTCTAGCGTGGTCAACAGCATCGGAGATTGCCTTCACCAGTAGAGGATCATCTTCACCATAGGGTCCCGATGTGCAAACTTGGATACAAAGTCCCAGTTCTTTGTATCCAAGTTTGATCACCCTGGTTCAATGTAAGGCATTCTCATGTCATGGTCTTTTTGTTAGAATGTAAACCGAAATGATTGGTAACTCTGTTACTTGAATATCGGTATATAAAAGTGCTAAATAAATAAATAGGGTCTGGACTAGGGCTCAGGATTTAGAGCTTTTGGGATTGAGTTGTAGCTTTCTGGGGCATATGGATGTGGTATAATGTATGAATGTGAGTGTTTGAGCATGTGCATGGTACACAGTGGGGTCGATGATAATGATTTTTCAGGTGGAAAAATACTTGGGGCTTTCTTTGGAAGTAATCTGGCAGCGTACAGGGGGAGTGTCTGCTGGGAACTCTCTCTGTTGCAGTTTGGTGAGAAACCATAAAATTTCATATCTATTCTTACTATTGGATCTCTCAACATAGCAGGCCTAAATTATCCTATTAAAAAGGAAGAAAATGTTGCAGCATCTTAAATGGAAAAACATAACAGTGGCCTTTTTACAAGAAACACACTGTCGGCCATAGAGCACCAGAAGCTCAAAAGGGAGTGGGTTGGGCATGATTTGTATTCTTCTCTCTCTTCCAGCCAACAGGGTGTTGCCATTTTGATAGCCAAATCTCTCAATTTCACCTTTGAGGGCACAACCTCTGATGCAGAAGGAAGATATGTAATTGTAAGTGGAATATTGCAAAGGCTTAAAGTCTTATTAATGTTTACACCCCTAACAACTATTCACATCGGTTTTTTTCTCAGCTGACTACCAAATTGGCTTCTTGGAATGAATACACTTTATTAATGAGGAGAGATTTCAATATAACTGACAACCGAAGTATAGATTGCAAACCCCCCAAAAACAAATCAAGCAAAAAATGGCATGTTATCTATGTAAGGATCTACAATTAATTGATGTTTGGCGTGCTGCCCACTTGGAAGAGGCGGGTTTCACACATTACTCCCACTAGATTGGATTATTTACTATTCTCGGAAACTTTGTACTCTATATAGAGTATTGTACTATAGATCCCATAGCCTTTTCGGACCACAATATTGTGCTATGCCGTTTGGAGCTTTCTCCTGATGTTCAGCCCTCTAAAAGGTGGAGAATTTCCCCAATTTGCCCCCTTTTTCAAAGAGAAGTGGGATGAATACAAATCTTGCAACAATACTGTAGATGTAGATATTACTTTATGGAACACTGCAAAGGCAATTTTAAGAGGTCACATTCTGGCCTTTTCCACACACAAAAAAAAAAATAAATATCACCAAGACCTTCTTGATCTTACAAAAAAAAATAATCTCCCTTAAACAAGCACATATACAAACATTAGATGATTCCATCAAAAAGGAACTGATGCAAGCAAAACAATAGATGAATACTCTCCTCATGGCAAAGACACAATGTAATCTGTGTTATAAGTTTAAATTACATCAGTGGGGAAATAAATCAGGGATGTTACTCGCAAGACTAGTCAAGGGCAGCAGAGGACCGCAGGGTTTGATAAAAGGTTTGCAAGTTAACTATGGTTTTACTACATGAACTCCAGAAATTTTGTCCACCTTCGTTAATTTTCAGGAAATACGTTCTTCCGTGCATTCCTCCACCCCAAGCAAGGATGATTTTTTTTCTTAAAGGGATGGCAGTTCCGTGGTTTTCTGAGGAGGCTAGGCAATACCTGGAAGCCCCCATCAAACAAGAGGTGGTAATCGGGGGTCTTACGTATCCAGAGTTTTATAAATTACTGGGGCAACACTGATACCATGTGATATACACATGTTTCAGGCAGCGAAAACTAGGGGCAGAACAAAATGTTGCCACTATAGTTTTAATCCCCAAGCCAGGTAAAAAAGCGGAATCTCCGGATGGCTATAGGCCCATATTGTTGTTGAATCAGGATATAAAAATATTAGCGGCAGTGTTGGTAGCTTGTTTAAACCAGGTAATACAGGTTGCACATCGGAACCAAACTGGATTTATTAAAGGCTGACTTTCAGGTTTCCAACTTAAGGCCATTTTAGCTTTGCAGGCTCCCTTGCATAACAACCCTGATGGCATGTTGTTCAGTCTAGATGCCGCTAAGGCATTTGACTGTGTGAATGGCCTTATTTATTATGGTCCCTAGATAGGTTTTGGTGTTGGGGAAGAAATTATTGCATGGGTTCGATTACTTCCAACCACAAGCCCAAACCCTGGTTAATGAAGTGCTCTCAGAGTTTTTCCTCCTGGGTAGGGGTACCCATCAAGGGTGCCCTTTGCCCCCTCCTCTTTTTGTCCTTTCATTGGAGCCATTGGCTATGAAACTGCGCAATTTGGAGCCTTATCAAGGAATTCTATTACACCATCAACAGGTAAAATTGGGGCTGATCGCAGACGACGTGATGCATTTTATCAGAAATCTGTGGGAAGTGTTGAAGGATATACTGCAGATTACATCCTTGTTTGGTTCTTTTGCGGAACTACATTTGAATTACCATCTGATGTCTTGCCCCTTGTTGTCTCTTTGCCACGCAGGTGATCTGACCCCTTTCCTTTAAGTTGGGCCCCCATTTCTCTACACTATTTGGGAATCCGGTTAGATGCTCAAAATAGGAATTTGTATGATGTAAATATTACTCCTGTAGTTGAAAAATCAAAGCTTCAGCTTCGTCGTTGGAAAGATCTCCCTTTATCTTTTCTGGGGAGATGCGCTCTAGTTAAGATGGTAATCCTTCCAAGGTTTCTCTATTGTCTTCAAATGTTCCCTATTTGGCTGAAGGAGAACAATATAAGAGCTTTTAGATCAATGGTTCGGTCAATCATATGGGGGAGGAAGCAGGCCAGAGTTAAATTTGATACGTTTTGGCTGGACAAGGGGCTGGGTGGGGGTAACACTATCTGATTTTCACCTCTATAATATTGCTCGCCTTATGTGCCAAATACATGATTGGGCCGCGGGACATACTAAATTTCTTGGGAGCCTGGCAGCAATTGCCATCTGCAGCTATGCGAGAGATCCAATTCAAAAATTACTACATAGGGTTTATTTGTCTAGAATGCAATGTGTTAAAATGCAACTTTGGGACTCTGATCGCTGTTTTAAGTGCAATACTCAAGCGGAGACTGTCATATGTTTACTGGCTGTCCCAAATTGAATAGTTACTGGACACAAATCCGGGGACTTGTGGAAAAAGCTCTTGGCCGATCAGTTTCCTGCTCGGGGGCTCTATTTTATTTAGAACTGTCAAGTGATGAAGCTGCCCTCCCTAAAGGGGGTGGATAAGTCCTCTCAATTACATTGGTTTTGGCCAAGAACCATGTCCTACTTCGCTGGAACTCAGACTTTTTACCTTCGGTTCATGACAACAGGCGGCCCAGCTGGAATTACTGCAGAAAAAGTCAATATGGCACCCCAATCGCCTGCTATTACTGAAAGACTATTTTCTTCTGTGGAAGAAAGTTTCCACCTCATTGTAAGATGTTATATTATCGCAGCCCAGAGGGAATGAGCGTATGTATGGTGTGTGAATGGGGTGCATGGGGGGGGTGTGAAAACCAATTTCTTACTAGAAAATGAAACCCAAGAGACAAATGTCATTTGCATACCCTGCCATGTCTTTAATAGTGATTCCTGTGCTTACCATGTTTCTCACGTGCTATCATTCAATACTCAGTGTTCTCTTTGGTTTCAATAAGATATTTAAAAAAAAAAAACAAAAACAAAAAGGTTAACCTCCAAAGCCTTTTTTCACTGTCCATACCATGGAATATCCCACCTTTTGTAACGTGGTGTGATCATTTACAGACATTATTAAAAAAAACAAAAAAAAAAACCCCAACATTTCCATACTTGAATATATTCTACAGGCACTCTTCCAGCCAAGAGCATCAAACCTTTCCATTTACGTAACAGAAATCATGTTTTCCCACCACATAAATGGAGAACTGTCATTTATCCATTCCCTGAGATTGCAATAACACGCCACAAATAAGGTTACACAAGAAATAAAGAATGCCCTTTAGAAATAGCAGGTAAGGTAGTCTGTAACGCCCGCACATCCCTTATATCCTCTTCTGTTACAAGTGAGGAATCTCAGAATGTTTTAGATTTCAGGTTTACTTTTAAATCACAATTTAAGGTTCTAAAAGCAGCCTTTTTAAGCCGAGAAAGGTACCTAAGACTTTTAACCAATTTTGTTAAAATGATTTTAGAATGGTGGCGCAGAGGCTAATTTTATCCACATCAGATTATTGTAATGCATTATATTTCAGTCTCCCTAAGAAATATTTTATTAAGGTTCTTCAGTTAGTAAAAAATGCCACTGCTCTGATGATTCTGGGTGTCAGTAGAAAGAAGACATCACTCCAATTCTAAACGAAGCTCCATTGGCTCCCAAGAGCCAATCAAGCAAAATGTTTTACGTTTTTAAGGATGATGGTCAGAGTACCTCAGCAGGGTTTTAATACTTTAAGTAAAAACTAGTCTTACAGTTAACCTGACTTGTTTAAATCAGATAAAAACATGAGCCCAAATGAATGAAGTATAAGGAGATCAGAATGTCTACACCTTTTTTTATTATAGCAGCTTAAGATATAGTCTCATTTTAGATAGACAGCAAATCACAGTTACAATGTTATGAAAAATACTTGTGCATGTCCTTATTCCTACTTATTTCTATATTTTTCATCCACTTATATCCTAGAAGTGCTAGGCAAAACTTGCACTTTAACTACTCAGCTTGTAAGCAGGTGTTTGCCAACTTTACATTGATCAAGAGTGCTGAAGATGTCTAGACAGCTTCAGCTGTTTGCAGCAGTCAGTAGTCTTGGTTGACCTTTGGCACAGGAGGGCAGTCAACTGTATCCCAGCTGACACCACAGTCCCAAGGCAGCAGTCTCAGAGAACTTACAGAAGGCTCTATAAGTTATTTGCAGGCAGGAACAAAATGTTAGTTTGGCTTGCAAATGCACACGCAAGGATGGTTCGGCAGGTACTCCAAAGTTAGCGGAGCCGGACGGAAAGCTCAGATTCAAAGTTTGGGCTGGAGATTTCATTCAAAGTTCTTTGTTATTCAGCCACCTTTATGGCTACTTCTTCTGGCTCTCATCAGGGCTTCATGCACATGATCTGAAAGTTAATACTGTGATTGGATAATACCACAACCCATTGGTTTCCGGTATTGCTTTTTCTTAGTTGGTACACACACAGATTTCACATAATGGTGACGTACTGGAAATCATCTGGTCAACTGAAATGGGCCTCTCGACTGGATGCAAAGTTGTCAAGGCCAAAAATTTCAGCTTCTACCAGCTGAACTGTAAAATGAAGATATTGTTCTACATGAACCAGGTTTCTTTTCTTCCATGCATTTTCACTGGCATTCACATTAAAACTGTAAGGACCATCAAATGTCACTCAGCTTCCATTTTACATTGCTCAGCCTGCACTCATTTTGCTTCACAGTTGCACACTCCTTTCTAGGGTGACTAGCTAGTCCCTAGAGTACCTTATACTCCTTCACTTAGTTTACGTTCAACCAAAAGAAATTAGTTGTCCCCTCAGATAGGTAATATAGATGGCACTTTGTTCAAGCTAGGGCCTTTTCAGTTGTTGGTCCAGCCCTATGAATCAGCTGCCATTGAATCTCATGTTATGAGACCAATGTACCAAAGTTTCAGAAGGGGTTCAAAACCTATTTAAATAAAGCATTTTTATTGACTGCTAATTGACTGATATTTTAATGATACTGTTTGAACCATCAGATGAAGTTATAAAATGTAAAGGGCATGTCTTGTCTATATAGTTTGTGTACACAAAATGTTTTGCTATTGCATATAATCTGCTACGTACTACATTTAAAATAGTGTAATATAAATGTCAAATTTTTTATGCCCACAGAAGAAAAAAATACGTTTATAAATCTGACACCACTTTCAAGCTCTTGCCAAGGGCCTCCAGCAATCTACCTCTGCTCCTGTGGCTGCTTGATATCACACTGCTGCTCCAAAGACTCAACAGAAATGTTATACAGGTTGCATCCTCTCCTCCACTAAGCTACCAAACCAATCTACACTCCCTGCCACTCCTCTGTGGCAGCAGATTTCACACTTTCTCCCTGGCAGCCATAGCATGAGGTGGGGGGGGGGGGGGGGGGAGGGAGGATTGTGTGTAATGGGCTGAGACACACCACAGACTCCAAGCAGGTCACCACCTCTTCAGGCCCACCAGCAGCACACACTCCTGATGCAGAGCCAGGAACATGGACTATAAAAATCTATACAGGGCTGATAAGAACATAAGAACATGCCATATTGGGTCAGACCAAGGGTCCATCAAGCCCAGCATCCTGTTTCCAACAGTGGCCAATCCAGGCCATAAGAACCTGGCAAGTACCCAAACACTAAGTCTATTCCATGTTACCATTGCTAATGGCAGTGGCTATTCTCTAAGTGAACTTAATAGCAGGTAATGGACTTCTCCTAAAAGAACTTATCCAATCCTTTTTTAAACACAGCTATACTAACTGCACTAACCGCATCCTCTGGCAACAAATCCCAGAGTTTAATTGTGCGTTGAGTGAAAAAGAACTTTCTCCGATTAATTTTAAATGTGCCCCATGCTAATTTCATGGAGTGCCCCCAAGTCTTTCTAGTATCCGAAAGAGTAAATAACCGATTCACATCTACCCGTTCTAGACCTCTCATGATTTTAAACACCTCTATCATATCCCCCCCTCAGTCGTCTCTTCTCCAAACTGAAAAGTCCTAACCTCTTTAGTCTTTCCTGAGGGGAGCTGTTCCATTCCCCTTATCATTTTGGTAGCCCTTCTCTGTACCTTCTCCATCGCAACTGTTCTCATGAAAACCTCTAATCCAGCTCTGAATGCACATTTGTTCTAGACCCATTTCTACTTGTATTCACACTAGACAAAAGATAAATATCAAGTTAATCCTGGAATAAACTAGTCGCATCCAATGAAGTGATTTCATTCCTGTGATTAGTTATTGCAGGAGCAACTATTCAGGGCTGGATTTACTTTTAACTTTTGCCTAGGCACAGAAATAGTGAATGGAGTATTCCCCAAAAATGCAGGTATGGGAATGTGGGTGGTTTTTTTTGCCTTGGCTGTACTCTGACAAGTACTGCTCAGCGTGAGCAGCAGCGCCCCATTGCAAACTCCCTGAAAAGCACAGAATGGGCTGTTGGAGATTCTAGTTTATTGTGCACCAAATGCCACCAGCCCATCCATGTGCTTTTACAGGCCATTGCAATATAGACGAGCGGAAAACGGGCACTCATGATTGAGCGCCCACTCTTAAGGCGTGCCAATGCACCTCTCTGGGGCGCCCAATGTAATATTTAAATGGGCTACCATGGTATAAAGGAGGCACAAAGGGAAACTGTGCACCTCTTTGGCAGAAGGCGCCCAGAAGAGGTGGCTGTCAGCTGGTTAGGAAAACGGATGCTCAATTTTACAAACGTCCATTTTCCAAACCTGTGCACAACCATGGGTTAGGAAAATGGGTAATTGTTAACTGAACGTCCATTTTCCTGACAACGGCACACTTAAGGTTTTTCCTTTTTCAGTTGCTCCAACTTAATATCGCCACAATATTAAGATTTAGGAACTACAGAAAAGCAGTATTTTCTGCTTTTTTTGTAAACTTTTTGGAATCCTCAAGAATTAAATGCCTGTGCAGGGCAGGCGTTAATTTTTTAGGATAAAAATGTGTGCGTCGGGTGCACTTTTTTTTTTGCATTAGGGGAAATAGCTAATAGCCTCATCAACATGAATTTACAAGTAATGAGCCCTATTAGCTATGTGCTAACTCCTGTTTTGCACTGGGGGTTATGGACGCGTCCAATATCATGTTGCGCCATGCGCTGCAGCCAGCGCATGGTATTGCATCGGCCTGTTAAAGGGGTGGGATTGTCAAGGTACTGTTGCTCAAACTTAGTGGTTTTTAGCAAAAGGAGACACTGGAAGACAGAGGCAGCAGCACCCCTGCTTCACTTACGGGCCGATACAGTAAAAATGTCGCGGGAGAGCGGGTGCTCTCTTGTGCATGGGATTTTGTATTCAAATGAGGGCCCGCAGCAAAAAGAGGCGCTAGGGACACTAGCGCGTCCCTAGCGCCTCTTTTTGGACAGGAGCGGCGACTGTCAGCGGGTTTGACAGCCGACACTCAATTTTGCCGGCGTCTGTTCTCAAACCCGCAGACAGCCATGGGTTCGGAAACCGGACGCTGGCAAAATTGAGCGTCCGGTTTGCAACCCGCAAGCCATGGGCAGATTTCAAATTTTTTTTTTTTTTAACTTTCAGGACCTCCGACTTAATATCATCATGATATTAAGTCGGAGGATGCACAGAAAAGCATTTTTTTCTGCTTTTCTGTGCACTTTCCCGGTGCCCGGAGAAATTAACGCCTACCTTTGGGTAGGCGCTCATTTCTGAAAGTAAAATGTGTGGCTTGGCTGCACATTTTGTTTTCTGAATCGCACGGGAATACCTAATAGGGCCATCAACATGCATTTGCCTGATTCAAGTCTACAGCACAAACAACTTACTAATGTAGATGTGACAATCGAAACCGAACATCTATACATTCGCACACTAAGAACAAGAACAGCTGACATGACATCACAGGCTGCAAAAAAGATCAGCCAAAACATGGTCAAAGTTATTAGCTCTGCGTTGATTGTGTCACCTTATTCCCATATCTCTCTCTCTTTTGCTGTCATTTTATATCTAACCTCTCCACTCTCTCTCAAAGAAACATTATAAAAGTCAACTAATAAACTGGCCATACCTTTAAGGAAGACTAGAAAAGAATATAAATATCTTTTAGAAATATATCCATTAGAAGTTATTTTCACCAATATATTCAGCTTGACACATTAACTTCCTCAATGCAAATTCACTAACCACCAGCCAAGCATTATCTGGAACATCAGAGATCAAGTCAGATGCTCAAGTCCTAGAACTCAAGACTGTAAATATGAAAATATAACTTGAAATTCTATCACCAAATGCATTGTGTATGTGTAACAATCAGTCCACAAGATGAACATAACCCTACAGCCCCTAATGGGCTATCAGAAGTAGATATAACATTCGATCACGAGGAAAGGAGACTTGAGACAGGAAAAGGTTGACAGAATAAAAAAAGTAAAAAAAAATGAACAAAATCAAACTGTTTCCTTGCCTCTAAAAAGACAAAAATTAAATTTAAAAAAAAGATAGTAAGTTAAGAAGAAAATATTTTTTCCCTCGCTCATAAGAATTTTGGCTGATAATGCTTCTGACCTAGTCACTTCATCTTCCATTGTCTCAGGCTGATGCAAAAAGCTGAGCGTTGAAACTGTGCACTGAAAGTCAGCGCAGTTTCCTAACACACAAGTCTTTTTTTTTCCCCCAACTGTAATGCTAATGCATTGGGTGTTAAATATATGCACGAGGGGGTGGTTCAGTCCGCTACAGTCACTCTTTCAGAAAAGGGCTCTCATCAGTATGAATTAGGAAAGCTTCACACTACCACCACTGCTGTCTACATCACTAAGTGCCAGCACCGGAACCAGAAAAGTAATGGAACATTTACAATCACATACCCAGAGTGCTGTCCTTGGACACTGAAACAGTAGACAATACCATTTCATGACATCAAACCTAACTTTTTTTTCCCTCTCCCATTGCATTAATTGGGATGGTGGCTACTTCACTTCACTAGTTCAGATCTCATAAGTGATTAGTTTCATGGTTTCAGCTCTGATTCAGGCCATTAAAACTCCATTCCCTCAGCACTGGAAGCTTTACGCCACCTCTAACAGGAATAACATTTCCAATGTTAGAAAAATGGGAGTTATTCCTGCACACCTCTCTGAATTGGAAGGAAATAGCTAATGTCCTCATTAGCACTGAATTTTCATGCAAGGGCTCTAACTTGACAGTATTGTGCATCTTTTTTTTTTTAAGCAGAAAACTACTTGGTACAATTGGTAGTCAAATGTAATCTAAAAAAAATGGGTGCACAACTGCAAGTAAAAACTAGGCATCCTGTTGAAGGCACCTTATTTCATCATCCTGTTAAGATTGTAAACCCTCTGGGGATAGGGAAATACCTATGGTACCTGAATGTAATCAGCTTTAGCATGTCATGAAAGACAGAAAATACATTAAAAAAAAAAACACATCCAACTAGTTTTTCTAAATTTTTTCCACCCTTGGACGGAATGTTTGGCTCCTTTTATTCAATGTCTGTTAAAAGACTAAACACCACTCAATTACGGGATGATGACGTTTCCCCATCATTGTTTTAATAGGTCATTTATACTTACTAGACGTTTTAGAGATACGTAATACAATTTTTTTTTTTTAAGTGTACATACACTGAGAAGCCGATTAAGCCAAACCCTCATGCCTGTCAAAAGCTTTCCTGCAACCTGGGCAGGAGTCTTTCTTCAGGACATCTGGACTACTGCACTCACTGCCCCGGCCCCTGACCCAGCTCAACCACTTCCAATTAACAAGACACATACACACTGACCGAAGGTCCGATTACAAAGCGCAGCAGCAACAAAGCGAAGCGCAGCAAACTTGACCGCAACCCAGCATGCGCGCGGGTTTTGTTCACTGGCGAGCACATACCGTAAGGGAACTTCAACCAAACAAAGGAACAAACAAACAAAACGCGAACAGGAGAATTTTAAGCTCGTCGGGCCCGGCGGCCATGCGTGTAGTGGTGGCCGGCTGGAGGAAAGAGCTTACCTGGCCTCCGGGCATGCGGAGCGCCTCGCGGGGCATGCTGCGGCTCCAGGCGGCGCGGAGGTCCGGGGGCGACACGGGCTGGCCGCGGAAGAGCAGGGCCAGCAGGGTCCCGAGCAGGAAGGCAGCGAGCGCACTAACCAGGCAGAGGAGGAAGCGCGCGAGCAGCAGCGCCCCGGCGTCGCGCCGCCACAGCTGGATGCCGAAGAGCGTCAGCGCCGCCAGCCCGCCCGCCAGCAGCAGCAGGCAGCGAGGGGAGAGGGGCAGCCCGCCGCCAACGCCCGGGAGACCCGCGGCTACCGCCGCTGCCTGGCCGCCGCTTGCTTTTCTGACAGAGCCGGGCGGGCTCGGGGCTGCGGGCTCAGCTTGGCGGAGCTTCTTGCGGACGCCGGGGAACATGATGCTCCTTCCACCACCGGCGCCGCTACCGCCACTAGGCGCATCTCCCGCGCCGGCTGCGTGCTCTGGCCGACGGCTCCCCCGCAGCCTCCGCCGCCGTCGCTGCTGCGCGAGCCAAAGAGTGGTGGGAGCAGGTAGCGGCGGTCCCAGCGCATAACACGCGGGGGCGCGGGCTCGGCTGCCGGGAGACCGAGGAGGGAGGGGCTGAGGGCGGAGCGTGCGCGGCGCACAGTGGGAGGAGCACAGACAGCGCGTGGTGAGGTCGCTTAGCTCAGGCCCGGGTGACCAATCTGAAGGCTGCAGTCTAGGATTTATAGAAAAATAAGCACTTCTGCTCTTCCTTAGTGGCATGTCTCATATGTACTAATATGTTATAGTTCTTAACATCAAACACCACAGAGCAGAGCTGAAGCCAAGCAACTTAGCACGTGGCCAAATGAAAAAGGGCTTGCCCTTCGGCCCGCTGCCCGAGATAGGGCATCAAGAAGTGTGTTTAAAACATAACACCATTCTAATCTATAAATAGACACAAGTGTGATTTTTGTCCCAAAAAATGTGATCTTTATCCTCTGCCAGAACTAACCCTTAATCTTTGTTACATGAGATACAAATAAATATAAATGTTCTTATGAGAAATAAATAAATAAAGTGAGAAGCATGAGTGTAACCTCCTCTCTGGTTTATGGGCCAAGAGAACAAGGGTACACAAAGGTCCCAAAGCCAATCCTTTAGCTTTTCTTCCACTCCAATACAGTCCAGGGCCCCAGGAAATGCTTCTTTTTCCAATGGGGGGGGGGGGGGGAGGAGGCCTAAAATGGCTGGGGTGACTCAGTTTGTTCCCAGGGGGAACAGGTCTGTATTTACCTAAAGTGATGTGAGTGATACAAAAAAGTCTGGAGGTGAATGACTGTTCAAAATTAAATGTTTACTGTCAGAGCTCTAAATAGCAAATTGGCATTGCTCACATCAGTTCCTGGCTTGAAATAGGTCAAATGTACAGTTCTTCAATTTATCTGTATAAGCATCTCTCAGTATCAAGCAGGCAAACTCTCATCCTCTATGGCTTAGAAAAACAAGGTTCCCAGTCCAGCAGGTTTCTTTAGTTGTGAAAGAAAACCCCTTCCCAAATAACTGGCAAAAATAATTACAGTCTCTGCACAGGCTCCCTTAAGTGTCTCTCACCCAGGGTGAAGACTCCGTTGGGTGTCCTCAGAATAGAAATTTAGGTCTTACAGTTCTTTTCTTCAGTTGTCTCAATAGATTTTTTCATAAGAAAAATCCAGTAGCAGGAAGCACAGCAATTCTACATTTATTCCCTCGTCAGGCAGGAAGGGTGGCAAAAACCTTCTTCCTGGGAACTCAGAAAAATCTTCACAAAAAGTAAAAAAGATAAAACTCCTCTGCAGTGGGTCGCCATTTGGAATCTTCCCTACCTTCTGATCTAACTTAACTGGCAGATACCCCAAATTCCTCCAGCCAGGGGTACCAGGACTCTCACAGAAGGAGTTCTCAAAAATGACAAAAACATCCAAAAGTCTCAATCAAAAATAAAACCAGGGTTGCCAACTTTTCTGCTTATCTCGACTGGGGGAGGATGGAGAAGGGGGAGGGTCCTTCCTTATTTGCATTGTAGATCTTGCCACTTGGAATTCATATGGTATTAGGCCTACTGTTACGCATGTTGGTGTGGCCTTGGCCCTCAGAAAGCCATGAGTAAACTAAATAACAAAAATAAAAACAGAAAATATAAATTATAATACTAAAACCATACTAATAAAAATAATATTTCAAAACAGCTGATGAATAGAACATCCAATAATCAAAAAATCTAAAAGTTTAAAAAATATCCCTAATACCTATAAAATATTTTAAAACAGCAGACGCATTAAATACCATTCAATAATTAAAAAGAATAAAGGATTTAAAAAACTCCTCCTCTAGGAACTTTGGATTCCAGTCACCCTGAGATTGTTGTGGATAAGACAGAAATGGTGACATGCACAAATTTTCTTCTCTCTCTCTCAAATACAGACATTCTCTAACACTCATGTTCATTCTTATACTCACTCTCTCATATGTGCACTCACAAACAAGTCCCTGACAGTCACTCATGTTGACTCACTGACTCACACACATCCTCTCACCCTCATACATCAGGCCGATTCAGTAAAAACGCGGGAGAGCGGGCGTTCGTCCGTTCTCCCAGCGCGCGCGATACAGTATGCAAATGAGGTGGTGCGGTAGAATCGGACCACCTCCTTTTAGCCCGGTAGAATCGGACCGCCTCCTTTTAGCCCGGAGCAGCGGCTGTCAGCGGGTTTGACAGCCGACGCTCAATTTTGCTGGCGTTGGTTCTCGAGCCTGCTGACAGCCACGGGCTCGGAAACTGGACGCCGGCAAAATTGAGCGTCCGGTTTTCGGCTCGACAGCCGCGGGCCAAATTCAATTTTTTTTTTTTAACTTTTTTTACTTTTCAGGACCTCCGACTTAATATCGCCATGATATTAAGTCGGAGGGTGCACAGAAAAGCAGTTTTTATTGCTTTTCTGTGCACTTTCCCGGTGCCGGAAGAAATTAGCGCCTACCTTTCGGTCGGCGCTAATTTCTGAAAGTAAAATGTGCGGCTTGGCTGCACATTTTACTTACTGTATTCCGCGCGCATACCTAATAGGGCCCTCAACATGCATTTGCATGTTGAGAGCGCTATTAGGTGCCGCGGGTTGGATGCGCGTTTTCCTCCCCTTACTGAATAAGGGGTAAGGGAAAACGTGTCCAAGAACAGGCTAACAGTGCGCTCCGTTGGAGCGCACTGTACTGTATCAGCCTGACATAATTGCTCACTGACTTTTACATACGCTCTCTCGTTTTCATAAACTGATTCATACTCTCTCACCCTCACTCCCTTGTTTACTGACACTCACCTGCAGTCATGCTCACAGTTGCACATACTTACTGACTCATGCATTTTCACATGCACTCATTGACTCACACACGCTCTCACTCTCAGTCAAAAACAGACACATCAAATAACACCAAAGAATTAAAACTAAGGCTAAAATATTCATCTGCTCTCCATACCTGGAAACTTTAGACTCTAGTCACCCTGAGATTGTCATGGAATTTGTCAGGGATAGGAGGTACGCACAAGCTTTCTCCTTTCTCTCATATACTTTATACACGCACTCTAACATGCATATTCATTCTTACACAAACACCCTTATAATCTTTCTCACACACATGTTGACTGGCTCACAAACTCTGCCTCACACACATGTTCACTGACGCTCTTTTTATTAGTATGGTTTGAATATTGTGAATGATGTTTTATATCTCTTGACTTTATTTATTACCTAATGTTTTATGAGGAAAGATGATGTTTCTGTTTTTCCATTGCTGCATTGCATAATACAGTCAGGTTTGCTGTGCTTTCCAAAGCATATATGTGAGCAAGGGTGAGTGAGCCAGTGAGCATGTGTGTGAGTGAGACAGACTGGGTGTGTTAATAAGCATATATGTGAGCAAGAGGACTATATAAACCAATGAGCATGTGTATGAGCAAGAGTCTAAAGTTCCCAGGTATGGAGAGCAGATGATTTTTTTAACTAGCATGAAAAACCCCTCCTCCATTCCTTTTTTTTTTTTCTTTAGGAAAGGAGCTGCAGCTTTCCTTTATATTACAAGAAGCACATTTTTTCTAGCACCTCTTTTTTTTCCTTTTTCCAGGGTATGAGGAAGTCAGGTTTGGTAGTCTTCTACCTTCAGCTGAAGGCAGGCTGCAGGTGACTGCCCTATTTTTCTTCCCCTCTTTCTGAAAGTCTAGGATGTGATTTTCTTTTTATTAAACAGCTTAGTTTCCCCCTTAATAAAAAAAATCCCCACTTGTTCCTCCTGTCAATCATGGATGAGAAAAGTTTTACCAAGAAAAAAAAGAACTCATCAAGAGGGCAAAAAAAGAAAACTCCATAGGCTGAGAGTCCAAGTAAGGGGACCTCTTGGTATCCCCCCGTGATAGTCTGCTAAAAGATAATTAGGGAAGCGATGACAGATCAATTCCCAATCACCCTTGATACAGTGATGACCGGAAATTCAACTACCCCATACCCATTAGTGGGGAAGAGACACATCTCCTTGCAAAGGATAGCCCAGACCCTCTTGGCCACCAAGGACAGGGAGAGCCAGCTACCTTTGAACTTTAAGGGGGAGACATTTCCCACAGCTCCCAGGAAAGCCTTTCCATGGGCATATGTGCCTCCTAAACAAGAAACATCATGTCCCCTGTAGTTGACGCCCTTGTTACTAAGTGGAACTCCCAGGAGGGCAAGAAACAACAGAAGTTGTAAGGCTTGTGGGGACACCAGAGACATCCCTCCTTGAAAACACAGGGCAGAACCCCCTTTCCCCAGAACTAGAGGAGGGCAACAGGAGTCAGTGGGGACTCCTGGCGATTATATCTGCTGACCTGCAGGCTGTCAAGGGACAATCACTGCCCTTGCCTCATGTGGATCCTCTCCCAGCTAGAAAGATACCTCTTGGGGAAGCCGTGGACATGTATGGAGGGCAGGGAACCAGACAGACAGAAAAAAAGGACCTAGAATCTGATATAGGCCTGGGCAACCCAGATCTTCTGATACAAGGAGTGGCTGAGGCAGGGGAGGAGGAACATGCACCAGAACCAGAACTCCATCTTATGGCTCAAGAGTCTTTAACCACCACCCCATCTTTGATCAATCGAACACAAATAAGAAAGGAGGAGCAACCTGCTCTTTCCGTGCTCTCTGGACAGGACAAACCACCTGATGAAGTTGTAGAACAAGGGGGTCACCTTGAGAATGGTGGAGGCCCCTGGAAACCACAATACATCCCCACTCACAGTCCCCCTTCCTTTTAAATTGCCTGGAACCCCCGTGGCTCCTCAAAAGGTGTTCTCCTTCAGAGCAATCACGGGGACTGTATACACTCCAGGCGTTAAACTCTAAGAAAAAGGAATGATACCAGATGGCTCCATTGTTCATCAGTGGTGAACTATCAGGAATAGATGGTGCACTGATTGGAAGAGCTGAAATTCCAACTAAGAGGGAGGAGCGAGGAGAAGGGGACCAGAAGGCAACCCACAAAATAAAAAAGAGTAAATACCTGGCCAACAAAAGCCAGGTGTTGGCTAAGGCTGGACAAACCTCTTTTACCCAGCAGAAGAAAAACCCACCAGGCAATGGAGGTATAGGCTAGCAGCGTACAGTGTCATGCCGGACACTGCCAGACTTTAATATCTTTCAATGTACTTCTGCTGTAACATGCCTGGTGGGACCAAAAGCAGTGGTAGTAGCCATAAAGGAAAATAGAGAAGTCGTAATACTTCTTGCTACAATGGCTGCAATCAAAGCAATACTTTAAAAGGACATAAGAATGGGAGACACAATACAAAGAAACAACCCCTGGGAGAGCCAGGGACAAGGGTGGTACTACAAATGTACCACCTTACCTGCCAGATGAAATCTTATGACCGCATCTGAGTGCCTTGGGGAAGGTCATTTCAGAGACCTCCACGATTCCCCTTGGGCACAGGGAAGTGGAACTGCGGCACCTAAAGTCCTACAAATGCTGGGCTAGCATTCAGCTGCCTGTGGGACAGCAGGGAGTGAGCAGGTGGTTCCAGGTTTTTTACCAAGTCCACCCATACAGGATATACTACACTGCTGGTGAGGAAAAGTGCCACCAATGCCACAGACCAGAGCATGTCAAGCGATGGTGCCCCAGGGCTGGTGACCATGCCCCATCCCACCTGCCTCTGGATCTTCTGGATCCCAGAAGGAGGCCGTGGCAATGCAGGCCAATGCATCTAAAGACAGTACTGCTAGGTCACCTAAGTCTAGGAGAGACCTAAAACAACTTGGGTCCCCAAAATAGCTCTAAAGTCCCCAGAGACCAGTAGTGTGGCGCTTTTAAGAGTTGTCCTCGAGGTTAAATCTCGGAACAACAAGTGTCAGGAAAGAAATAAGAAAAACAAAAAGGTAGGGAAAGGGGGAAAAAGTCAAAAGTGGCCACTCACTTCAGAAAAACCAAAACAATTCCGGGAAGTGGAAGACCAACAAAATCTGAGGTAAACCCCCCCCCCCCCCTTCCCCAGCAACTTCCAATCCCTAAACTGTCAGATCACACAATACAGGCAAAGCTAGTAGCAAAAAAAGAGAATCATTCAGCAATCCTGGATTCAAGGAGTGCAGAACTGGCGCCAATGCCCCTTTTAATGAATATTGTAGTAAATGGATCTCCCCCCCCCACCCCCCGCCTCCTCATCTGAGCCAATTCCACTCAATGTAAGTGAAGCTGTACTAAATGAAAGAAGAGGGAAAAAAAGAGGGAAACTACAGACCAGTTAGCCTGACTTCAGTGCCAGGAAAAATAGTGGAAAGTGTTCTAAACATCAAAATCACAGAACATATAGAAAGACATGGTTTAATGGAACAAAGTCAGCATGGCTTTACCCAAGGCAAGTCTTGCCTCACAAATCTGCTTCACTTTTTTGAAGGATTTAATAAACATGTGGATAAAGGTGAACCGGTAGATGTAGTATACTTGGACTTTCAGAAGGCGTTTGACAAAGTTCCTCATGAGAGGCTTCTAGGAAAAGTAAAAAGTCATGGGATAGGTGGCGATGTCCTTTCGTGGATTGCAAACTGGCTAAAAGACAGGAAACAGAGAGTAGGATTAAATGGACAATTTTCTCAGTGGAAGGGAGTGGACAGTGGAGTGCCTCAGGGATCTGTATTGGGACCCTTACTTTTCAATATATTTATAAATGATCCGGAAAGAAATACGACGAGTGAGATAATCAAATTTGCAGATGACACAAAATTGTTCAGAGTAGTTAAATCACAAGCAGATTGTGATAAATTACAGGAAGACCTTGTGAGACTGGAAAATTGGGCATCCAAATGGCAGATGAAATTTAATGTGGATAAGTGCAAGGTGATGCATATAGGGAAAAATAACCCATGCTATAATTACACAATGTTGGGTTCCATATTAGGTGCTACAACCCAAGAAAGAGATCTAGGCATCATAGTAGATAACACATTGAAATCGTCGGTTCAGTGTGCTGCGGCAGTCAAAAAAGCAAACAGAATGTTGGGAATTATTAGAAAGGGAATGGTGAATAAAACGGAAAATGTCATAATGCCTCTGTATCGCTCCATGGTGAGACTGCACCTTGAATACTGTGTACATTTCAGGTCGCTGCATCTCAAAAAAGATATAATTGCGATGGAGAAGGTACAGAGAAGGGCTACCAAAATGATAAGGGGAATGGAACAGCTCCCCTATGAGGAAAGACTAAAGAGGTTAGGACTTTTCAGCTTGGAGAAGAGACGGCTGAGGGAGGATATGATAGAGATGTTTAAAATCATGAGAGGTCTAGAACGGGTAGATGTGAATTGGTTATTTACTCTTTTGGATAATAGAAAAACTAGGGGGCACTCCATGAAGTTAGCATGGGGCACATTTAAAACTAATCAGAGAAAGTTCTTTTTTACTCAACGCACAATTAAACTCTGGAATTTGTTGCCAGAGGATGTGGTTAGTGCAGTTAGTATAGCTGTGTTTAAAAAAGGATTGGATAAGTTCTTGGAGGAGAAGTCCATTACCTGCTATTAAGTTCACTTAGAGAATAGCCACTGCCATTAGCAATGGTAACATGGAATAGACTTAGTTTTTGGGTATTTGCCAGGTTCTTATGGCCTGGATTGGCCACTGTTGGAAACAGGATGCTGGGCTTGATGGACCCTTGGTCTGACCCAGTATGGGATTCTCTTATGTTCTTAAGATCCCAGAACTAGTCCAGAGTTCTGCAGTAGATGCAGCATTTTTACCATTCACTTCAATGCCAGATTCTCTCCCCTCTACCCCAAAATATAGGAAATGGGAGAAAGAAGAAAGTACTCTGAACCAGGATCTAGATGTCCTGCTTGCCTGTTGGTAAGCCATACAGAGAATCAAGAACAGAGATCCTAACTGGAACATGTAGGCTAAATTAACATCTAAGCATTTATGATGTTTAAGACTTCAGGTATAGTGTCCTTTAAGTAAATTTTCAAATTTCAATTGTTCAAGTATATTAATAAAAGGATACTATAAATTGATGATCATGATGAATACATTTATTCTAAATGAGAAGTAGAGCTCTTGAGATCTCTGTGCAGTTATTGGGATAATGGATTTCCTAGTCCCATGTAACTGGTTCCCTTCCACCCCTGGTCTAGCTAATGTGTACCATTCTCAGACAGTTTATGAATGGGCTGGCTTCCTTTTAGAGCCAGGGGTTGGGCCTGGTTCATGTTTGGGAACTTGTAGAATACCAGGTGCTGAAAGAGAAGGTTACTTGGCATAATAAGCCCATTAACACTCTGGGTTTTGGTTCATTAATAGACTTTGTTCTTTGTTGTTGTACCTTTTGTTGATTTACAGTTTCACTGAAAAAGTGAAATAATTTCCTTAAGATTTCATATATTTTCCTTAAGCTCACTGAATAAGTGAAATGAGAAAGGAAAAAATAAAAAAGGAACTTACCTTGTTTTTTGGGGCAGCAGGGAAAATTCAGCCCATGAATAGGATCTGGAGAGGAGCAGATGCAAGGCCAGAAAGGGGGAGGGGGGGGAAGCAAATTTGTTTGCTTTTTAGCTGGGGAAAGGGGAAAAAAGAATGGATGCAATAGTTGGAAGAGAAAGAAAAGTGGTAGTAGTCTTTTCCCCCACAAAACCTGTTGCAGAGAGGCCAGGACATGGAGCTAAGAGTGACACCATGTGAAGGCAAAGATACAATGCCAAGGTTCTGTTTTACTGAGCAAACAATTCACTTATTCAGTGAACCTAAAGAAATTTCTGGGACACCTCCTAGGACAGCGGGGACAGCTGTGTGGGCATGCACCTGGGGGAGAACAGTGCAACCACAGAAAGATTTTTTTGTCTCCCTTCTTTTGGAGCAGATCTAACGTCCTCTCCCCTACCCTTGAGTTCAATCTTCCTCCTTGGAAAAGAAGAGGAACACAAGAATGTGTTTGTTTTTCTGTTTTCCTTTTTCTTTCAGGATTCTTGAGCAAAGGCCACAAAGGGGAAGGCACTCTGCCCCCTTTTTATTTTCTCCTGTTTCTTATTCCGCTCTCCAGTGAATAATTTATTTCCGTGTTTTTCTAAGTTTGCCTCTAGGTACCTTTCTCCCATTTTGGTTCCTCCCCATTTTTCTGCATTTCTATAGGTGTATTTGTACCCCCTTCCCCACTTTTTTGGCTCAATTACCTAATGGCATCCATTCAGGTCAGCAAAGGCCCACAGCACACCTCCAAGATGGAGGTGGAGGCCAGTGCTGCCTCATAGCCCTTCCTCCCCAAACTACCAAGGCTGATGAGGTCCTTGGGCAAAAGAAAGGGAATGTGAGTGAAAAGCTAGCTGTAAGCATCCTCAACCCAGACACCAGGGCAGCTGATTCCGCCTCCCCACTCCTCCCCACTCCTCTACAATCCAACACCTTCACCCCCCCCCCCCCCCCCGGGTGAAGACACCCTCCACTGTGGATGCCAGGAACAAGCCAGCTAGGAAGAGTAAGATGAAACATATTGCCTCTCTTACCCTTTCCGGTGGGACACCAGAAAGGGTAAGAGAGGCACCCAACCCTTCCCACTGAGAGCATCACCACAGAGGGGGTGTCTCCATCGTCCTTCCTTCCCTCCCCCCTCTTTTCTAAAGGCAGATATTCACCAAGCAGACAAGCAGGGCCACCAAGGGGTGCTACTGCCAGCGTCGCCAAGGATGCCATCACTAGTGCTTCCACCACTAGTGCCACTGACAACACTACCACCAGAGCCAACAGTGGTAAAACCACCCCTCTCCCACCCAGATGCTTGTACGCAGCCACCGCGGCAATGACTGGAGGTCCCAACCCATCGACGGACTTGTACTCATCTGCGGCTGGGTCCTCCAGCCTCACTCTGAAGCACAACCTAAGAAGCCAACTGCTAGCCTCACCCAACCCACTCTGCCACTCTGCTACAGTGCCACCCTGGCCAAGCTGGTCGGATCCAGGCAGGTCATGACGGTGGGCGGGATGAACGGCAAGGCTGTTATATTCGTCAAGGCCCTGCAGGCAACAAGGCTGTCGAAGAGGGGCTTGTGGTGGAAGCAGTGCTCCACCAAGTGGAACCCATCATTGGGCAGGGGACCTGGGTGGTGTTTTCCAATGTACCACCTCACCTCCCAGAAGCCCTCATTAAGCTCCATCTCGGTGACCTGGGGGTGATCACCACCCCCATCACCACCATCCCAGAAGGTCACCAGGAAAGGAAGCTGCACCACATCTCCTTCTGGAGGGAGGCCTGGGTATACCTGCCTGAGAATGGGGGAGAGCCCCAGAGGTGGAGGATGATTCCCTTGGTACTCCTAAATTACAGAGAGCAGACATGTACGGATGTACGTCGTATTATAATCCAACAAATTTCAGTGTTTTTGTACTAGTATGGCACTAAGTCAGTCATACACTTCCATAAAACATTCAGTCTGGTTGAATTAGCACAAGTTGTATACTTGTGAGCAGTAGCGCCAACATCAAGGCTTCAACCATGGCTACTGACCATTCACACATCTTTCAACCTGGCCAATGCAATATTGTGCAGTGTGCAGCACTCAAGCTACTGCAACGACTCACACGTCGATGCCAAAAATTGCTGCATGACCAAGACAGCCATTTGAAGCAGAAAATGTAATGCTTGTGATATTAAAGTAGGAGTAAGAAGAAAGCAGAATCATGGAAAAAAAAATCCTTCAGAAATGTACAACTGCTGGGTGCTCAGTTTTCTTTTTTTATTATGATTTCTTAAGGTCTTTTGTTTGTTCTACATGATTCAAATTTCTTAGTCCTAGTAATAGTAATAGTTAGTTAGTTACTGTAGTCTGTTAGTACTTTACTATTAGTAGTATTGCTATGAGCAACAATACTGGGACTGGCAGAATTACAGGCATTAAAATACATTCTCTGCTTTAAATGGGCTCCTAGGACACATGGAAAATTTTGGTATCAAAGTGTATCTATTCTGCAATCTGCATACATTACCAGTACACAGCTACACAAACACTCGAGGGTATGTATATATTTTTTTTAATCAATGTATTGTTACAATAGTGGGATATAACAGGTATAGATAGCTACTACTAATAGTAGCTAACATCACATTAGTAGCCACTAGCTAGCAACCTCTCTGTGCACTGTAAGTGCAATTTAATATTGCATTGGTCTGAAATTCTTTCATACTTCATTCACACAATCATGTCATCGGAGATGGACGTTGAGGCAGAGGAACCCAGCGAGGACTTGCCTGCCTCGGAGGTGGACACTGAGGGAAAGGAGCCTGGGAGTGAGAAGCCCTTGTCGGGGACGCAGCAGGACGGAGTGTTCTGTCTTGTGACTCCTGGACTGGCTTCTCCGGGGGGCCACAAGAGACAGCAGCGGCAGTATAGTGGTAGTGGCACTGCTGGGCGCCCCAGCGAGCAATGTGGGGAGCACAGCTTCATAGAGCCAAGCCTCTCTTCCAGCCCTTGACCCTGGATCTCGGGCCTCGACAAGAGGCTCACTCCTCCCAGTCACAGGAAAAGTCCGGATACCCAAGCAGTGGAAAGTTCATTTTGATGAAAACCAATTGCTCTACTAAGTCTGGAGACAAACGTGCATGGTGTGGACTCACTATGTTCCCTGTCATTGAAAATACTCTTTCACTTTGCACACTAGTTGGCGGGAGGGAAAGAAAGTGCTGTGCTACTATTGCAAGATCAGGCCACATTGAAGCTTTCTGTGCCCAATATCTCAAGGGATCTGAGTCCATGCTCTAAATTGGCTCAGACAGAAAACTCTTAACATGTATTTCTGAAACATTCTCCTGCAGATAGGACTCAGTAGTCACTCTTCTGCCAAAAGCTGATGCGATTGCTTGTGACATGGCAGCCAGTTCATTAAACTTGGAATGACTAATAATTTGATGTGTCATGGAAGGGGTAGGGGAGCAGCTGATACTAGTACTTGAGCAGGATGGAGTTGGAGACTGAGAGGATGATCCTAATTCTTTTTCATCATTACCAGTGGCACAGACCCTGTTTGACATTATATTTTCAACCATTGTAATCAACTTTTTTTCTAGTGTATAAGAGCATTGCACTTGAGAGCAATACTGCCTTTCACACGTGGGTCACAAATTGTGGCTAACATATAGCAATCCCTTTGCATGAGAGGTTTCAATCTTTTTTGAACTTGCTCTTTTAAGCATTTAACAAGCAGTAACACTTCCTTAGAGAAATATGGCTGGTGCAGAAATTCCTCTAATTCCTCCTCCAGATAGTTTATTACAGGGATGACACCACCCAATGTGGCCGTAGCTGAACTGAATGCATCAGTATATACTTTGAAAGGTTTGAGGACATGCACCATCTGTGCAATGTTTGTCCAGTCCTGACATCCAAAAGGATTTTCCAATCCAATTTCAGTTGCCATTGCCAAATCATGAAGAAGTGTCTGCTGTTCAGACAACCTCTCCAACATAAGATAGGTGGAATTCCATCTGGTAGGCACATCCTGAAGAAGGTTGTGCAAAGGTGCGCCAACTGCTATTTGCCTCTTTCTGAGTTGCTTCCCACTTTTCACACTGCGGTTGAAATGCCCAGCAAGTTTGCGACACTTTTCAATCAACCGCTTCAGGAGTTGACTACTACAACTAGTACCACCTTCCTTGCCACTAAGCCCCAAAGCATCCCTCACTATCAGATGCAGGGTATGTGCAAAGCATCGGATGCCCTTGAATCCACCATCAACCAGAGCCTTAATAATATTGGAACCATTGTCAGTAATCAAATAACCATTTAAGCATTCCATATCACTGCTTCTAAGGAGCCCATTCCATCTTTCCATCATCCCCTGAATTGCGTGTAAGATATTTTCTGAAGTGTGGCTCTTGTCTAGCACTTGAGCATGCAGTAAAGCCCACCGGTATCCTGGCGAAACCTTTTTGGAGCTGCTGGTGCTACTGCTGCCACTGCTAGTGTTGCTTAGTATGCTTACATGTATTAATGCCTCATCCAGCTGCCACCAATATGCATTGCATTCATACTAGTCCAAACACCAGTGGTTAGATGGATGCTCCTCCCCTTTGCCCTTGCCATCACAATCTGCATTTCAGCACGACATTTTCTTTCTAGGGAAGGAAGCACCTGACGGCTAAATGTACTTCTTGAAGGAAGTTTGTAGTAAGGGGCAAAATAATGGAGCATTCGCTTAAATCCCTCATTTTCTACAATCTGCAGTGGCTGATCATCCAAAGCAATCATTACAGCAATATGTTGTGTACCCACTTTGGACATTGCCTGCTTCCTGCTCTGTGACATTGCAGAAGAACACCACCCCATCTGCTCAATGGTAGCTTGCCGCTGCTGCCGGGGATGAGGAGGAGGAGACTCCTGCTTCTGCAGATGTACACAATCTGTATCTTCTGTAGTACTACTACTTTCCTTCTGTGGCTGCTTCCCTGTTGCTTTACTTGAAGCCTGGGCAAGCACGGTGGGACCAGCTTCTTCTGCAAGCAACAGTGCTCTGTGTTCTCTTTCAAGGTGATATTTCATGTTGCTGTTAGTAAGATGTCCAATAATTCTTCCATGGCTCACCATCTTTTTACAATAGATACATTGTCCAAATCTCTGGTCAGCCACAACATGATAATGATTCCAAATCTTAGATGTCCTTGTACTGTTCCTTACTCTAGGCTGGATACTTGTTGTCATAGTAGAAATAGTAGTAGTAGTAGTAGTAGTTTTAGACACGTGTAGATGTTCAAATGGTGTAGGGGACAGGGTATCATCAATACTGCTGACACTGGCAGTAGTTTGTTTTGCAATCTGACTAGTAGCAGTACTAGTCATTCTCATTGGTGTTTTTGCAATCTGACTAACATTGTCATTGCTGGTGGTGTTCTCCTCCTCCTTAGAATGTTTACTAGCCAAGAACCCCTGATCATCAACATCCTCCTCCTCCTCATCATCAATATCTGATTCATCATCATCCAAGACTTTCTGTAGCACCATTCTTTCATCTAAGAATTTCACCTTTTCCTCACATTTAGCTCCTTTCTTCCCCTGCAACAAGTAACCTTGTGCTTCTACATCCTCTTTCTTCTAAAAAAATCACAGTTTTTTCCTAGGGACTGGCAGACTGCTCTTTCCGGTAGCACTAGTACTAGCACCACGTTTTTTTCCAGAGGGTACTGGTAGTGGCATGATGATCCTGTGGTCAAAGAAGGATATAATAAATCTAGTAGATTAAACAAGTTAATAAATTAATTTGGTATTTATTTTTTGAACTTTATTGAGCTAATAGCTATAGGCTAGCCCCAGACCATAGGACAAAGAAGGATATAGTGATTATTTATTAATAGTCAGTGAGTGACACTGACAATTGATAATTTGATATAGTATATATATTTTATTGCAATTGCAGTATTATATATTTACCATGCATTAGCCAGAGCATCAAATTGCAGCAGACTGAAACTAGGCTGCAGTAACTCACTCATTACATTAGCCTCCTGGCAGTGGCTAGGCTACTGGCTGCTAATGCTACATGCAAGCATTGAGGTTAGCAATTGTGGCACTGCAATCCTATTCCTATTTCCTATCCTTTTCAGGCCTATTCTGTTCTTTCGACTAAAATAACTTCTCCCTCCCACTTCAAGTCTTGCCCATAAGGGATTCCCTATCTAACACTTCTCCTTACCTCCCATCCCCCGAACCATCACCACGCCCCCGAACCTGCCCTGGACCGCCCCCTGACCCCCAGACATGCCCCCTCCCGCCCCTTTTACGAAGCCCCGGGACTTATGTGCGTCCCGGGGCTTTGCGCGCGCCGGCAGCCTATGCAAAATAGGTGCACCGGCGCACAGGGCTTTTAAAATATAGCCCATAGTGCACACTGACACAGAGTCACTGCGCAGTATAGTGTGGCGGCATGTACTGCGCACTAAGTCCCGGTACTGTGCACTATCGGATATTCAATGCACACTAACGTCCTTTAGTGCGCAGTAATTCAAAAACCGACTTTAACCCGAAAATTCGTGGAAATTTGATTTTTATTTTGCGATTGCCGAACAATGACGAATTAGACAATGTCATTGACATTGTTTAATTCGTGAAAACCGAATGCACATCACTACTATACAATTGAGTTTCGAACTCTGTCTACTGAGCTTGCCTGGCAAGAGGATTGCCTTCGAGCCATTTATCTGGATGGATTCTCCTTGCAGATGATAGATGAGCTGGCTGCTTGGGAGCTCCCCTCCTCCTTGGAGGACCTTATAGATTTGACAGGCCGAATAGATCATCATTTTGAAGAGCGTCACCGAGAGAATCGGATATCCAAGAGGTCCTTGCAGGTTTGCTCCCGCTCACCTCCTGTCATTAGTTCTACATCCAGTGACACAAGAGTGGTCCAGGCAGCAGAACCTATGCAGTTGGGTCGAGGACGTTTGACCCAGAAGAATGCCTCTGGCGAAGACAGGCTTGTGTCTGTATTGCGGGGCTCCACGCCATCATCTACAGAATTGTCCCATCCGTCCGGGAAACTCCAGAGCTCAAGTTCAGTAGGGGTTCTAAACTTGGGTGCAACCTCTCCAGCCCCTCAACTCTCAGTTCCAGTTACCCTAATTTGGGACTCCCGGTCATTCCCAGTCCTCGCTCTGGTTGATTCTGGAGCGGAAGGAAATTTCATCCTTAGAGATCTGGTGCAACTATTGGTTATCAAGACCCGCTCGTTAGTTCCTACCCTTTGCATCGCCTTGATATATGGAGAACCACTACCCAGCCATATTTCTTTTTTTTTCAATTTTTTATTTATTGCATTTTAAAAATATACAAGTATCCACTTGTTAAGGAAATAACTCGAGTACAATTAAAGTTTTATCCTTTATCCTTTGGGATATCTTGCCCTGTTCTTATGTTTGACATGACAGTTCTCAGATTGTTAATTGTTGTTTTCTCTTCAATGTCTTCAATTAGTTTTATGTAACATGTTGTTATAATCTGTAAACCGGAGTGAAGGCTACTCTGCTCTACCTCGGTATATAAAAAATGCTAAATAAATAAATAAAGTAATACAAAATGAAACTTTCCATTATCCATTAACCAATGGTTATCACTGTACTCAATTAATAAAAGAAATATGGGAGAGCAGGAAACAAGGAGCGTTGTACAATGAAATTATGAAAAATAAACAATTGGTCGCCCTGAATACCTCCACCTAATACATTCACAAACACCTAAACTGTAAGCTTAAATGGGGTTGGTTCGAGTGTCGAGAAAAGATCTTAACTGAGATGGTTCCAAAAAAATGTATCTCTGTTCCCCACTCTTTTCATGACAATTGCAAGGAAATTGTAACTTGAAAGTTCCCCCCATCTGGAGGACTTCCATTCTCATATTAAGAAATAATTTTCTCCGCAATTGTGTCTGCTTAACTAAATCCGGGTAACACCAAATCTTTTGCCCAAAAAATAACGTTTGATTGTTACGGAAAAACTGCTTAAAGACGTTGTTTTTATCCATTAAAAACGCAAAGGAAACTAATAGTGGTCTCCTTTGAGAGACCACCATCTCTTGCGATGAATCCAGAAGAGCTGTTAAATCTGGCAAGGATATATCTTCCAAATTACCTTGGTTAGGATCAGCAGGAAATAAATAATAAGCTTTTGTAATTACAGACTTAATTTCTTCAGGAATTTTCAGTACCTGAGAAACATACAATTTAAACAGATCTAATGGTGAAATATTTCTAAAGACAGGAAAGTTAATAAACCTCAAATTATGAGCTCTTAAATTATTCTCTATTCTTTCCAGTCTCTTATTTACTTCTGTTTCAGTCTGTACCAAATTTATCTGTATTTTCTCGGCAGTTTCCAGTCGTTCTTCTATTTTTCCCATTTTTTCTTTTTGACTAGCCAATTCAGCAGCGTTTTGTTTAGTTTGATCTTTAATACCTTGCACCTCGCTTGTCAGGCCTACTATAGCAGTCTCCAAAGATCTGAGGGCTGCCCAGATCATAGAGAGAGTTATTTCCCCTGGGGGAATCATTAACACAGTACTTTTTACTTCTCGGACCTCAGCTTCCCTTCCCCCACTTACTGCTTCGTCGACGCCATTGCTCACACTCAACGGGCCGGGTCCTGGAGCAAACTCAGGATCCACTCCTCCTCCTCCTCTTCGTGGATCTGGGCCACTTTGCTCCATACTGGCAAGTCCCAATGTTGTTTCTTTATATGCTAACAACTCTACCCCTCCACTGCTCTCCTCAGAGGGGGAGGTAGCATCCGACTGCCTCTGATCTTCTCCACGGCCCGGCGACGGCGGTCTCTTTGCTGAGCCGGGACTCAAAGATAGCTCGGTCAAAGGGAAAGTCCTCGCTCCCCGAATGCCCCTATAGCGACCTGGTCTCCCGGCGTTGGTGGGGGAAGCGTGGCAAAGAAGCTACCTATCCGTGGTTGGGAGGCTTCGGTCGGTGTGGAGGCACTTTCTCCACAGCGGACCCTCGCCTTCCGCTTGGTATGTGGCATAATTGGCAACGAAATAGAGGAAAGGTTCAGGAGCTCTTTCTGCCGCGTCTAATCAGGGTGCCATCTTGACCCCAGCCATATTTCTTTAACTACAGAACCTGTCCAGCTATGTACCGGGGCCTTACATCATGAGGAACTTGAACTACTAGTTCTGGACAAATCAATCCATCCTATTGTGCTTGGACATCCTTGGCTACAGAAGCACTCCCCCCAGTTCAACTGGACCTCTCTATAGTTGGTAGAGTGGGGCCCAGCTTGTCACCAATCCTGCCTTCAAAAGGTTACTCCATTCACAATGATTCCATTGGTTACCACCGCTTCTGGCATACCTGCTCCATACACCACCTATGAGGATGTACAGTGGTCCCTTGACTTACGAACTCAATTGGTTCTAAAGGGCTGGTTGTAACCCAAGTTGGTTGTAAGTCAAGACTATTTTTTCCATAGGAAATAATGGGAAAACCAATAATGTGCTCCGAACCTCCCAAAAGCACCCCTTACCTAGCCATTTCTATAATAAAAAATGGTTGTATAAAGTCATTAATTACCAGAAACTCCAATACTTCCCTAGTGTACTCACCAAAAGGTTATAAAATGTGCTTATCCTACCAGAAAAAACAATTCAAGTTTATTTTTCTATTTATTTATTTATTTATTTATTTATTTAAAAGTTAACTTCTTTGGTTTGCAGGAAGGGAGGAGGGGGGAGGATGAAATGGAAGGTGGTTATTGTTCGGAAGGAGAGTCCCATTCCATTAGAACATTTGGAATCTGGCTCTCTGGTGTCCTTTCTCTACTTGGGGGGGGTCTGTAGCCCACTAGGACCTGCTTCTGGCTCACTTGGTCTCAAACTTTTCGCAACTAAAAACTGATCTAAGGTTGTCTGTTTCTGTCTTTTCTTCAACACCGTTCTATAGTATGACATGACATTATCATTAAGCAAGTGAATGCAATGATTGGCTTTTCCTCTGTCTGGGTGGGTCTTCTCTACAAATGTTTGTAACTCTGTTCATTTTTTTAAGGATTTCCTTGATTCCAGAAGAGGAAATTTGCTGCTGCTCCTCCTCCTCCTCTTCAGAAAGCTCCTCAGCTGCCATTCTCTGTTGCTCAGCCAGAAGTTGCTGAAGTTCCTCTGTAGACAGTTCCTCTGAGTGTTCCTCCACCAATTCCTCAACATCAGCATTGTCTACCTGCAAGCCTATGGACTCTGCTATAGTGACAAAGTCATTGACCACAGGGTCAGTTGCAGGCTCAGGCTCCTCTCCTTCGAAGTCTCGCTCTTCTATAATTTTAGGCCACACTTTCTTCTAGGCAGATCTCAATGACCTTTGAGAGACATTGGCCCAGGATTTCTCTATTAACCCTACACATGAAAGGATGCTGTAGTGTTCCTTCCAGAATTCTTTAAGGGTTAAATCCATATCTGAAACCATCTGGAAGCACTTCTGGAACAGTTCCTTGGTGTATAGCTTCTTAAAGTTAGCTATGACCTGCTGGTCCATAGGCTGCAGTAGAGGAGTTGTATTGGGTGGGAGGAACTCTACTGTGAGCCATGGGAATTCTTCAGCCAACTTGTCTTCCAAGGCTCGTGGGTGAGCTGGAGCGTTGTCCTTGATGAGGAGAACCTTGAGTGGTAAGCCTTTGTCCTCCAGGTATTTCTGCACAGTAGGACAGAAAACCTCCTTTATCCACTCAAGAAAAAGGACTCTTGTCACCCAGGCTTTTCTGTTCGATCTCCACATGACCCCTAACCTATTCTTCATCACATTCTGTTTTCTGAACACTCTAGGGGTCAACCAAGAGAGGCTTTATCTTGAGGTCACTACTCGCATTGGCACATAGCAATATGGTTAGCCTATCCTTCATTAGCTTGTGGCCTGACATTTTCTTTTCTTCCTGGGTAATGTATGTTCTCTTGGGCATTTTCTTCCAGAATAGTCCAGTTTCATCACAGTTGAAAACTTGCTGACAGGAAAAGCCATTTCTCTGTGTCATTGCTTTGAAGTGGGGTATGTAGGTTTCAGCAGCCTTTTTATCTGAACTGGCAGCTTCACCATGCCTAGCTACACTATGAACCCTAGTTCTTGCTTTAAAATTGTGAAACCACCCCTTACTGGCACGAAATATTTCACCATGTTCACTTGGTAATGGCTTATCTTTTACGATAACTGCTTTTATAGCCCTAGCTTTTTCACAGATTAGACATTCAGATAGGCAATCACCTGCCATCTGCCTTTCATTTATCCACACTAGCAATAGGCTTTCTACCTCATCTAATACTGTTGATCATTGCTTGCTAATTTGAGTGACAGTTCTAGCCACACTAACTTCCTTGTACAAATCTTTTCTTTGTAAGATTGTGGAAATGGTGGATTTTGACATGCTGTATATGAGAGCGAGATCGGTCACTCGAATGCCACTCTCAAATTTCTGCACAATTTCTTTCTTCTTTTCAATAGTGATTGCTTTCTTTATCTTTGGGGCCATTTTTAACATTTCTTCGGTGTTCTGCAGGGAGAAGAAATAAAAAAAAATAAGAAATCTAAAAAGGTGTACAACCAAAAACAACACCAACCCCAGACTCTTTTCCCCCTCCCCACCACTTATGAGAACATCTATGGCCCTCCAGAAACTCTTCTGTACCTTGCCAGCTGAGTGTGCCCCGATGCTGTTCCCCAATGCTGTTCCCCAATCTGTCCCCGATGCTGTTCCCCAATGCTGTCCCTGATGCTGTCCCCAATGCTGTACCCGATGCTGTCCCCCCATGCTGTCCCCAATTCTGTTGTTTGCATTTCCGTTTTGGGTCTGCACACGTGCAACACTAACCATCCAATCTCTGTTGAAATCCCACCTTCCAAGACCAAAAAAATGCAATAGGCAGTAACAACAGGCTAATTACAACCAATCCGTGAAAAAAAAAAACTGCACTCACGTGGCACGGGTTGTAACTTGAATTTTGGTCATAACTCAAAACCGAAAATTGTGGTCGTAACTTAAAATTTGTTCATAACCCGAAACCTTGAATGTTGGTCGTAACCCGAGTTGGTCGTAACCCGAGTCGTTCGTAACCCGAGGGCCTACTGTATTCTCGAAACAGAAGGCTGACCTTCTCCCGCCACTTCAGCGGTTTGATTGCCCAATCAACCTTCTTCCTGGAACCACACCTCCTCATGGACGCACATATCCATTGTCTGAGCCTGAGACAAAAGCCATGACCAAGTATATTTGAGAAAACCCAGAAAAGGGGTTTATTTGTCCTTCTACATCACCCGCTGGAGCGGGATTCTTTTTCGTGACCAAGAAAGATGGGTCACTTAGACCATGCATCAACTACCGTGGTCTAAACGCTATCACCCGCTAGGATAAATACCCCTTGCCATTAATCTCAGAGCTTTTCGACCGTCTCCAGGGTGCTACCATTTTTACTAAGTTGGATTTACGTGGGGCATACAATCTGGTGAGACTACACCCCGATGACATCTGGAAAACCACCTTTAACACTAGAGACGGTCACTATGAATACTTAGTGATGCCTTTTGGCCTTTCCAACGCACCTGCTGTATTCCAACGGATGATGAACAAACCTTTTAGAGATCTACTGTACACCAAGTTTGTGGTCTACTTGGATGATATCCTCATTTTTTCTAAGGACATTGACACCCACTGATCTAACATACGTATGGTATTGCAACGTCTTCGAGAGAACCAGTTGTTTGCAAACTGAAAAAATGTTTATTTGCAAAGTCTAGTCTACCCTTCCTTGGCTATATCATCTCTCCTCTAGGATTCTCCATGGACCCAGATAAATTAAAAGCAATCCGGGATTGGCCACAGCCTGTGGGACTTAAAGCACTTCAACGTCTCCTGGGATTCCTTAACTACTACCGTCATTTTATTCCCCATTATTCCACGCTGTTGTGAACCTTCCCGTGACAAGTGAGGGCAGGCCCCCTACCTTCATGACCAGTCGGGCCGCTGATGTGTTCCAGCGCAGCAGTCCACTGCCACCACCGTCCTCCTTGGTCCAGAGGCCACGGAAGTCTTCTGCCCTGCACGGCAGGGCTGTGCTCCTCCGGGAGCCTTCTCTCGCAGCCGATGCCGCTGCTTCTTCTCCTGCTCCCCGACGAGTCTCTTCACGGCTTGAGCCGCTCCAGGGGTCCTCAGCCAGCAGGGAAGCCATCCCTGCCGGTACCTCAGCCTGCCTGCTCTTCCTTCTTCTTTCTTCACGGTTGTAGCCGCTTCTGCAGCCTGCCTTGCTCCATCCTGGGCCCTCCACATGGCTAGGACGCCACCATCGTGTCTGCTTTTCTCCTGTATCTCCTAAGGCGTGGGTGCGCACCTCTCCTCTGTATTTAAAGGGCCAGCCAGGTGTGGCCCCCTGCAAGCTCCTCCCTGGGCGTAGTCCTCTTCAGCCCTACAAAAGGGCCCAGCGTTCATTCAAGCTTTGCCTTCGCAAGGAGTTAGACGCTCCTGGGATCTTCTTATCCTTTGCTCCAGGAGTCTTCATTGTTCCATCGCTTCTTCAAGGTCCTGTGTTTCCTGTTCTTCGTGGGAGCTCCTTGTCTTGTCCTGATGTCCTTGATCCAGTCCAGAAGTCCGTCTTCGCTCCTGATGTCCACGTTCCTGATGTCCATGATTTAGTCCTGACGTCCGTCCTTCGTTCTCGATGTCCGTGATCCAGTCCTGATGACCGTCTCCTGTTCTTGATGTCCGTGATCCAGTCCAGATGTCCTGAACCCCTGGTTCCTCATTGCCACCTTTCCTGGCATGCCATGTTGTAGTCCGAGACCAGTCCCATGGGCGGGCTGAGTAGGGCGCTTCGTGGTACAATGCCTTCCTCACTACTGCAGCACAAGCGGCAGTCAAAAAAGCAAACAGAATGTTGGGAATTATTAGAAAAGGAATGATGAATAAAACGGAAAATGTCATAATGCCTCTGTATCGCTCCATGGTGAGACCGCACCTTGAATACTGTGTACAATTCTGGTCGCCGCATCTCAAAAAAGATATAATTGCGATGGAGAAGGTACAGAGAAGGGCTACCAAAATGATAAGGGGAATGGAACAACTCCCCTATGAGGAAAGACTAAAGAGGTTAGGACTTTTCAGCTTGGAGAAGAGACGACTGAGGGGGGATATGATAGAGGTGTTTAAAATCATGAGAGGTCTAGAACGGGTAGATGTGAATCGGTTATTTACTCTTTCGGATAGTAGAAGGACTAGGGGACACTCCATGAAGTTAGCATGGGGCACATTTAAAACTAATCGGAGAAAGTTCTTTTTTACTCAACGCACAATTAAACTCTAGAATTTGTTGCCAGAGAATGTGGTTCGTGCAGTTAGTATAGCTGTGTTTAAAAAAGGATTGGATAAGTTCTTGGAGGAGAAGTCCATTACCTGCTATTAAGTTCACTTAGAGAATAGCCACTGCCATTAGCAATGGTTACATGGAATAGACTTAGTTTTTGGGTACTTGCCAGGTTCTTATGGCCTGGATTGGCCACTGTTGGAAACAGGATGCTGGGCTTGATGGACCCTTGGTCTGACCCAGTATGGCATTTTCTTATGTTCTTATGTTCCGCTTGAATCCTTGTCCCTGGTCTATGGAGTTCCTTGTCAAAGACTCTGCCAGAACCTGTGCCGTGGTAGCATGGTCCACGACCAGCCACTGGCGGCTGTGTACGGTGCGCCCTGGTGCAAGCCTCTACAGTTTCTGGGACATGTTCCTCTCATTACTCCACTGTCTTGTCTAGAGTCTACGTCAGTCCCAGCGTGGTCTGTGACCAGCCCCGTGGCTGGGCTGTGTAGGGCGCACTGCGTTGCAGTCTCAACCCACCTCTTGAACCTCGCTCCTGACTCCTTGTCTTGAGTACCTCGCTCCTGACTCCTTGTCTTCATAACCTTGTCCAAGTACTCACGTCTTCGCCTGAGTCTTTGTCCAAGTACCCATGTCTTCGCCTGAGTCTTCATCTGAATCTTCATGTTCCGGACTTCGTTTGACCCAGACCTCCATCCGGCCTGCCACTTCTTGCCATTACCCAGCGGCAGGTGTGAAAGGGCTAGGAATGGTCAGAGGACTGTTCAAAGACCACCATTGTGTTGTTGGTCTTCCTAAAGTATGCAGGTCCGGTGGAGGTCAGTACCTTCAGTCATCCTTGTCTTCGCTCCAGCCCCGTCCCTGCTCCGGATTCCATCTGTCTTCACTCCAGCCTCACTCCTGTTCAGCCCATGCTTGGGCATGCCTCGCCTGCCTTGGCACCTCTTCGGAGTTCCTCTGGGGTTGAGCCGTGGTCCAAGGACACACAATCCCCTGGAAAGTGGAACCACTCTCCTAGCGCTTCCGTAACACACGCTGGCCACCCCCTTGATGGCCCTGACCAGGAGGGGCCAAAACACCCGGAATTGGCCACCTGAAGCCATTGATTAAAGGAAGCCTTTCATAAGGGATCTAGCCTACGTCATCCTGACCCAATTCGTCCCTTTCAAGTTGAGGTAGACGCCTTTGCCATTGGGGCAGGAATGGCGTCCTTGACTTGTGTCTAAATATTAGACTTGAGGGCACGCAACACAAGTTCACTGTGTTTATGGACCACAAAAATCTATAACACCTAAGACAAGCTCAGCATCTCAACGCCCACCAAGCTCAGTGGGCCTTATTTTTTTCTCGGTTCGATTTTGAACTCTGATACCACCCGGCTGAAAAGAACCTCCGTGCAGATGCCTTATCCCAGTTCTTTGAACCAGAGGATATCCCAGAAGAGCTGAAGCTTATTATTAATCCAGCTTGCATCTCCTTATCCTCAACTCACCCTTTTCCTACAGGGAAGACAATGGTTCCCTGATGCCTTCGTGAAAGGGTGCTCCGTTGGGCCCACGATTCCAAGATTGCCAATCATCCAGGACAAGCGCGAACCGTGGCACTGATCCAGCGGTTCTTTTGGTGACCTACTTTGGTCTCTGACGCCAAGGCATATGCTGAATCCTGTATTGTTTGCAATCAACAAAAACCCCCGGTTGGGTGACCTTGGGGGCTTTTACAACTACTACCAGCACCCGAAGAACCATGGACTCAACTTTCGACAGATTTCATTGTGGATCTGCCTCCTTCTAGGAGTAATACCGTCATATGGGTCACCATAGACCGTTTTTCAAAAATGGCCCATTTTGTGCCACTTCCGGGCCTACCATCTGCACCCGAGTTGGCACGAATATTCTTTCATCATACATTTAGACTGCATGGTCTGCTGGTAGATATCGTCTCCGATCGAGGTCCTCAATTTGTCGCCAGATATTGGTGCTTTCTTTGCCGAAAATTTGGCATTAATATCAGCCTCACAACCGCCTATCATCCCCAAGCCAACGGGCAAGCCGAATGGATGAACCTCTCTTTGAAGGCGTTTCTACGAGCCTACATCAGCGACCAGCAGGACAACTGGTCCGACCTCCTATCCCGGGCAGAGTTCTTCCACAACTCTCATGTGGCCTCAGCTACCGGAACATCACTATTTCCCATAGTCTATGGGAAACAACCTCGACCACCATTGCCCATGTCTCTCACCGTGCCGTCCCCTGCAGCACAGGCAACTGCAGATCCCCTTAAAACAATATGGGAACAAACAAATTGCCGCCTGCGCCAGACCCCCTCCTGGGCCAAGAAGACTGCTGACAGTCATTGCCGCGCAGCTCCTGAATTTCTTCCTTGCCAGAAAGTCTGGTTGAGCACCAAATACATCAGACTCTGGATACCATCACAAAGGTTTGCCCCGAGGTTCATCGGACCTTTCCCGATTCTTCGACGTAATGGGCCTGTAACATACCAGCTCCGGTTAACTCCTTCCCTGGGTATACACAATACCTTCCATGTCTCCCTGCTGAAACCGGTGGTCTTCTCGGAAGGTCCCTGAGCCACCTGCACTGGTGGCAGAATCGGAAACGACCTACCAGGTCCATGAAGTGCTGAATGTTCATCGCAGAGGACACCATTGGGAGTACCTCCTATCTTGGGAGGGGTACGGACCCGAGGAAAACTCTTGGGAGCCTGCACAAAACATTTTAGATAAGACCCTCCTCAAAAACTTTCCTTGAGCCCATCCGGGCAAACCCTGACCTCCAGGAGGGGGGCGTAAAGGGGGGTACTGTTATGCTCACCGCCCGCGGCAACCCCAAGGTGCGGCCCTTGTACCTTGCTGCACAGCCCGCGGGACCCAGTTCTGCTTCCATGGCGGTGGCAGGTTGCCGGCTCCAACCACAGACCTCCGTCAGTGCCTCTGACTCTGGACCTTGTCCCGGGCCCTCCAGTTGGGACGCACTTGCCAGCACCTCAGGCCTTGCATCATGTCCCGGGCCCTCCAGCCAGGACGCCTCCGTCAGCCGAGCCTCCAGCTGCGTGGTGCTTCCCTCTAGGCGCGCACGCGCGCGTCTCATTGAGACTTTTAAAGGGCCCGCTGCGGGAATCAGGCCGCGGACCCCGGATGTTGATGTCATCCCTCACTCAGTATAAATTCCCTGGTTTTCCACAGAAGCTTTGCCTTTGCAACAGGTCTCCTTGGTTTACCTGTCCTTGATTCCAAGTGCTCGTTGCCTTGCTGTGTCTTCATTCCTGTTCCAGGGTCTCCGGTTTCCAGTTCCTGTGTTCGTGTGTCTCCTTGTATTGACTGATCCCTGGTACTGAATTCTGCTTCGCTTTGACTACGCTGCCTTTCTCAAAGCCTGACCTCTGCCTGCCTAACCACATTGCCTCTCTCCAAGCCTGACCTCTGCCCGCCTGACTACAGTTGCCTTCTCTGTGCATTGACTATTGCTACGCCTGACTACGATTGCCTTCTCCGTGCACTGTCAATTGTTATGCCTGACTACTATTTGCCTTCTCCGTGCTTTGACCATTGCTACGCCTGACCACGCTTGTCTTCTCCATGCCCAGACCAACGCTACGTACGACCTTGCTTTAGACTGATTCATTCTGAGTTCCATGCTGCCTACTACAGTTTCCTTGATTGCCAGCCTTAGCTCAAGTCCTTCTGTTACCCTTAGGACTCTATCCTTGGGACGTGGACTCTTAGGACTTCGGCCCCTCTGTGCTCAAGCAACCTCAGTCTGTTCCAGTTCCACGGTGCTTGGGTTCCTGTTCTGCAACCTGTCCTGGGTAAAAGTATGCCATCTGCTGGCTGCTGTCTCTGGGCTGAACCACATATTAACTGTGTTCTATCTTGAGGCCCGCCTAAGTCCTGCTGGCCCCGGCACCCAAAGGCTCAACCCAAGGGGAATGTGGGCTGGTTTAGGTGAAGCTCCAGTGGCCTCTAGCTTCAGCCCACTCCACCTGCTGATGGTGGGGACCCGTGGGCCCTTGCCTACGGGTTGCACCATCTCCACTTCAGCTCAAGAATCCACCTCCAACGCAACAGGAATAGGCTGGCAGCACATGGTGTCATCCTAGATGCTGCCAGACTTTAATATTTTCCAATATACCTCTGTTGTGGCACATCTAGTGGAAACAAAAGCAGTGGTGGCAACCACAAAGGCAAATGGAGAAGCTGAAATACTTCTTGCCACAATGGCTGCAGTCAAAACAGTACTTAAAAAGGACATAAAAATGGGAGGTACAGTTCAAAGGATGAAATCCCAAGAAGATCCAGGGACAAGGGTGGTACTAACAAATGTACCATCTTACCAGCCAGATGACATATTAAGGCCACACCTGTTCATCTCAGAGATCTCTATGAATCCCTTGGTGCAAAGGGAAGGAAAACTGCTTAGTATCCAGTTAGTATCCAGTTGTTTGAGGGATGGCAAGGGGTGAGGAGATAGTTTCATGTTTTTTACCAAAGCCACTCCTACAGGGTATACTATGCTGCTGCCACCAGTGCCATAGGCTAGGGCACATCATGCAATGGTGCCCTAGAGCTTGTGTACCTGCCTCACTGCCCCCTGCCTCTGGATTTCCAAGCCCCAGAGGAGGGTAGTGGCATTGCAGGCGAATATATCTAAAAGTAGTTTTTTTGGGTCACTTAGCCTAAGAGAGACCTGGAACAACTTGGGTCCCCAAAAGTGCTGTGGGTCCCGGCCATGCTTACCCGCGGTCGGACCCCCCTACCTACTCCACGTTGCCGGCACAGGGTCTCCATCGTGGTGGGCAGCAGTGCACGGGCCGCGGCGCTACTGCTTCTGGATGTCGGGGAACAGCGTTGGGAGAGACGCGGGGAGTCCCGCCTCTTAAAGGGGCCGCGACGCCAAAACCAGGCTGGCCACGGAAGATGACATCATCAGCCAGGGAGATTTAAACTCCCTCTGAGGTATGGAAGACGCCTTTGCAACAGGTTCCAGTGCTGTTCTGCTGTTCTTCTGGCTTTCCTGTTTTCTGGCTTGATTCGGATTGGATTTGGACCTTGCTGCTCGCTGTCTGCCTTGGACCTTGCCTGGATTTGGATTTCATTGCTCGCTGCCTACCTCGACCCTTGCCTGGAACTCGGACTGTGTTTGTTGCCGCCTGCCTCGACCCTTGCCTGGAACTCAGACTGTGTTTGTTGCTGCCTGCCTCGACCCTTGCCTGGAAATCGGACTGTGTTTGTTGCTGCCTGCCTCGACCCTTGCTTGGAACTCGGACTGTGTCGCTTGCCACCTTCCTGGGGACTCCTTGCCGGATTGTGCTGCAGCACCTTCCACCTTCCAGAGACGAGCACACCTGAGCGCTACAGGTGGGTATCATCCCTCGTCCCGGTCCAAGGATCCACTACCATAACAAAAAGCAGCTCTAAAGTCCCCAGAAACTTGTAGTGAGGCACCCTTAGTTATTGTCTCTGAGGTTAAATCTTGAAACAAGTGTCATAAAAGGGACGGGAAAAATAAAGAGGTTAGAAAAGGGGAAAAACTAAAAAGTGATTGTCCTCTCCAGAAAGTCCAAAGCAACTCCTAGAAGTGGATGACAAAAAAAAAAAAAACCAAACCTAAGGTATACCCTCCATGACTGCTCGTTATCCCTAACGTGATAGGTCACACACTGTGGATAAGGGTGGTAGAAAAAAACCAGAAATCATCCAACAACCCTGGGTTCAGGAAGAAGGCTAAAAGATGCAAGGTCATTGCTGTATCTGTGGATCTTTAGGCCAACGCAGGATTAACTCTACCTGAAGGCGGACCCAGATGAAGCAGAGACCTGTCAGGACCTTCACCTATACCAGTCCATGTTCTCCTTGGATTGAGCCTTCGAGTTCCAGGGCTGGCAGGACTAGGGTGGGGTCACTGATGATGGCAGAAGACAAGGTCCATAGTCGCTAGGGTCGTAGGCAGGAGGCAGTCAGGCATGTCAGAGGTAAGCAGTGGTCAGGCATATCTGAGGTCCAGTGGAAGAGAAGAAGGATGGATAGTTTGGGCGGGGAGGCTAGGACAAGAACAAGTGGGCAGCATGGATGGGCCAGACTGGAGTGAAGGCTGAAAGACAAGCTGGACGAAGACTGAAGACTGGAATGCAGGGAAGCAACATTCACTATTAAGAAGTAGCTGGACCTGTTGCTGAAGCGAGTTTCTGTAAGGATGATGTCATCTCTAGGGGCTGTGGGGACTTTCCTACCATGGTCACTTTAAATTGCAGAAAGTGGTGCGCAGGTGTGCCTCATCCTCCACGGACCTTCCTAAACTCAGATGTCTAAGCACTTTTTCTTCCGCTGCCTAAGCTATTTAATATATGTATATTAGTTTCATTAAATCTATGGTAACCCTCCGCTACCCTCCGCCCCCACCTTCCAACCCCCGTTACAACCCCCTTACAATCCCTCATTCCTACCCCCTCCCTTGGAATACCTTGTTACCCCAAAAAGCCAACTCTTATCAGTTCTTACCAGTTTTGACACGTTACTCCCCATGCTTAAGCTGTATCCAAGTTTTTCTCTCCCCCTGTTCTATGTAAGACAACTTTGTCACTGTTTTTATGGTTGCAATGTAAACCGGAGTGATAATTAACTCTGTTATTTGAACCTCGGTATAGAAAAGTTATAAATAAATAAATAAATAAGGGAAGGTATGGTGCATGATGTCAGTGGCATCCCACTGACAGCGTCCTGCCATGAAGTTGGCCAGCAGTGCCTGCCATGTCAGAAAGAAGCAAGAACAGCCTGGCTGGGGGAGGTAAGTGCAGCGGTTCACGGTAGCAGCCTGTGGACCGCCAAACACAACAGTCATCACAGCCCTCATGAACCACAAAGCTAGCACCACAGAACCTGCTAACTTCCGACCTATCTCCAAACTGCCTTTCATCTCCAAAATCCTTGAAAGGGTGGTTAACAAACAACTTACTGACTTCTTAGAAGACCGTAACATCCTCCACCCTTCACAATTTGGTTTCCGTAAAGCTCGTAATACTGAAACCCTATTACTATCAATGACAGACACCATACTCAAAGGCATGGACCATGGAAACTCGTACTTGCTTGCCCTCCTAGACATTTCGGTAGCCTTTGACACTGTCAACCACCAAATCTTAATGACCCACCTGGCAGAAACAGGTATTGCAGACACAGCCCTTTCCTGGTTCTCCTCCTATCTCAATCACAGAGAATACCTAGTAAAAATTGATAGGCACGAATCCTCACACATCCCCATCACACAAGGTGTCCCACAAGGATCCTCCTTATCCTCCACCCTTTTCAACCTTTACCTCCTACCACTATGCCACCTACTGTCCGACTTAGGCCTGAAATGTTTCTTATATGCAGATGATGTGCAGATTCTCATCCCGATTCAAAAATCAATAGATGAATCCATGCATTTCTGGGAATCATGCCTTACCTCCATAAACTCCTTGCTATCTAACCTTCACTTAGCTCTAAATGCATCAAAAACGGAGTTACTTTTTATCTCCAATCACCCTGACTGTACTCCCCACCTCACACTCCAGAACACAGCCACAGCCCACTCCCAGCTGCATTCCGTTAGAGATTTAGGTGTCCTCATAGATCAACACCTAAACTTCAAACCCTATATCAAATCACTCCTAAAGGGAGGTTTCTACAAACTATATGTCCTCAAAAAACTCAAACCCTACTCCATACTCAAGACTTCCGTACTGTAGTACAGACTACCATGCCCACGAAATTGGACTACTGTAACTCCCTCCTACTCGGCCTTCCTGCCTCCACCATCAAACTCCTCCAGATTCTGCAAAACTCCATGGCCAGGGTCATAACTAATACCCGTAAAAGGGACCATATCACCCCTATCTTAAAGGACCTGCATTGGCTGCCTTCAACCATATGTTGTTATCCTCTCTCCTCGTTCACACCGAGGAACCATGTTAATGTTAATGTTACTGTTATTTCTCGTCTATCCTATTTAATTATTTACCCTCCTCCCAGTTTCTAATTCCCTGTTAAAATGTAACTTCCATACTTTACCAGTTTTGATGTAAACCGGCATGATGTCCACAACTAATGCCAGTATATAAAAATGTTTAAATAAATAAATAAATAAATTTCCTTCCGCTCACAATACAAAACTCTTACCGTTCTTCACTGTTCATTATACAAATACAATCACACCTGGCTAGATGAAATGCCATGTTTCCGCTCCACTGACCGCCCCACAAGAAGCGCCCTTGCAGGCACCCTGCACACCCCATCCCTCAAATCTGCGCATCTGACCCTCACCAGAGAAAGGGCCTTCTCCATTGCTGGTACCTCCCTCTGGAATTCCCTCCCCACTTTCCTCAGTCTAGAGCCATCCTTGCACAAATTTAAGAAAGGAGTCAAGACATGGCTCTTCAAGCAGGCTATCCTGATACAAACCAAACATAGACTGTCTCCCCTGAACAGTACTTCCATGATAGCTTCCCAATCCATCCTCTTGCCCCTTCCCTACCCCAGCGCTCTCTCCTGAGCTCCTCCTCAACTACCTTCCCTCATTTCAGCCTTTTACTTCCTACCCCAGCGCTCTTTCCTGAGCTCCTCCTCAACTACCTTCCCTCATTTCAGCCTTTTACATCCTACATATTTATGCAATTGATAGCAGCCTTGACGGATAAGATGTCTATAGATGTATATAGTGATTTATAAGATGTATATAGTTCCTATTGCATTCACTTCTATCTGGTACGCAGTTCCTTTGTACCCAGTTTATTATTGATTTCCATCTCCTTCCTTTACTTCCACCTTCATCTCCTCCCCTTCCCTTTTCCCCCCTTTCTTGCCTGCCCAATCTCCCCTCCCCTCGTTTATTGCAATCTTCCTCCTTTCAGTTCATTGTAAACTGGCATGATGTGCTTTACGGATGTCGGTAAAGAAAAGCCCATAAATAAATAAATAAATAAATAAGATCACTGAACTAGTCCTGAGCGCAGCAGTAGATGCGGCATTTTTACAACTCACTTCAATGCCAGATTCTCTCCCCACTTCTCCAAAATACAGGAAATGGGAGAAAGAAGAAAGCATTTTGAATCAGGAGTAGATTTCCTACTTGCCTGTTGGCAAGCAGAAGGTTTTTGTGGAAGAACACATGGAGAATCAAGTACAGAACCTCCCTTAGGAGATCCTGATATATGTTCACTGGGATTAGAACCCCCAGCTCCTTCTTGAAGGTCACAAAAATGTCTAGACTAGTCTGACATATAAGCCTGCATGATATCTGGGATTTATAGGAAAGTATCTTTTGAGTGGATGTTTTGATTTTAATCCTGCAGGTATGCCAGTGAAAGGATATCATAAATTGGAATTATGATAAATAAACCTGTTTTGAATGAGGTTTTTTTGAAAAAATGGATTTTCTATTCCCATGAAATCAATTTCCCTCCACCAGGTTTAGTTAATGTGGATTCTTGGAAAGAGAAGAGAATAGTCTGTAACTTTAGGCAAGGCTGGGCCACCTGGAATTTATTTATTTATTTTAAACTTTTTTATACTGGCATTAGTTGGTACATCATACCGGTTCACATCTGAACAAAAGCTGGAAAGTACATAAAACAGGGATTGGGGTTGGATCAGCGAGAGAGTGAAGGCGGAAAGATAGCACACCAGGCAACAGATAAAATATAAGTAACAGGAACTGTCAAAGATAACGATATAAATAACTGTCAAAAATAACGATATAAATAACTGTCAATGATAACGATATAAATAAGAAAAAATAAGAAATAATAAAAATTACAAAATACAAAGCTATATACAAGGGTTCAGGTCAGATGATGATGACGCTTCAGGAGGATGAGAGTGAGAAACTAATCTGGGTAAGCCTGCTTAAATAGCCACGTCTTTAATTTCTTTTTAAATTTGATGCATGGTTCGAGACAGAGATGTGTAGGCAGTGAGTTCCATTGTGAGGGACCAGCAATAGAGATAGCACGATCCCTCGTAGAGGAGAGGTGTGCCTTTTTGAGAGAGGGCACATAGAGGGTTCCTTTATTGTTTGTTCTGGTGGGGCAATTGGAGTGTATGAGGCTGAAGGGAACATCAAGCCAGTTAGAATTGTGATTGTATATAGATTTATGGATGATGGTGAGGGTTTTATATAGGATACGAGAGTGGATGGGGAGCCAGTGGAGGCCTTAAGGATGGGTGAAATGTGGTCTGATTTACGGGCATTAGTGATGGTCCTTGCTATCACATTCTAGAGCATTTGGAGCTGCTTTTTTTGGTGGAATAGGGGAGCACAAGGAGGAGGGAGTTGCAGTAGTCAAATTTAGAGGATAGAGTGGCTTGGATCACAGAACGGAAGTCCTGGGTATGGAATAATGATTTTAATTTTTTTAGTACATTGAGCTTGAAGAAACCCTCTTTAAGGATAGTACTAACATATTTCTTTAAATTTAGATGCTGGTCTAAGGAAACCCCTAGGTCTCTTACAAATGGTTGAGCAGAGATGGAGATGAATGCTGGGTCATTTGCCAGGGAGGGTTTAGGGGTTTGGTGTTGGGAGATGAACAGCAGTTCCGTCTTATTGGTGTTTAGGGCAAGGTGGAGATTAGAGAGTAGGGTGTTAATGGAGGAAATGCATGTTTCCCATAATTTTAAGGAATCGGAGATAGAGTCATAAACAGGTATGATAATTTGTACATCATCAGCATATAAATAGAATTTTAGTCCAAGATCTGAAAGGAGCTCACAGAGGGGTGTGAGGTAGATATTAAATAGGGTGGAGGATAGGGAGGGGCCTTGTGGGACCCCTTTGAGAGGGGGTAGGGGGTGGATTCAGCATTACCAATTTTGACAGAGAATTTTCTGTTAGAAAGATAGGATTTGAACCAAAGGAGGGCTAATCCTGAGATGCCGATGTCAGCAAGGCAGAAGAGGAGGTGATTGTGGCTTATCGTGTCGAAAGCAGAGGAGATATCAAGGAGGGCGAGGAGGTAGCAGTGGCCATGGTCCATTCCTCTGAGGAGATGGTCAGAGAGGGTGAGTAGGAGGGTTTCCATGTTAAGGTGCTTACGAAAGCCAAATTGTGAAGGGTGAAGGATATTGTTGCTTTCGAGGTAATCCATGAGTTGTGTGTTGACTGCTTTCTCCATAATTTTGGTGATAAATGGGAGGTTTGAGATGGGACGGAAATTAGAGGGATCGTTAGGGTCTAGTGAGGGTTTTTTAAGTAGGGGTTTGACCACTGCCTGCTTGAGTGTGTCTGGGACAATGCTGGAGGAGAGTGAGCAATTAATAATGTCGACTAAGGGTTTGGCAATGGCATTGGGGATGGACAGGAGTGCTTTGGGTGGGGTTGGTGTCAGTAGGATGGGACGCAGGCTTAATCTTTTTAAGAATGGACTCAATTTCCTTAGAAGAAGTGAGATCAAGGGAGTCAAGTGTGGCGGTGGATGGGCCCGTACCAGGGGGGATGGAATAAGGAGTGTTGGGGAAATTGAGGAGTATATTCACTATTTTGTTGTGGAAGTAGCGTGCCAATTCTTCACATTTGGTGGAGGCTTCGGGGTCAGGAATGGTGGGCGGAGCAGATTTGGGGAGGCCCGCAACATAGGAAAACAGGGCTTTGGGGTTGTACATGTATTCATGTATTTTTAAGGCATAAAGGTCCCGTTTGGACTTGAGGGTGGAGAGTCTGTAGCAGTGAAGGGCAGATTTGTAACTAGAGGTGTGTTGAGGGGTCAGGTCCTTACGCCATATTCTCTCTTTCTGTCTGAGTTTATTTTTCATTAATTTTAACTCAGGGGTGTACAATGGGTTCAAATTTTTAGAGGATGGGGACAACTCATGTCTAGTGATGGGACAAAGTTTGTTAGCAATGTCCAAGGTGAGGTTGCTCCACAAGGCTAGAGTGGCTTCAGGGTTGGTACAGTCAAGTTTGGGCAGGGAAGTGGATAATGAGGAAGTTAGGTCATCACTGGAGCAAGATTTTCTAAACACTATAGTAGTATTTTGGGCAGGGTTGTTGGTGGTCAGGGCATTAATTGATAGGATCAATTCGATGAGGAAATGGTCCGACCAGGGGACGGGAGTACAAGGAAGGAAGGGGGGGAGTAGACTAGGCAGAGTTGTAGTTCTGGGGATTTGAACAAGTTCAAGTTTAGGGGGGGTGTCTACATTTATATATTTGAGTTTTAAAGACTTTTTGGCTGCCAGAAGAAGGCCTCCACCTCTTTTTTTGGGTCTTGGGATGGAGAGGATCTCATATGTGGGTTTAGGGAGCTGGTTAAGAAGAACAATATCAGAGTCTTTAAGCCATGTTTCTGTGACGGCACAGATATCAGGCTTGCAGTCAATTAGGAGGTCATTAAGGATGGGGTTTTTTTTGGAGAGGGATTGAGCATTGAATAGGACTATGGAGAGGGTAGTGAGACCTAGTAGTTGAGTCAGGGAGGAGATGAGGATGGGGATAAGGGACTTACGAATTGGGGGGGGGGGGGGGGGCTTTGTGGAGGTGAGGGAAAGGAGGCCTGAAGGTAGGGTGGTGTATGCGGGGGATAGGGTAGGCTACCATTACAGAATATTTGCTGTATAAAAGGTATAATTGCAGTGCTGGGAAGGAGTGACGCAGTAAAGATAGTTAAATCAAACCATATAGGCCGCAGAGTGAGTAGGCTGTGTGTGAGCTATTAAAACAGTCTAAATCACAGTAGCAATGTTAAGATAAGAAGAAGTACGCTCAGCAATGTAACTTTCAGGGGGAATTACTGTCAAAGGTGCAGCGTGACATAAGTTTAGTTACAGCGTAATGAAGGTCAGGTAGGTAGGGATGGAGGGCTGAAGGGGAGATGGCGGGACGGAAGGAGGGACGACAGGGGTGGACGGGACGGTAAGGAGGAGCAAAAGGGGAGCACAAAGGGGTGTACCAAGGGGCAGGCCCCTTGGTCGTGCTCCTTTGGTGCGCGACGCTCGGCGCGTGATGCCTGCGGGCGTCTCGGCAATTAAAGTCTCCGGAGATGACGCTGTCGGTGCGGCGGGTCTTAGCCGCATGCACAAGCGATGGGGACAGCGGGTGGTCGCGTGGCTTGATTTGGCTCCAGGACCCTGATGGGTCAGTGCCGATCGCACGGGAGGCCGCGGTCGAGTCCGGAGTAGCAGAGAGGCGTCAGGCAAAGAGGAGGTACCTGCGGGTGTCTCGGCAATTTAAGTCTCCGGAGATGACGTTGTCGGTGGGGCAGGTCTTAGGCCGCATGCAGAAGCGATGGGGACAGCGGGTGGCCACGTGGCTCAATTCGGCTCCGGGACCCCGACGGGTCAGTGCCGATCGCATGGGAGGCCGCGGTCGGGTCCGGAGTAGCAGCGAGGCGACAGGCAACGAGGAGGTACCCGCGGGCATCTCGGCAATTTAAGTCTCCAGAGATGACGCTGTCGGTGGGGCAGGTCTTAGGCCGTGTGCAGAAGCAATGGGTGCTGAAGGAACAATAAGCTCATTAATATTCTGGGTTTTAGTTCACTGACAGACTTTGTCTTTTTCGTTGATTTAAAGGGTCACTGAATAAATAAATTGTATTGAATAATTTCTTTTGGTTCATTGAATAAGAGAATTCTTATCTTAAAAATTTTTTTCTTGGCATAATAAGCCCATTAATACTCTGGGTTTTTGTTTACTAATAGACTCTGTTCCTTGTTGTTTGTTTGTTTTATTTACAGGTTCATTGAATAAGTGAATTCTGTTACACAATTTCCTTTTTAGGTTCACTGAATAAGAGAATTCTGTTAAATAATTTTCCTTAAGTTCACTGAATAAGTTAAATAATTTCTTTAGGTTCACTGAATAAGTGAACTATGTCTGTCAGGTAAAATATTGCCTTGCCATTGTATCCTTGATGTCTCTCGATTCCATGTCTAAGCCCCTGTTCCTTGTCTTACCTTGTGGTCTTGGGCCTTCCTGCCTTGTGGCCTTTTGGCCTTCTTGCTCCATGCCTTCTTTGTCTTCCCTGCTTTGAAGCCTTCAGGCCTATTCTGCCTTGTATCCTGTCTTGAAGCCTTCAGGCCTACTCTGTCTAGTACCTTGCCTTGTGCCCTCTCCAGGCCTTCCTATTGCCTAGCGGTCTATGAGACTCCTGCCTTGTTGCCTTTGGGCTTCTATGTTCTCTGTTTGGTGTTATCCCTGTCTGCCATGTCTAACTCCTGTCCTAGGCTACCTTGTTTGGTCGTGTCCTTGGTTAGACTTGTCATGCCCTGCCAGTCCTGTCTGTTCCAGTATCCTGTCCAGTCCTGCCTGTACCAGAGTCTTGTCCTTACCTTGTTTTGCCTCAGTCAGTGTCTTGTCTAGTTTCAGGTCCTGCCTAATATTCAGCTGAGCTCAGCCTTGCCATATCCTGTCTGTCAAGCCCTGCCTTCCTTGTCCTACCTTGCCTTGTCCAAGCCTTGTCTTCAGCCTTGCCTGCCTTCTAGCCTTGTTTGTCTGGCCTTGCCTTGTTAGTCTGGTTCCAGCCTGTACGGATTCACTTTGTGCTGCCACCGCAGAGACCTACTGGCCCCCAGAACTCAAAGGCTCAACCTGCAGGTGAGGGGGGTGGTTGGGCGGCAGACCTGACCTTGTCTTGTCCAGAGTCCTACATAGAAACATAGAAATGATGGCAGAAGAAGACCAATAGGCCCATCCAGTCTGCCTAGCAAGCTTTCACACTTATTTTCTCATCTGTTACTCCGACTGCTAAGTTCAGGGCCCTTATTGATAGTTTTTTGATTCTAATTTCCTTCCACCCCCGCCATTGATGCAGAGAGCAGTGTTGGAGCTGTATCAAAGTGAAGTATAAGGCTTAATGTTTGAGGGTAGTATCCGTCGTATCGAACAAGTTACCTCGATGTTTGTATACTCATACTGTGCAGATCAATGCCTTGTTAGATGTTGGCTGGATGTAAATCCTATTTCTTCATTCCCTCCCCCCTGCCATTCAAGCAGTGAGCTGCACTGGATATGCATTCAAAGTGAAGTATCAGGCTTAATTTGTTAGGGGTAGTAACCGCCGCAATCAGCAAGCTACTCCCATGCTTATTTGTTTACCCAGACTGTGCAATTCATTCCTTGTTGTTTGTTGTCTGGATATAAATCATCTTTTCTTCATTCCCCCTGCCATTGAAGCAGTGAGCTGCACTGGTTAGGCTTTCCAAGTGAAGTAACAGGCTTAATTAGTTTGGGGTAGAAACCGCCACAAAAAGCAAGCTACTCCCTTGCTTATTTGTTTACCCAGACTGTGCAATTCAGTCCTTGTTGGTTGTTGTCTGAATGTAAATCCTCTTATCTTCATTCCCTCGGCCATTGAAGCAGAGATAACGTTGAAGCAGAGATTTACGCTGGATATGCATTGAAAGTGAAGTATCAGGCTTAATTGGTTTGGGGTAGTAACCGCAGCAACAAGCAAGCTACTCCCACGCTTATTTGTTTACCCAGACAGTGTTACCTTGTTGGTTGTTATCTGAATGCAAATCCTCTTTTCCACATTTCTCTTGTCGTTGAAGCATAGAGCAATGTTGGAATCGCATTAACCATGTGAAAGTTTATTGAATAAGGGTATTAATCACCAGGTAGTAGCCATCATTCCCGCAAGCCACCCCCATACCTCTTCTCTTCATTCCCATCCTCCAGGCTTTATGGATCCACGGTATTTATCCCACGCCCCTTTGAAATCCTTCACAGTTTTGGTCTTTACCACTTCCTCCGGAAGAGCGTTCCAGGCATCCACCACCCTCTCTGTGAAGAAATACTTCCTGACATTGGTTCTGAGTCTTCCTCCCTGGAGTTTTAAATTGTGACCCCTGGTTCTGCTGATTTTTTTCCAACTGAAAAGGTTTGTAATTGACTTTGGATCATTAAAACCTTTCAAGTATCTGAACATCTGTATCATATCCACCTTTTTGGTCGCCCTTCTTTGGACCGCCTCCATCCTGTCTCTGTCCCTTCTGAGATATGGTCTCTAGAACTGAGCACAGTACACCAGGTGAGGCCTCACCAAGGACCTGTACAAGGGGATAATCACTTCCCTTTTCTTACTCGATATTCCTCTCTCTATGCAGTCCAGCATTCTTCTGGCTTTAGCTATCGCCTTGTCACATTGTTTCACCAACTTCATTGTGTCATCCTGTCTTGCAGTCCTGTGCTGCTCTCTGGATTGCATTCCCAGACCCCAGAAACTCTGTCACATCTTCTGAGTAAACAAAAATAAATTATTCTAGTGGAAAGAAAGTTAGTGCTTAAAGTGTCACTGAACAAAATGGAGCAAAACTCCCCACTAATGGATGAAAAAAAGCATAACTCCAAAAATTAGGCAGTCTTCAAAAGGTAACAGAAAATGAAACTGTCACTGCAACCACAATAATAGCATTTAAAAAATACTTCAAGGCAGCTTGCTGGAGAAGTTGTTTGGTGTGCTCCCAAAGTTGATGGAGTTTTTGTGCAGAGGCTTGCGCTGCCAGAGAAGGTACAGACAGAGGAATTGGAAGAGGAGGTAGAGGATGGCGTCCATACACTATTTGGAAGGGTGATGACCCGGTGGATGCAGACTGATGGGAGTTCAAGGCGAACTCAAAATAGTCAGACCAGTCATTCTGTCGAGAGTTCACATATGCCCGAAGGAACTGCTTCAGGGTGTGATTTGTCCTCTCTGTCTGTCCATTTGCCTGCGGGTGATAGGCCGATATGAGATCTAAGGCAATGTCAAATTTTTTACACAGTGACCTCCAAAATCTGGCCATGAATTGAATGCCCCGATCTGAAAGTATGTGTCTTGGGAGCCCGTGCAGGTGGAAGATGTAGCAAATAAATAGCTTAGCTAGCTCCGGGGCAGAAGGAAGACAAGGTAATACCACGAAGTGAGCCATCTTTGAAAATCAGTCCATGGTGACCCAAATAGTGTTATTGCCGCTGGAAGGGGGTAGGTCCACAATGAAATCTGTGGCTATGTTTGTCCACGGCTAGGTGCAGGAAGAGGTTATAAGAGACCCCAAGGATGGCCTGTTAGTGGTTTCTGATGGGCACAAGTGGGACATGATTCCACATATGCTTGGGCATCCTTTTTCATGGTTGACCACCAATAGAACCTCTGCAGTGTGGAGAGTGTTCTAGCTTGTCCGGGATGACCTGAGAGTAAGGAATCATGCGCCCATCAGAGGCTTTTTTAACGAAGGGGTCGTGGATCCACCATCTTTCCAGCTGGCACTGTGAGTGTGGCGGACAGGAGTACTTTGGTCGGATCAATGATGTGCCGAGGGACATCTGGAACATCATCTGTGGTGAAAGAACGAGAGAGGGCATCGGCTCGGACGTTCTTATTGGCTGGCCGGTATCGAAGTAAGAAATTGAACTGAGTAAAAAAAAGAGACCAGTGGGCCTGCCTGTGGTTAAGGCGTTGAACATGGTGTAGGTACTCGAGATTCTTGTGGTCAGTGTATACTGTTATTTGGTGCTGCGCTCCCTTGAGCCAGGGGCGTCACTCTTCAAAGGCTAGCTTGATCGCCAGCAATTCCTTGACCCTGATTCCATAATTTCGCTCTACCGGGGAGAGGCGTCTGGAGAAGAATGAGCATGGGTGCAAGGTGTGGTTAGAAGAATGCCTGCTGAGGACTGCACCGACACCGACATCGGAGGTGTCTACTTCGACGATAAAAGGTCATCGGGGATCAGGATGGCGCAGGCATGGCTCTTGCAGAAATGCCTCTTTAAGCTTCTGGAAGGCGGAGACGGCCTCGGGGGACCACACCAAGGGATTGGCTCCTTTTTGTGTCATAGCTGTGAGTGGGGCGGTTAATGTCGAATAGTGATTGATGAACTACTTGTAGTAATTGGTAAAGCCCTGAAATCTTCTGAGTGATTTAAGACCCATGGGTTGGGGCCATTCCCGGATGCTCTTAGTCTTTTGTGGATCCATCTGGAACCCCTTGCTAGGACCACATAAACCAGAAAAGGGACAGACACCTTGTGGAAAGAACATTTCTCCAGCTTGGCGTACAACTGATTGTCCCTTAAGTGTTGCAGAATATGTGCGATGTCCTGCTGGTGGCTCTGGAGGTCCTGCGAGAACACCAGGATGTCGTCTAAATAGACCACGACACAACTGTAGAGCAAGTCTCTGAAGATTTTGTTCATCATATTCTGGAACACTGCTGGAGCATTGCAGAGGCCAAACGGCATGACCAGATAGTCAAAATGGCCGTCGCGGGTGTTAAATGCAGTTTTCCATTCATTGCCCTGGCATATTCTTTTTTTTTTTTTTATTTTGAAAGTTTTAACAAAATTATAACAAGCATTACATTTTGCTATGGAAATACAGTGCAGTTCCAAGTAATTATTCTAAAGTAGGAAATACATTATTATATCATCAATTTTGCACTACAAAATATAAGAAATATGGGGAGGACAGAAAACAAGAGCGGTAGTTGTTGTGTGACAGGTGTCTTAGTGTGCCCTTGGACCTCAGCCCGACCCCAGATGGATCCAGGACCAAACTGAGGGTTGGCGACGTGTCCCAGGATGGCAGAGACACGGTCTTACCCTCTGCCAGGCCTGCAAGCTCCCAGCGCCAACAACATGATGATGTTGGTAGGAGAACGGTCCTCCGACCATTCCGAGCCCTTTCAGACCTGCCACTTGGATCGGCATGGAGCAGCAGGCCGGCCTGAGGATGAGGGCAGACGGACGCCTTGACACGAATACATGACACCAAGGTTGTTGAAGACATGACACCAGGGCTGTTGAAGACATAACACCAGGGCTGTTGAAGACATGACACCAAGGCTATTGAAGACATGACACCAAGGCTGATGCAACGGTATCAGAGACGAGACAAGGAGCTTGACGAAGTCCATACAAGACGAGAAGCTGGGCAGATAGACATTGGCACTGTCTCTCAGGGCGCCTTACTCAGCCCACCTTCAAGGGCGGACCCAATGGGCTGGTCGCAGACCACCCTGTCCCACTACATGCCCTACACAGCCCAAGGAGGCTGGTCACGGACCACGAGGAGAGCGGGTCAAGCACAGGGAAGAGTCCAGCCGAGGCAGAACTTCGACGACGGAGCCAGAAGTCATCCGAAGCACCACAAAGGCTGGCAGGACAAGACGGCTCAGGAGCACAGGACACCAGTCCACTGCCGGCATCTCCCATGACGAAGCAGTGTCACCCGGAGATCCACGGCCGGCAGAACAGAAGGCTCCAGAGCAAGAACAAACACCAAGGAGGGCTTGAACACCAGGAAGCGAAACATCAGGAGATGAGACACCAGAACACCTGGATGGGGACCTCAGGCAATGAAGACATGGCATGATGAGACGACGAGATGACAAGACGAGACGACGAGATGACAAGACGAGACGAGGATCTCCACGAAGAAGACAGAAGACCTGACGGAGCTCTGGCAGGCAAGAGCCTCCAGGACTGAAGACACTCCAATGCAAGGCGAAGAACAATGGTAAGGCCAGCCCTTTTATAGGGCTGAAACAGGAATTAGTCACTAGGTGGGGCCCAGGGCATATCCGGCCGTGGGCCCTTTAAATTCTGAAGAGAGGCACGGTCGCGTGCCTAGAGGAAGCAGGAAGCTGGCTGTGCAGGACCGTAGACTGCGGTCTTGCCCGACGTCGACGCACAGAAGCAGGGCTGGGCCTGGGAAGCAGGCCCCGATGACGGCAGCGGCTCCAGCTGCTGCAGGAGGCCCTAGGGGCAGCTCCAGCCGCCAATCCAGGCCGGGGCTTGCGGCCTCTGGCCGCAAAGATGTGATGATGTCGGCAGCAGCTCCGTGCCGTGCAGAAGAACAGAGAAGTCCGCGGCTCCGGCCGCGGTGAAGAGATAGAGACGAGCGGCCTCCTGGCCGCGAGAGGAACTCAAGTCTACGGCTCCGGCCGCGAGGGAGGGCCCGACTTCGGCGGCATCCAGCCGCATCGGGCATCAGGAAAAGCAGCACGGTGAGGGAAGCCTGCTCACTGGGGAACCCGCGGGCAGGGTTCGTAACAGTAGTTTTAGGAAATATCATAAACTTAATTCAGATCACCAAGTAATTTAGACATAACAATTTTTTTTTTTGCGGACCACTTCTGTGTTATCTCTGGGTATGACATTCCAAAAAGGCTCTTAACTGATCTATTTTAAAGAAGGTGTAGTTGGCATTGTTATAATATATTACACATTTGCATGGATAGCGTAATATGAACTTCACTCCTAGCTTTATTGCATCAGGTCTTAGCCCCAGAAAATGTTTACATTTAATCTGTGTAACTCTAGTCAGGTCTGGGAAAACCCAGACCTTTTATCCATAAAACGGCGATAGCCTATTACGGAAAAACATTTTCAATATATTATTTCGTTCTGACACAAAAGCGAATGTCACTAGAACTGCTTTCCTCTGGATTATTTCTGTTTCATTAGATAATTCCAAGGTCTCAGAAATGTCCAATGAAACAGGTTGTTCTCTCTCTTCACTTTCATTTTCTCTAAAGAATTCTGAGGAAGGTAATAGATCTTCGTAATAGCTGGAAATGCTGATTGAGAAATATTTAATATTTTCACCATATAGGTCTTAAATAATTCCAGTGGAGAGACTAGCCCGATCACAGGAAAATTTAGTATTCTTAAGTTACAAATTCTTGAGGTATTCTCGAGACTTTCCAGTCTTCTATTTACCAATAGGTCTGACTTAATCAGATTTTGGGTTATTGTTTCTGTATCTGTAATGCTCTTATCTATTTCTTCCAATTTTTGGTTGTAAGTCGATAATAAATTGGTATTTATAAGAAATTGATTTTTGGTGTCCATCGTTGTCTGTGTCAGCATGGTCAAGGAGGATTCAATTGACTTCAGTGCCCCACATATACCTTCCATAGTTATAGGCAGTGTAGTAAATTTTAAAGATTCAGTTCCCAGCATCTCTGGTTTCCCATTAGCCCAGCTCCCATTCGTGCCCGTTCCCCTACCTTTCTGCGATGTTCCTGGAGTCAACAGCCCCGTCTTCTCTGGGACATGTTGTTGTCTTCATTGTTCCTTATCGAGGATAATTCGGAGCCCAGAGTTCCCTTCCTGGGTCCCCGAATGCTGCAGCTCTTTTTTTTTTTTTTAATTTAAAATTTTTAGATATCAACTATGGTACAGCACGATATAGTAGTAACAAATACAAGAACAAACGCCTACCATCTGTACCAGGGAACAATATCTGATCACAGTCAAATTTCAGAATACATTGCATATCAAATAGAGCCTAACCAATTTAATTTTCCCCCTAGAACTCCCCTGAATTCCCTTCCCTCTCCATTCCCCCATCTCTAGACTGTAATATACTTCAGAACTCCTTGCTACCGCAAGAGGTAAATACCAGAAGACTTAGAAGTATAGATTAACTTGCACCTGGAATGTAGTATACAATAGCAGGAAAAGTGTAGATAACATTAGATATACCGGGATATGCTTAGTAAATGAAGATCTTAATTTTCTGACTGTTCTGAAGGGAAGAAGGATATCAAGACTACCATCCTCCACAGGTCTATAATCCTAGAGGACCCTTCTGGCCAGTGAGTCACCATACCATAGTAGATTCCACACAGTGGATACCTGGATCAGCTATGTATCCTGTGGAGCCCTCGAGACCCACTCCTCGTATGATTGCCAGCGAAGCTGAAACCTAGATAGGCGCTTCTATTTGATTGCCGTCAACTGTTCCAAATAGTGAATCTGTGTGAGTTTTTGCTCTACTTGCATTCTAGTCGGTGCTTCCAACTGCTTCCAACTTCGTGCTATCACCGACCTAGCTGCTATCAATATTTGTGTAATTAAATAAAAGTGTTCCAGTGGCTCAGCTGTCATTTGTATGGTCAGTAGAAACAAAGCTGGATTGGGCTGCAAATTAGTATGTGTAATAATACAAATGAAGTTTGCAATGTCTTTACCAAAAATCTACAATTTTGGGGCATGTCCACCACATGTGTAAATATGTGCCAACATTACCACATTTCCGTCAACAACCATTATCCCATTTATCAGAGAATTTATGCAGCTTGGTTGGGGTGATATGCCAATGATACAGTAGTTTATATCCCTGTTCCAACAAGGAGGCTGAGATTGAGCACTGCTTAATCCTCAAGAAACCTTCTCTCCAATACATTTGCCCTCTTAAGTCTGGTACATCCTTTTCCCAACTTTTAAGGTGTGCAGGCATCTCAGACAAATCACCATTGAGCAACACATATACTTTAGAGATAACATTACCAATGCTTTCAGCCTTTTCACAATACCCCTCCAACAAAGTTCTCCCCTGTAGCAGATCTTTTTTAACAGTGGGTTGTCCCATATAATGTTTAAGTTGTAGATAAAAGTAAAAATCTGTAGATGGTAGACCATACTGCAACATTAGATCAGTAAATTCCTTGATCACGCCTCCCTGAAGTACATGCCCCAAGCTGACACATCCTCCAGCTGTCCACCTCTTAGCCACCCCTAGTGAATGACCTGGTAAAAACCCCTTTTAAAAGAAAATTAGCGTACTAAAGAAAAATTGCCGGGTCCCCACCAGTTTATGCCTCCAGACATCCCAATGCTAAAGTATGTGTTACTGTAGGAACCACCAATCTAAGCTCTGGTCTATCAACTTTCCTCAACCATAATAAAGAGCCAGGTCCCCCTCCCCGAATCAAATCTCTTTCTAGTCGCACCCATCTCCTCCCTTTCCTGGCAGTATGCCAATGTATTGCCGACCGCAATTACATAAGAACATAAGAACATAAGAAATTGCCATGCTGGGACAGACCAAGGGTCCATCAAGCCCAGCATCCTGTTTCCAACAGAGGCCACAAACCAGGCCACAAGGACCTGGCAATTACCCAAACACTAAGAAGAATCCATGCTACTGATGCAATTAATAGCAGTGGCTAATCCCTAAGTATAATTGATTAATAGCCATTAATGGACTTCTCCTCCAAGAACTTATCCAAACCTTTTTTAAACCCAGCTACACTAACTGCACTAACTACCTTCTCTGGCAACAAATTCCAGAGCTTTATTGTGCGTTGAGTGAAAAAGAATTTTCTCCGATTAGTCTTAAATGTGTTACTTGCTAACTTCATGGAATGCCCCCTAGTCCTTCTATTATTCGAAAGTGTAAATAACCGAGTCACATCTACTCGTTCAAGACCTCTCATGATCTTAAAGACCTCTATCATATCCCCCTTCAGCCGTCTCTTCTCCAAGCTGAACAGCCCTAACCTCTTCAGCCTTTCCTCATAGGGGAGCTGTTCCATCCCCCATCCATTGTGCTGCAACATAGTACCAGATTAAGCACAGTACTATGTCTAGGTAAATACTCTGTCTAGGTAAATATAGCACCTGTCTGCTAACCTTTGGTGGTCTATGACGCCAAATAAATCTCAAGAGTTTCCTCTGCCACATGGTAAAGGACTCCGCCGGAATGGCGATAGGTAGTGTTTATCACAGATAGTTGAATCTGGACAAAATATTCATTTTCACCATCGCTATGTGACCCAGCCACGATAAACCCAACCTTTCCCATGTCTGTAGATCCTGTACAATTTTGGGCCAAAGTCCCCCATAGTTGAGCTGGTATAATTTATCCAACCGAGAGCCAATTTTAACCCCTAAGTATTTCAGGCTGTGATGAACCACCTTAAACGGAAACTTCTTCTGCAGTCGATCAAATTGGGCTGAGGAAACAGATACATTTAATAATTCAGATTTCTCTGAATTGAGCTGATAGCCAGACACAGCGCTAAATCGATTCATGGCAGAGAGTAAATATTCTAAGGACTGCTCAGGGTGAGAGATGGTAAACAGGACATCATCAGCGAACACAGATAGTTTATATTCTTGGTCTCCCACTTGTAAGCCTTGTATCTCGCTTTGTGATCTAATAGCCTCTGCCAACGGCTCTAAATACAGCGCAAATAATAATGGCGAAAGAGGGCACCCCTGCCTCGTACCCTGTTCAATTTGAAAAGTTGGGGAATATCCCCCATTTACTTTGATACAGTTCCTTAATCCAAGTAGAAAAATTGCCACCTAGCCCCACTTTATCTAACACCGCTATAAGATAGTCCCAATGCACCATATCAAATGCTTTTTCAGCATCCACTATGAGAAGAGCCATAGGCACCTGCTGTTCCTGCCCCCACCAGATTAAGTCAAGCACCCGTCTCACATTATTGGCTGCAAGCTGACCTGGGACGAACCCCGTCTGGTCAGGGTGTATGAGAAAGGGTGCCACAGCCACCCTTTCTCATACACCCTGACCAGACGGGGTTAGCTAAGACTTTGGCTAAAAGCTTTAAGTCCAGATTGATTAACGAGATAGGCCTATAAGACCCGCATTGCGTCGGATCTTTGCCTGGTTTAGCCAAAATTGTGATTCCCGCTTTATTAGTCTGTGCTGAGATCATTCCACCATATAACAAGTGATTAAATGCCCTAGTTAGAGGTCCCACAATACTATCACTCAATTTTTTATAAAAGCCCGCCGAAAACCCATCCACCCCTGGTGATTTACCCAATTTTAGGCCCTTAATAACTTCTCCCACCTCAAACTCTGTTATTTCCTTATTAACCATTTCCCGCTGTAAATCCCCCAGTTGAGGAAGAGTAATGTCAGACAAATATGTCTGTATATCTTCCTGCGAGATATCCTGTCGCCTAGAATACAACTGTTGATAAAATCTGGTAAAACGGTCTCTGATGGCCACATTCTCAGACAGCATGCCTCCCTTCTCATCTTGAATCCTGAGTATCTGGTTGAGACTCATCTGTGCCTTAAGACGCCTTGCTAATAACCTGCCCGCTTTGTTACCCCCCTCAAAGTACTCCTGTTTCACCTTGTCTTGTTGATGTACAATAGAGCGCATATCTAATTGCTAGAGTTCTTTCCGCAAAGTTTTCAATTGGGCACTAGTTTGAGGTTCAGGATGTCTCTTATTCCGAATTTCCAAGTTCCCTATTCTCTGAAGAATAGTGAATCTCTGACTCTCCCTCTCTCGCTTGACATGAGTAGCCCGTGCAATCAGCTTACCCCTAGCTACCGCCTTAAGGCAATCCCACACCACTATGGAAGAGACATCCCCATTATCATTTTCTACAATATAGTGTTCCATTTCCTGATGGAATTGAAGTGCATACTGTCCATCATCCAAAACACTCTCATTAAGTTTCTAAAATCGTTTCCCCCCCCTGATCTCCTAAGCCATGTAAGGTAAGACGAATCGCTGCATGATCCGACCAAGTTAGTACATCAATACTAGCATCTTTTACAAAGTTAACCAAACTTTTATCAATTAAAAACATATCTATTCTCGAGTATGAACCATGAGCTGCAGAAAAGAAGGAGTAGTCCCTCTCAGAAGTATGAATATGACGCCAGATGTCCACTAAATCCCATTCCTGCATGAATTTCTTTAGGCATTTTCTATGTGTTTTAGAGTAGGCCGAACCACCCGTGCTCGTGTCCAGATATGGATAACAGGGCAAATTAAAGTCTCCCCCCATGAGCACCATGCCCTCTGCCCATTGTCTCAACAACGTTGCTATCTTATCTATAAAGGGTCCTTGGCCCGCATTCGGTGCATAAATATTTACTATCGTGTACACTTGATGTCCAAGCTTTAGTTTCAAAAGAAGGTATCTGCTTTCCGTGTCCCGAATCACAGTTTGCACATCGACCGTCATAATCCTTGAGAAAAGAATACCAACCCCTCTATATTTCCCTTTGACCATAGCCGCTGCATAATACTGAACTGGGAAATGGTGCGATAACATTAACTTCTCATGTCTCTTTCTTAGATGCGTCTCCTGGCACAACAAAATATCTGTTTTAGCCTGGATTGCATCTTGTAACAGGCGCTTACGTTCCAGGATAGCACTTTAATTGTACATTCCAGGATAGCACTTTAATTGTACCCGCCATTGGATAATATGGCCCCTTGCTCTCTTACCTTGGTACCCCAGTCAGTCATAAAAAAAGATCCACTCTTCTTCCATAGCCATCGCTTTACCCCCAGACTGTTAATTACAGGTCCCTTACAAACCCTCTCCCGACTTCCCCCCGTCCATCCCTTCCCTCTCTCCCCTCCCATCTCATGTAAAGAAGGAATGACCACTCTGAGGCCCCCCTAGGAGCCTGAACCCGATCTCCTATAGGCCAAGTAAAAAATAAAAAGGCCAAACTACTATAGCATGTACAGCATTAATAAGTCAACTCTCAAACATCGTCCATAACCTCAACTGAATAACTAGGTAGAACATTGTCAAATGATCAATTGTCCAAGGACCTCCAATGCTAAAGGAAAGCGAACAAGAAGCTGATGAACTCATATGGTAGTGTTGGATTCGTGGACCCTTGGGCCGATCGGAACCAGAGGAGGAGTTGCTGTAGATGGTGGCAGCAGTGGCCCCGACCGGGAGGCGGCAAAGACGGGCTCGGAACTGGCCGGAGGAGGAACTCTGGAAGCCCTATGCGACCAAGGGCTTTGGTGAGGAGGATGGAGACGACGGAGCTGGTCCTGTAGTGGGAAGAACTTCGCCCTGGAAGCCGATCCTCCCCCGAGAGGAGCTCGTAGGAGTTCGGCCGCTGGGACTTAGGAGATTCACCCTGGAAGCCAGAGTCCCCCCAGGAGGAGCCTGTAGGAACCCGGCCGCTGGGACTTAGGAGGGCCCACGGGGGCCGAGTCGGATGAAGTCCAAGATTGAGTGCCGAAGAGGTGTCGCTCGTCAGTCCAGAGTCAGGGACCAATGGATCGCCGTAAGCCAGTCCGAGGTCAGGAGCCGAAGAGTCAACGTAAGCCGGTCCGGGGTCAGAAGCCAGAGAATCGTCGTAAGCCAGTCCAGAGTCGAGAGCCAGGGAACGCCGTAAGCCAATCCGGAATCAGGAACCACGAAGACCAAGAGGGCAAGGGAACGCAGCAACTGGAAGCAGGGAATACCTGGGAACCTCGTTGCAAGGCAAAATCCAAGTCCAGCTGCAGGGTTTAAATACCCTGCAGCGTCTGATGTCATCAGGGAGCGTCCTGTGCTTTTCCCGCGCTGGCCCCTTTAAATTCTGGCCTAAGACGCGCGCGCGCGTCTAGGGGGCGGGGCTAGCCACTGAGGGACGCCGGCTGCTGTGTCGCAGTGAAGACGTGGTAGCAGAAGGGACTGCAGGCCCGGGCGAGGTGGGCAGACGCCGGGCCTGCAGTGGCCGAGGTCCCCGGAGGTCCGGGGAACGCGGGCCCAACGCGGAACCCTGACGGGGTAGGTAGCGATTCCGGGGCCGGCCCGGAATCGCAACAGTACCCCCCCTCCCACGCCCCCTCCCGGGGGGCCGTGGCTTGTCCGGGTGCGCGGCATGAAACAGGCGAAGAAGGTCTTTATCCAGAATATGGGAAGAGGGCTCCCAGGAATTCTCCTCTGGGCCATATCCCTCCCAAGACAGGAGGTATTCCCACCGATGACGACGGAACCGAACATCCAAGACCTCTTTAACAGTGTATGTGGCCCCGGGGTCAGAAGCGACAGCAGCGGGTTCCGGCGGCAGTGGTCGAAAGCGGGAGAGGACCACAGGCTTGAGGAGGGAGACATGGAAGACGTCATGTATTCGAAGGGTCGAAGGAAGACGTAAGCGGTAGGAAACCGCGCCCACACGTTCAGCCACTTGGAAGGGTCCAATGTAGCGAGGCGCAAGCCTCATGGAAGGAATCCGGAGCTGGATGTTCTTGGTACTGAGCCATACCTTAGATCCGGGCAGAAACACTGGAGCGGGTCGCCGAGACTTGTCTGCGTAGGCCTTGAACCGGGCGGCGGTGCGGTGGAGCTTCTCTTGTGTGGCGTGCCAAAGCTGATGAATCTGGTTGGCCGTCAGTTGCGCCGCTGGCGAGGAGGTGGACACTGGTAACGGTAGTGGAGGTTTGGGGACCTTTCCATAAACCAGCTGGAAAGGAGACTGTAGCGTGGCGGAGTGTCAATGGCAATTGTAAGAGAACTCGGCCCAAGGGAGGAGAGCAACCCAGTTGTCCTGCTGCTCTCCTACAAAGGCTCGGAGAAACGCTTTCAGAGTTCGATTCGTGCGTTCAACTTGGCCATTGCCCTGGGGATGGAACGCCGTGGTTAAGTCTAGCTGAACCCCAAATTTCCTGCAGAGTGCCCGCCAGTATTTCGCTGTGAATTGGGGCCCTCGGTCCGAGGCAATATGTAGAGGCAAACCATGCAGTCGGAAGATATGCTGAATGAATAGTTCAGCTAGCTCAGGAGCCGTAGGTAACTTGGCAAGTGGCACAAAATGAGCCATTTTCGAGAAGCGGTCAATGGTGACCCAAACCACAGTCTTACCCTGGGACGGGGGCAGCTCAACGATGAAGTCCGTGGAGATGTGCGTCCACGGCTCCGTGGGTACAGGGAGTGGCTGGAGGAGCCCCCAGGGATGACCAGGCGGGGCTTTCTGCTGCGCGCACGTAGTACAGGATTGTACGTACAGGCGGACATCCTCCTTCACCCATGGCCACCAATAGAACTCCGTCAGTAATTGAAGAGTCCGGGCGATCCCGGGGTGACCCGCCATCAGGGAGTCGTGTGCCCATGCTAGGACCTTCCTTCTTGCACGTACCGGAACTACCACCCTCCCCGGCGGTGCAAGTTCGGTGGCTGCCAGTTGGACTTTAGCTGGATCCAAAATGTATTGAGGGGGTTCGGAGGTGTCCTCAATCTCAGAAGTACGTGAGAGGGCGTCTGCCCTAGTATTCTTGGCCGCTGGTCGATACCGAAGGGTGAACTCGAACCGGCTGAAAAAGAGGGACCAGCGTGCCTGCCGGGGATTAAGCCTTTGTGCCTGTGACAAGAACTCTAAGTTCTTGTGGTCCGTGTAAACTATGATCGGATGTTGGGCCCCCTCCAACCACTGGCGCCAGGCTTCAAAGGCCAACTTAATGGCCAGTAGCTCCTTGTCTCCGATGCCGAAGTTTTTTTCGGCAGGCGAAAACTTGCGGGAGAAGTAGGAACATGGCCGAGTTTTACCGTCCTTGGAAGTCTGGGACAGGACGGCCCCCACGGCAACAATGGAGGCATCCACCTCCACAATGAACGGGCGTAGAGGGTCCGGGTGTCGGAGGCAGGTGTCCTGGAGGAAGGCCTCCTTAAGATCGTGGAAGGACTGTACCGCAGTGGGGGACCAATTCCGGGCGTCGGCGCCCTTGCGGGTGAGAGCCGTTAAAGGCGCCACTAAGGAGGAGTAGTGCGGGATAAAGTGGCGGTAAAAGTTAGCGAAGCCTAGGAAACGCTGGAGCGCCTTAACTCCCACGGGTTGTGGCCAGTTCCGGATAGCCGCGACTTTATCGGGATCCATGCGGAAGCCGGTCGAAGAGACAATGTACCCCAGGAAGGGCAACGATTCTTCCTCGAACTGGCATTTCTCCAGCTTGGCATACAGGTGGTTCTCCCTTAGCTTCAGCAAAACCTGGCGCACATGTTGACGATGCTCTTCAAGGTCCCGGGAGTAAATCAACACGTCGTCCAGGTAGACAATGACTGAGGTGTACAGGAGGTCGCGAAGCACCTCGTTCATTAAGTTTTGGAATACGGCTGGGGCGTTGCAGAGACCAAACGGCATGACGAGGTACTCATAATGACCGTCCCTGGTGTTAAAGGCGGTCTTCCACTCGTCTCCCGGCCGGATTCGTACAAGGTTATACGCCCCTCTAAGGTCTAGCTTGGTGAAGATGCGGGCCCCTTGTAGGCGATCCAGGAGTTCCGGAATCAGAGGCAATGGATAGCGGTCTCGCCGGGTGATCTGGTTTAGACCCCGGTAGTCGATACAGGGCCGGAGAGACCCATCCTTTTTGGCCACGAAAAAGAAGCCGGCACCAGCCGGAGAATTAGATGGTCTTATAAATCCTCGGTCCAGGTTCTCCTTAATATAGGCGGACATGGCCTTAGTCTCTGGCAAGGACAGAGGGTATACTCTCCCACGAGGAGGCGTGGTATCAGGTAGCAAATCAATCGCACAATCAAAAGGGCGATGCTCAGGAAATAGTTCTGCCTTCTCTTTGGAAAAAACATCCCGGAAGGCCTGGTACTGTGGTGGCACTGTCAGCGGGGCTGCCAGAAGCAGGAGCGTCTGAAGCAGGCGAGCAGGAAGACAGCTGTGGGAGCAGGTGGGCCCCCAAGACGTGATCTAAAGCGAGTGCCAGTCTATAACCGGCGAGTGTTTCCTTAGCCAAGGTAGTCCGAGGATGAGCGGGTGAATGGATTTCTCGAGGATGAGGAAAGAGATCTCCTCCTTATGAAGAAGCCCGACCTGAAGCTGAAGAGGACTCGTACGAGTAGAAATGGTCCCTGGAAGAGGAATTCCCTGGATGGATGACACTCGCAAAGGTGGTTCCTGAGGCAAGACTTTGAGCTGAAGTTGTTGCGCCAGATCTCGGAGGATAAAATTCCCCCCGGACCCGGAGTCAAGCAGCGCCAGGGTATCGAAGCCTCCTCCAGGAAGACAGAGTCTCGCCGGAACGGTACATGGGGAGTTCGGAGAGGTACTGCCTAGAATCAACTCCCCACTAGACTCTAGGTTCAGGCGTTTCCCGGGCGCTCTGTGCAGCGAGCCAGAAAGTGCCCCTTACCACCGCAGTAGAGACATAGCCCCTGTGAGTGTCGACGCCTTCGTTCTTCGGCCAAGAGAGGACCCCAGCCCAACTGCATGGGTTCCTCAGGCGGAGAGGCAGCTGCCGCAGAAGGTGAAGTTCGAACCCGAGGTAGCGTGATTCGACGAGCGGACAGTCCCTGGCCGGATCTTCGTTCTCGAAAACGCCGCTGGATGCGCCGGTCCACGCGTCCAGCCAGCTCTATGAGATCCTGTAGGTCATCCGGAAGATCCCGGGCCGCGAGTTCATCCTGGAGCCGGGGAGAAAGGCCCTCCAGGAATATCCCATGTAAACTGTCCGCTCCCCAGGCCAGCTCGGTGGCCAGGGTCTGGAACTCTATCGCATATTCCTCTAGGGGGCGATTGCCTTGTCTCAACTGGAGGAGTTCTGAGGCAGCTGTGGAGGCCCGGGATGGTTCGTCAAAGATTCTCCGGAAGGCTTTGACGAACAGCACGAGGTTATTTAATCGGGAGTCTTGGCGCTCCCAAAGGGAGGAAGCCCACGCCAAGGGTTTCCCGTCCAGGAGAGAGATAATGTAGGTCGTCTTAGACCGGTCCGTGGTGAATTGCGCAGGCAGGAGGTCAAAACGGATATAGCAATGGTTGAGGAAACCCCGACACGCCTTCGGATCTCCAGAGTACCTAGGAGGTGTTGGCATCTGTACCGGGACGGGGGAACCCGGGTTGACCTGAGACGTGGACGCTGCGGGGCGAGCTGCGGAAGTCCCCTCTACCCGATCCGCCAGGCGTTGAACGGCTGACATCAGTGTATCGAGGCAGGATTGCTGTTGCTGCAGCTTCTGGGCTATGCCTGGAATAGCCTTTAGACCGGCAAGGTCCGCAGGGTCCATGGCCTTGCAATCTGTTGGATTCGTGGACCCTTGGGCCGATCGGAACCAGAGGAGGAGTTGCTGTAGATGGTGGCAGCAGTGGCCCCGACCGGGAGGCGGCAAAGACGGGCTCGGAACTGGCCGGAGGAGGAACTCTGGAAGCCCTATGCGACCAAGGGCTTTGGTGAGGAGGATGGAGACGACGAAGCTGGTCCTGTAGTGGGAAGAACTTCGCCCTGGAAGCCAATCCTCCCCCGAGAGGAGCTCGTAGGAGTTCGGCCGCTGGGACTTAGGAGATTCACCCTGGAAGCCGGAGTCCCCCCAGGAGGAGCCTGTAGGAACCCGGCCGCTGGGACTTAGGAGGGCCCGCGGGGGCCGAGTCGGATGAAGTCCAAGATTGAGTGCCGAAGAGTTGTCGCTCGCCAGTCCAGAGTCAGGGACCAATGGATCGCCGTAAGCCAGTCCGTGGTCAGGAGCCGAAGAGTCAACGTAAGCCGGTCCGGGGTCAGAAGCCAGAGAATCGTCGTAAGCCAGTCCAGAGTCGAGAGCCAGGGAACGCTGTAAGCCAATCCGGAATCAGGAACCACGAAGACCAAGAGGGCAAGGGAACGCAGCAACTGGAAGCAGGGAATACCTGGGAACCTCGTTGCAAGGCAAAATCCAAGTCCAGCTGCAGGGTTTAAATACCCTGCAGCGTCTGATGTCATCAGGGAGCGTCCTGTGCTTTTCCCGCGCTGGCCCCTTTAAATTCTGGCCTAAGACGCGCGCGCGCGTCTAGGGGGCGGGGCTAGCCGCTGAGGGACGCCGGCTGCTGCGTCGCAGCGAAGACGTGGTAGCAGAAGGGACTGCAGGCCCGGGCGAGGTGGGCAGACGCCGGGCCTGCAGCGGCCGAGGTCCCCGGAGGTCCGGGGAACGTGGGCCCAACGCGGAACCCTGACGGGGTAGGTAGCGATTCCGGGGCCGGCCCGGAATCGCAACAGGTAGGACTTCAACGATGAGGAGCCATTGATGTAGTAGATCCCCTGGAATTCCGACGCAATCTCTTTCCTCCTGATTGGACTCTTTTTCATCGTTGAGGTTGGTCCCGCTTGTCCTGCTCCTCATGCTGTGTATCATCAATGCCAGCAGAAGTGATCATCCCAGTGGAAATCAGCACTTTCCTGGCTTCCTCCACAGTTTGCACTCGTGTTGTAGAGCGTTTAACGGTGAAAGAGAGTCCGAATGGAAAAAGCCACTTATATCTAACCTCTCCCTTCCGCAAAGTGGTAACTATGTCCTTGAACTCCCGTCGTTTCCGGATAGTATGTGCAGATAAGTCTTGAAAAACTTCTATGGCATATCCCTTCCAAGTGATAGCTTTCCTTTTTCTTGCGTGTGCCAATACCTTTTCCTTGACTTGGTAGGAGTGGAAACACACTATTATATCCCGGGGTAGGTTGCCCCAGGGTTTAGCCAGGGCTCTATGTGCCCTATCAAAGATGATCGCCATACTCCCTTCAGGGGGGTCATTATCATATAAAATGAGCTCACAAACATCTTTTATAACCACATTGCAATCTGCATAAGCAGATTCTTCAGGAATCCCCCTGAATCTCAGATTCCCTCTTCAAGAACGATTTTCTAGATCATCAACCCAGGACCTCAGTTCGCGGTTAGATTCTTGTAAGAATTCCACTTCCTGCTGCAAGGACTCCTGGTGCTCCTCCAGCTCTCCGACCCTCTGTTCCACCTCTCCCACGCGGTCTCCGAGTGCCTCATGGTCCTGACACAGCTCCCCGATCATTGCCTTAATTTCCTCCCTCATCGTGGCCATCTCCTCTTTCATGTCGCCAAACCATGCCTGAAAGTCCCCACGAGTAAGAGGGAGATGTTCCGCTATCGGGGCCGAAGGTTCGGGGATGGCGCTTTCCTCCTCCCGCTGCGACTCGTCGCCATCTTCATGGGCTTCCCCCTCCTCCGGGACAGCGCTTGTAGGCCGCCGTTTCACCAGGTTGAATGAAAAATGTTTTAAATCATTTATCTTCTTCCTCGCCGACATCCTTTAGGTCTCACACAACTTTTCTGCTTGTTTCGTTCTATTTTTGAAGGTCCTGCTCTTGAAATGCTGCGATTTTAGGGTTCGGGCTCGGGAGCTCGTCTCCTAAGCTGCCATTCAGTGGAGTGACGTCACTTCCTCCTGCTGCAGCTCTTCTACTTCCCCCTGCACACCGACAGGGGAAAGGGCAGTCTCTTCCTCGAATCCCGGTGTCATTTGGCCTGGGGGAACGGGTCTGTCCGGCTCGCCGGGGCTCAGAGTTGTTTCCATAGTCAGAAGGGAGAGATCCCGCTCTACAAGTCTCCCTTCAGTGACTGCACTTCCCAGCGTTTGGGTTATGTCTGCTGTAAAGAAGCCATCTATAGGGGGCTGCAGATGGTCGCTGGAGGGTGAGCTTGTCACAGCCCCTCTCAGCTTTGCTTTGCATTTTGTATGAGGCATGGTTTACTGAATATAGAAGGAATTTCAAGAAAAACGCTGTAAGAGGTTTCTCCCAGCGTCTTTACCTGGTGGCCATCTTAGGTCCTCCCCTATGAGCAAACTTGAAATCCGCCCTGGCATATTCTGACCAGATTGTAAGCCCCTCTGAGGTCCAATTTGATAAATATCTTGGCCCCCTGGAGCCTGTCAAAAAATTTGTATATTAGTGGCAGGGAGTAGCGGTCCTGTTATAATTAGTGAGGTTTGGGTGGACCCTTGGACACTGTGGCAGCTGACCACGCCCACAGGGGGAAGTCCCATGAGGGGCGACAGGTCAGGCTCAGCTTAGGACACACAAACACAGAGATTGATCTTTTATTAGACAATGTGGTGAAACCACCAGAGGTGGCAGTAGTGAGCAGCAGAAGTAGCCCAACTGGGCTAGTATCCCTCAGGCGCTGGAACAGCGACTCCTCTGGTAGCAGTGCTGTAGTGGAAAGAACTGAGAATAATGAGTACAGTGGAATATGCACAAAGCCCCAGTATGGAGAACCCCAAGATAGGAAGAGCAGGCCCTCGAGGAGCGAATACCTGATCCCTGAGAGCTGAGAGGCTTGAAGGTAATGTACTCACACAGCGGTTCCATGCAGGAGATGGCACCAGGGCTGGAATGGAGGCAGGCCCTCGAGGAGCGAGTACCTGGTTCCAGGGAACAGCTCTGAGGTGAAGATGGTAGTACTCACTGGTGTTGAAGATAGCGAATCCTTCCAGGCAGAAGAGAAGGTAGGAGCAGGCAGCGAGTCAGGGAACATGGGCCCTCGAGGAGCGAGTACCAGTTTCCTGATAGCGACCTGAAAAGCAAGTGAGGCCCCCGAGAAGCAGGTACCCTGATACCGTTAAGAGTCCAATGGAAGATTGGAGAGGCAGAGTAGCTGGGTACGGAGAGCGAATCCCATCCGTAAGGTTACCCTTGCTAACTCAAAGGCTAGCAAACATCTTAGGCTTTAAATATCCGATCAGCGTGATGTCATCACAGGGGGACGTGCCTGAGGTTCGCGCCAAGTAGGAAATAAGAGTGAGGGCCGCATGGTGCGCGCGCCCTAAGGTACCAGCGGAGCATGGTGGGAGGCAGCGCCCAAGCCAGTCCGGGGACGCCGGAGAGGATGGCAGGCAAACGCCGCGGCAGCCATGCATCCATCCACAGTGAGAGGAGGTGCAAAGAAAGAAAGGTAGGCGGAGCGAAGCCGTCGGGAAGGGACGGTTGCAACAGTTCCTTTTGTGTAATTTAATTTAAGCCACGGTAATCTATGCCGGCTGGAGGGAGCCGTCCTTTTTCCCTACAAAAAAGAATCCTGCTGTGGCGGGAGATCTGGAGGGCTGAATGAAGCCTTTTTCAAAATTTTCTTGTATATACTTGGACATGGCCTTTGTCTCAGTCAGTGAAAGTGGGTAGACTCTTCCTCGAAGAGGCTCAGTGTTGGGCAGTAAATTTATAGCACAATCAAAAGAGCGATGAGGGGGTAGAGTATCTGCGGCTTTCTTTGAGAACACATCCTGGAAGGAGGAATACTGCGGCAGAAGTCCCGGAATGGAGGACATTGTGGCTAGGCAGGGCATCAGGGACACAACCTCCAAACATTTTTTGTGGCAGGAGTCACCCCATTGGGACAGTTGCAAAGTGCTCCAATCAAATTGTGGAGTGTGTAGTTTAAGCCATGGTAGCCCGAGAACCACAGGATGTATAGCCTTGACCAGTATCAGAAAGGAGATGGTCTCCATGTGCAGAGATTCTTTGCGAAGTCGAATGGGGATCATGGAGAAGACGACTTCGCCTGGTAACGGTTCACCATTGTTATAAATCTGCTGCTCGGAGTTAGCAATCTGTTATTGAGCTCCTCCGGTAGAGGGAGGAGTTAGCAATCTGTTGTCAATCCCTGCTGCTAGGAGTAGCAATCTATAGGAACTTCTCCCCAGAGGTGGAGTTAGAATCTGTAATACCATATCCCACTACGGGGAGGCATTGACAATCTGTTATAAGACCGCCAGGGACTTAGCAATTGGTTATGGAACACCCTGCCAAGGGGAAGAGCTAACAATTGTAATACTCCATAGGCGGAGTTAGTGTTCTGTAGTGGGTTGGCTTCCCACAGAGTGGCAGTCGTATAATACTGCTCTAGTAGTGTAAGGAATGAACACTTGAGGTAAGTTGGTGAATCCCTGGGCCGATGGCAGATGACAGCGCCCTCAAGAGGAAATCCTGAGAGGGACCACCGGCTAGGCTGGAGTATGGAGACAAACACAGATAGTTCTTTATTAGACAGGAAGTAGAACCACCAGAGGTGGCAGTAGTGAGCTGATGTGCCTGGCAGGGCTGAAGTCCCTCTGATACTGGAATTGCGGTCTCTGGGTTGCTGAGCTGTAGATAGAAATTATAGATAGTGAGTAGCCAGGGTATGCTGGATACATAACCAGTAGTAGATGATATACTCACAATTGTAGATATCTGTAGTGGCTTCTATGCAACAGAGAGTCTTCAGTATATTCAGGAACAGGAGCCGTAGGTGAGTGCTGGTTCCTATATGCAGTCTGGAAAGAGAACTCACAATATCTGTGTATGAGATGGCTTATGGAATAAAAGAGAGTCTTTAGCGGGTTTTAGGAACATAGGCCCTCGTGGAGCGAGTACCGGTTCCTATCTGCATTCTATAATAGTAATGCACAGATATAGATATATAACAGCTTCTGATATAGAAGAGAGTTGAGAAAGGATTTAGGAACATGGGCCCTCGTGGAGCGAGTACCAGTTCCTATCTGCAATCTATAATAATGACTCACGATCTCCGTACCTGCGATAACGTCTTAGAAGGAAGGGAGTCTTCGGAGATTAGGAATATAGGCCCTCGTGGAGTGAGTACCGATTCCTATCTGTAATAGAACTCACTGTGTTCACGTCTGCGATCACTTCCAGGTAGTAAGGAGTCTTCTGAGCATTCAGGGACATAGGCCCTCGAGGAGCGAGTACCGGATCCTGTCTTAGCAATCTGAAATCAAGAAGAGAGAGCGGGGCCTCCGAGGAGCGGGTACCCCTAGGTAAGGTGGTGGAGGCAGAGCAGCGAAGGATGAAGCGGGTTGGAATGATCCCCGCAATCAAACCCCTTGCTAACTCAATTTGTGGTTGCAAGCAAAGACTTTTTAAGGTGGAAGCAGATGATGTCACTACGGGGGGATGCCCCCGAGGTTCGCGCCCTTGCCGGTACAAACTCTGGAGCGCACGCGCCCTTACGTCATCAGGAACATGGTGGATCTGCAGCGTCAGGCCAGCCCGGGGATTCCAGGAAGTATGGCGAGGAGAAGCCGCGGCAGCAACTGTCCGTCAGATCCGAAGGGAGTCGCCTCTAAGGTAGAGAGGGTGGAGCGAGGGCGAGAACAGGCATAAACCCAACAACCATTAATAGAGGAGAGTAGTAATTTCATCGGCATATGGATGGTGGGAATCCAAAGGTGATCCACGAGTTGACAGAGGATAAAATTTCCTTGGCTCCGGAGTCCACTAATGCCAGGGTGTGAAATTCCTGAGCGTCCGAATTAATGGAGACAGGCAGGGTTAATGGAGGAGAGGGTGCAGTCAGGCCTAGGAGAAGTCCTCTGGCAGATCCTAGGCCTGGGAGTTTCCCAGACGGCGTGGACAGGAGGGTACCGCATGACCTGACTGTCCACAATACATGCAGAGGCCAGACCTCTGGCGGCGATGCTTCTCCTTTGAGGATAGATGACTGCGGCCCATTTGCATTGGTTCCTCATCCTCGGTGCCTAGAGTGGAGGCAGTCTGGGTAGATGACGTAGGGCGAGTATGTGGAGCACCAGAAGCCATCCTCTTGGCTCCTCTGACCTCTTGGGACTGCTCATGCAAACGGCGGTCTATGCGACTGGGGAGGTCTATGAGGGAGTCCAAGGCCTCAGGGAGTTCTCGTGCAGCTAGCTCGTCCTTGATATGCGGACTCAGGCCTTCAAGGAATATGGCAGGTAGGCAGTCCAGGTCCCAGTGCAACTCAGACGCGAGAGCCCTGAATTCGATGACGTAGTCAGTCAATGATCTGGAACCTTGTTGCAGGTGTAGGAGCGTAGAGCCGGAGTCGGCCTTTCGATCTGGGTCACTGAATACAGAGCGAAACAGGGCGTGGAAGCCCAGCAGGTCATTGAGGATTGGGTCTGTTCGCTCCCAGAGAGGCGATGCCCAGGCCAATGCTTTTCCGTCCAGAATGGATAAAATGTACATAGTCTTGGACACTACATAAAAAAAAACAAAAACCAAAAAACCTATCCTCAACGACATCCTCCTTTACTCTAATCCTGACATACTCACTTTAACTGAAACTTGGCTTAAGGAAACAGACACCATACTCATTAACCAACTATCCATACACAGCTATGATATATTCTCAATACCTCGACCAAAAAGAAGAGGAGGAGGGCTCTTCCTAGCGGCTAAAAAAGAGCTCAAACTCACATTGCTCACTGCAAACTGTTATGAACTGTTCTGCCCGCGGGTTTCCCCGCGAGCAGGCACTCACCCTGTCGCTGCTGTTCCTCTCCCGACGCGGCAGGATGCCACCGTCGGGCCTTCTACACGGCTGGAGCTGCGGTCTGTATTGCCACACGGCCCGGAGGCCGCCCTGGAGTGTCCTCTGCCCTGTGGTCGGAGCCGCGGCCTTCTTACAGCTTCCTCGGGGCTGGGACTGCCCCGACGCCATGTCCATCTTCGCGGCGCTAAGGCCGCATCCCCGGGTTGGTCTGGCGGCTGGAGCCGCTGCCGACGGCAGGGCCAGCTCCCCAGGCTCTGCCAGCGTCTTACACGATGACCTCGGTGCAGGCTGCTGTCCGCGGTCCTGCACAGCTCTCCTGCTTCCTCTAGGCGCGCGGCCATGCCTCTTCTCTGAATTTAAAGGGCTAGGCACAGGAAGTGTGCTGGCCCCACTTTTGATGGGACTTCCTGCTTTAGCCCTATAAAGGGCTGCTTCGTCAGTCTGTGCCTTGCCTTGCATCATCGTGGCTTCCCTCTGGAGGCTCCTGCCTGCTAGAGCCTTGTAAGGTCTTCTGTTCTTCGTGAAGCTCCTCGTCTCGTCTGTTTTTATACCACGTCTTCGTGTCTTGATGTCTTGCCTGAGGTCCATGACCATGTCCTGATGTTCCACCATGATCTTCCTTATCCTGATGTGTCTGCCTGCCAGGATGTTCTTCCCTGCGTCTTCGTCTGGTGCTCCTGAGCCTTCTGTTTCTGTAAGCTGGTGCTCTCGGATGGTGTATGCCCGAGAATGAGGTGGCTTGCAGGTGGGAAGTGTCCTGTGCTCCTGAGCCTCCGTTCCTGCCAGCCTTGGGGGAAGCTTCGGATGACACCGGCTTCATCATTGAGTTCCTACCTTGCCTGGGTCTTCCCAGCGCTGTCCCGTTCTCCTCATGGTCCGTGACCAGCCTGCTAGGGCTGTGTAGGGCGCGCAGTGGGACAGGGTGGTCCGCGACTCAGTCCCACAGGTGGGCTGAGTAGGGCGCCCTGAGAGACAGTGCCAATGTCCATGCCTTGTGTTTGCCTGTTTGGATGTCAAGTTCCTTGTCATGTCCGTGATGCCGATGCATCAACCCAGCTGTTGTCAAGTTCCTTGTCCGTGATGCCGATGCATCAACCCAGCTGTTGTCAAGTGTCTTGTCTGCGATGCCGCCGCATCGACCATAGTCCTGTCTACGTGTCAAGGCCTCCGTCTGCCCTCAACTTCAGGCCAGGCCTGCTGCTCCATGCTGCTCGCAGCAGGTCCGAAAGGGCTCGGAATGGTCGGAGGACCATTCAACTTCCAACATCCTTGGATGTTGGCCTTGGGAGCTTGCAGGCCTGGCAGAGGGTCAGCCCGTCAGCCATGCAGAGCCACTGTCAACCCTTGGCTCGGCCCTGAAGGTCTGGGCCCGGGCTGAGGCCCAAGGGCACACTAAACCACCAGTGTTTGACACAAACTCTATATCCAAACTAGAAATTGGCCTCTTTAAAGCAAATCATTTACAAATCTGCCTTATATACGCCCCACCTGGCCTCCTTGATAACAACCCCTCACCACTCACAGAATTTATCACAAAAAACATTGATCTGGACAGCCCTGCCATTATTCTCGGAGACTTCAACCTCCACGTTGATGCTACCCCCTGCACACCCTCTTGCAAAGCCTTCCTCTCCTCACTTAAAGCCATGGGGTTCACTCAAAGTCAACACTCCCACCCACAAAGCTGGCCACACCCTGGATTTAATATTCATTAACTCCCATATTCAATCCAACGCAGCCCCCTCCTGCATCCTTATACCTTGGTCTGACCATTCTCTCCTAACAACACCAACTCTCCTTAATCTACAACCACCCTGACGCCCATTCCAACAAAACCATCAAATTCAGGAAACCATGCAATAGAGACAACCTCATCACCCCCCTCTCCAACAGCTTAGATAAACTTGACCTCACTGACACTGAATCAGCCATTTCATCCTGGAACGAGATCACAACCAACATTGCCAACTCGATATGCCCCCTCACCACTAAAACCCTAAACACATCCAGCAACACTAAAAAAACCCTGATACACTCCCGAACTCAAGAAACTTAAACAGGCCCTGAGATTCCTGGAAAAGAAATGGCGCCAAGACCCTACCCCACCCCTCCTGTCCCAATTACAAGACTGCCCTACATAGATACCGTACTGCCATACTTAAAACTAAAAAAGACTTCTATGCGATCAGAATACATGACCTGCAATTTAATGCGAAAGCCCTCTTCTCCTATGTAACTGAGCTCACCAAAGCCCCCAGTCTCACCCCGACAAGCTCAGACACACAATCAAATTGCGATAAACTTGCCCTCTACTTCAGTGAAAAAATTGATAAACTCATTCACCGCTTTCTCCCCACATCCCCGACTCCCACACCACTCACTACTACTGCACAAACTCATTTTAACAATGTTGAACTGACCTCCTCCACTGAAATAGAAAGGATACTAAAAAAAATGAAACAGCCCGATACCCTTGGACGCTATACCCACTAAGCTTACTATCCATCCCCAGTACCATTGCAAAATCTATTGCTGACATATTAAACAGTTCACTATCCTCGGGAATTATACCCCACCTCCTTAAGCAAGCCTCGGTCAAACCCCTACTTAAGAAACCCAATCTCGACCCTAATGACCCCTCCAACTTCCGACCCATCTCCAAACTCCCTTTCTATCCAAATACCTCGAAAAAGTAGTAAACACACAGCTCTCCGACCAACCTTGACACTCATAACATCCTCTTCCCTTCTCAATTCGGTTTCCGTAAACTATTCAACACAGAAATTCTCCTGCTCTCCCCCACTGACACCATTCTACAAGGCTTTGATAAAGGTCACCTCATACCTGCTGGCACTACTTGACATATCTGCGGCTTTCGACACAGTAAACCACAGCATACTCCTAACACGCCTCAAGGAATTGGCATCTCCGACACCCCCTCTCCAATGGTTTCAAATCATACCTTACCAATAGACTGTAAAAAGTTAAAATAGATGACTACGAATCAAAACCCATCCATCTCCACCAAGGCGTACCCCAAGGTTCCTCACTGTCCCTCGACCCTCTTTAATATATACCTACTTCCCCTCTGCCAGCTCCTCTCTGATCTTGACCTCCCCCACTTCCTATATGCCGATGACATTCAGATACTCATCCCCATTATCGACTCCCTTACCTCACCTCCACCCTTAAAAGATGGGAAATTGCACTTTCAATCTATAAATAGCCTCCTCACTCACCTTAACCTTGTCCTAAATTCCTCCAAAACGGAAACTACTCATTTTTGCACCGCTTCATCACAACATTAATACTCCCCCCAAAATCTCTCTTTTCACAAGATGCATGAGATTTAGGCGTCACAATCGATCATCACCTCAAACCTCCAAAAATTAATCAGCAGCGACTATGAAAGATTGTTACTTTAAACTCAACACTCTATAAACACTCAGACCTCTACTCCATTTTACCGACTTCCGAACAGTACTACAAGCCATCATCCTTTCCAAAATAGATTATTGCAACTCCCTACTACTTGGTCTACCCAAAGCCACGATTAAACCCCTTCAACTTCTTCAGAATGCCGCTGCCAGAATACTCACCAACTCACGCAAATTCGACCATATCAACCCGATCCTCAAAGATCTGCATTGGCTCCCCATCCACCACCACATAACATATAAAACACTCACCATCATACATAAAACACTCCACAACCAGAACATGCACTGGTTGAAAGATACGATCCACTTCCACACTTCCAACAGACCTACCAGATCATTATATAAAGGTACCCTTCACACTCCTTCTCTGAAACCTTTGCACCTCAAATCAACCAAAGAGCGGGCCATATCCATTGCTGGTCTCTATGTCTGGAACTCTATGCCACCCGAACTCAGACTGGAGCAATGCGCACAGAAATTTAAAAAAAAACTCAAAACATGATTATTCAAAGAAGCCTACCCCTAACCCTATGCATCTCAATTTCCAGTGGAGCATCTCTACACAGCCTCACCTGCCCACCCTGGATGTTTCTTGCCCATTACAATCTATTTACACATAATGTTTTGAACACCCTAGCTAACTTTTCACCTGCCTCCCCCTTACGCCAATCAAGACGTTGACACATGACTTGTAAATAGTTATCTACTATTATATTGTTATATTGACTATACTGTTATAATGCTACCGCTGTTGTAAAATGCTGTCTTAGTTGTTAGGTATTTATAATTTCCTACGTATGCATCTAGCACTCTATCTCTATCCTTTGCACGCTCACTTCTCCCATTCTGCGGATCCATATTTTTTTGTAACTGATTTCTCTTTCTACTTCTCCCCGTTTTGCATTGTAAACTGGCATGATGTCTCTGACGAATGTCGGTAAAGAAAAAGCCTTAAATAAATAAATAATACCTTTGCACCAGTCCTGGCTGCACTGGATCCACATGGAAAGCAGGGTATTAGAGCTGTGCTACTTTGGGTCTCTCCAGTCCTCGGCCAGGGCTTCATTTTTCTTTTTAAGCCCTAGAATTAGTCCTGGTCTCCCCTCCCCACTCCTCCTTTAGAAGTAGGGTAGGCAGTGCAAAGCCTGGGTAACCATAAAAAGCAGCAGACTCGGTAGCACTCAGGCCAATGGGAATACACTGGAGTGTGTGTGTGTGTGTGTGTATGGGGGGGGGGGGGGTTATGGAGGGTGGAGGCAAGGTAAAGACAGAAAAAGGGAGGGGGGGAGCCAAGAGGAAGGGCCTGTGCCGGGATGGGGGGGCTTCTGAGGTCTGGACTTTTCTCCTGAAAAGGTCAACTAGTTTGTGGTCCCTTAAGTAGGGGGTGCCAAGAAGAGGCAGGAATGGGAAAGGGAGAGAGCTGCTGCAGGCTGGGGAAGAGCTGGCAGCAAGCAGAAACCTTTTAGATAATGATATTGTAGTTCTGGAGTGGGGCGGCACCCCATTGCATAAGCATATGAGCAGCAGCACAATGATGGAATGTGTGTGGCAGAGTATGTGTGTCTCTGTGACACAGAAACACACTCATACACACATTCTCTATAACACACCCTTACACAGAGTGTGTGCGTGTGTCATTGTGCCAGAGAAAGACACCCACACACACCCTCTCTTGGTCACAAAGTGGGTATCTGAAAGAGTATGTATGGGTATTTGTGTCTGAGAGACTATGGGGCCGATGCGATAAAGGAAAATTAGTTTCTTACCTGATAATTTTCGTTCCTGTAGTACCAAGGATCAGTCCAGGACACCTGGGTTGTGACTCCGCACCAGTAGATGGAGACAGACTAAAACTTGTGGGCGGAGCCATATATGCCCCTGTGCCAGTCACAGCCCCTCAGTCTTACGGAATGTCAAAGTAGAACACAACCAGAGAAGTAAACAAAACTAGATACCGCTAAACTAACGGGGAAAGAAACACCCCTTCTGGAAACGGACTCTCCAACCGAGAGAGCGAACAAGCGGAACAGAGCAAATCAAAACACAGAGCGGACTCTCCATTACTTCAGCGCAGCACTGCGGGCGGGATCCTGGACTGATCCTTGGTACTACAGGAACGAAAATTATCAGGTAAGAAACTAATTTTTCCTTTCCCTGTACGTACAAGGATCAGTCCAGGACACCTGGGATGTACCAGAGCAACCTACTGAGGGTGGGAAGCAGAGAGTCCCGCTCGGAATACCCTCTCTCTCCGAAACCCCCGGAATCGGTAGCTCCCGGACATCCAACCGGTAATTGCCGGATAAAAGTATGTAACGACTTCCAGGTGGCCGCCTACAAATCTCTTGAGGCGACACCTGAGAAGCTTCCGCCCAAGACGCTGCTTGAGATCGAGTCGAGTGAGCCCGCAGCCCCCAACGGGAAGAGGTTTTCCCCGCACCAAGTACACCGAACCAATGGCCTCCTTGAGCCAACGAGCGATCGTTGTGCGGGACGCTGCAGCTCCTTTCTTTGGTCCAGAGAACAGGGACAAACAGATGATCTGTGACCCGAAACGGATTAGTGACCTCCAGATATCGGAGAAGGGATCTCCGCACGTCAAGCTTCGTAACTCCCTCTCTTCTGGAACAGAGGACTCTCCGCACGCAAAAGCGGGCAACTCCACCGATTGATTCACGTGAAAACGACGAGACCACTTTCGGAAGAAAGGAAGGAACCGTCCGTAAGGAAACCCCCGAATCGGAGATACGCAAGAAAGGTTCCCTACAGGACAGGGCCTGTAACTCGGAAACACGCCGTGCCGAGGCAATCGCCCCAAGAATGCCGTTTTTAAAGTGAGATCCTTAAAGTACCGTACCGCGTTTCAAGGGCTCAAACGGCGCCGTGCACAGAGCGGAGAGAACCCAATTGAGGTTCCAAGCCGGACAAGGAGACGTAACGGGGGGCGAAGGTGCTTAGCACCCCGAAGGAAACGAGAAATATCCGGGTGAAGCGCCAGAGACGTACCACGGACCTTACCCTCGCAAACAACCCAAGCGCCGCCACTTGGACCCGTAGGGAACTGCACGCCAAGACCTTTGGCCAGACCACGCCTGGAGGAACGCCAGAACATCAGAAACGGAAGCCGAAGTGGGGTCCACCCCACGCTTGCACGCAACCAGTTCTCAAAGAACCACCCAGACACGGACGTAAGCCAAAGACGTCGACTGCTTCCTGGAACGCAGTAGCGTGGCCACCACCGCATCTGAATAACCTTTTCTCTTCAGTCGATTCCTCTCAAAAGCCATGCCGCGAGACAGAAGTGATCCGCATCCTCCAAACAGACGGGACCCTGATGGAGCAGGGCCTCCATTCCCTGGAACCGAAGGGTTGCCGCTACTTGCCAGTTGTACGAGGTCTGCGAACCACGGCCGGCGAGGCCACTCCGGTGCCACCAAGATCACGTTGGCCGGATGCAACTCTATGCGCCGTAGAATCTTGCCGATCATCGGCCACGGGGGAAACACATAGAGCAGCACATCGTCGGCCAGGGAAGCACCAACGCATCGACGCCTTCTGCCCCCCGCTCTCGACGTCGACTGTAAAATCGCGGGGGCCTTCGCGTTGTGCCACGTGGCCATCAGATCCATGTGGGGCACACCCCACGTTTCGCAAATGAGAAGAAAAGCTTCGTCCCCCCAGCTCCCACTCTCCGGGATCCAGACGATGACGGCTGAGATAGTCCGCCTGCCACGTTGTCGACTCCCGCAATGTGAGACGCTGCGAGGTTGCTGAGATGTAGCTCCGACCAGGCCATCAAGCGCTGAGCTTCCTCCGCCACCTGGGGGCTCCGGTTCCCCCCCTGACGGTTGATGTATGCCACGGTGGTCGCATTGTCCGACAACACTCGGACTGCCTTTCCCCGCAGCAACGGTAGAAAAGCCTGCAGGGCCAGACGGACCGCTCTGGTCTCTAGGCGATTGATAGACCACTGGGCTTGGCGACACACTGACCACAGGCCTTGAACTGAGCTCCCTAGGCAGACCGCTCCCCAACCGGAGAGAACTGGCATCCGTGGTCACCACTGTCCAACTGGGTACCAGGAGAGAGACTCCGGCGGACAGATGACTGGGGTCGCAGCCACCAACGCAGGCTGACCGCGCGTGTCCCGCTAGAGGAAAGCGGTAAATGGAAGTCCTCCGAGACCGGCTTCCAGCGGGAAAAGCAAGGATGACTGTAAAGGTCGCAGATGAGCGAACGCCCAGGGAACCAGCGCCAGCGTGGAAGCCATAGACCCTAGGACCGTAAGGTAGTCGCAGACCCGCGGCTGGCGAAGAGACAACAAGCGGTGGCACCTGAGTTTGCAGTTTGCCCTCCGTTCGAGCGACAGAAAACACCTTGCCCTGCTTCGTGTCAAAAAGAGCTCCCAGATATTCCAAGGTCTGCGTGGGTGTCAGATGACTCTTGCTGAAGTTGACCACCCATCCCAGGGACTGCAACAGATGGAGGACCCTGGCCACCGCCATCCGACACTGATCCTCGGACTTCGCCCGAATCAACCAATCGTCCAAGTAAGGATGGACCAGGAGACCTTCTCGGCGCAGTTGCGCCGCCACCACGACCATCACCTTCGTGAATGTATGAGGGGCCGTTGCGAGACCAAACGGGAGCGCCCGAAACTGGTAATGCCGTCCCAGAATGCAGAATCTGAGGAAGCTTTGGAACGACGGCTGAATGCCTATGTGAAGATACGCCTCCGTGAGGTCCAGGGAGGCCAGGAACTCGCCTGGCCGGACCGCGGCGATGACTGACCGGATCGTCTCCATTTTGAAGCGAGGAACGCGAAGGCATCGGTTCACCCCTTTGAGATCCAGAATTGGTCGGGACGTGCCGTCCTTCTTTGGTACGATGAAGTAAATGGAGTAACGGCCTTTGCCGTGCTGGCTGACTGGAACGGGGGAGATAGCTCCCAAGTCCTCTAGGCGGCGGATGGTGTCTAGCACCGCCGCCTTCTTCTCGGGAGCCTTGCAGGGTGACACAAGGAACTTGTCCACTGGAGTGCGAGCAAAATCTAACGCGTAGCCGTGTCTTATCACGGTGAGGACCCACTGGTCCGACGTTATTCCGGCCCATCTCTCGTAGAACGACAGCAACCGCGCCCCGACGTTGGGAACGGCGTGCTGAGGCTGCGGCGGGAGAAGGGCCGACCCCCTTTCATTGTGAAGATTTGGGCGCCATGATGGCCAGGGCACCCCCTGGTCTACCAAAGCGCCTCCCACGAAAGGACTGCTGGTGAAAAGACTGCTGCTGCTGCCGCCACTGTGGGGTACGGGAGGAGGAAGACCTGTACGATTGCCCCGACGACCTTTGAGGGCGCGACTTCCTGGGCCACGAAAGCGGGACCTGGCTGCAGAAGGAAGACCGCGACCTGGATCTATCTTCGGGCAACCTGAAAAGCCCTATTTTCCCCCAGGGAAGCCATTAAATCATCTAATTCCTTGCCAAACAGTAACTTACCCTTGAATGGCAGCGCCCCGAGGTGAGCCTTAGAAGAGCCATCCGCCGCCCGTTGCGGAGCCACAGGAGGCGGCGCGCCGAGACAGCCGCCACCAGGGATCTAGACGAAGTGCGCAGCAGATTGTGGAGTGCATCTGCGCCATATGCTATTGCCGCTTCAACTTATCCGCTTGCGCTGCCTCGTCTGCTGAAAGATCCGCATTGGCTTGGAGGACCTGAGCCCAGCGCAAGCTAGCTCTCAAAGCGAAATTCGTACACATGGCGGCCCGAATTCCTAGCGCTGAAACCTCAAAAATCTTCTTGAGCTGTACTTCCAGCTTTCTGTCCTGAAGGTCCCGAAGGGCTGTCGCTCCCGTAACTGGAATAGTAGATCTCTTCGTTACCCGCCGAAACCGCTGAATCCACCTTGGGGAGCTTGAGAAGGTCCAGCGCATCCCTCCGGGAGCGGGTAAAGCTTGTCCATGGCCTTGCTGACCTTCAAACCTAACTCCGGAGTGTCCCATTCCCGGACATGATGTCCGTTGAGAAAAAATGGAACGGAAAGCAACTGCCGGACCGTGAGGCCTAACAGGACCGGGATCCATGTTCGCTTCCTGACGAACCACCGCCGGAGGGGGGTCTATTCCCAGTTCCTGGAGAATGGCTGGAATTAGAGGTGGCAATTCTTCCCTACGGAATAGCCGGACCACCTTGGGATCGTCGCCCTCCGCTGCCTGTGACGCCTTTCCTGCTGCAGCTGGAGCGGATCCGTCCCTGCCACGTCATCGGCCCTTTTTGTGGCTCTTCAGAGGCATCAGTGTCCGCCCCCGTGGAGGAATCCGGGTCCGCCTCCTGTGGGACGCCACGCGGAGGACGTTTCCTCCTCCCTGGAAGCACTCGTGGGGCTCACTGTTGGACTTCTTCGGTGGTGGAGCCCTGCGGGACTCCCTCCGGCCGCGCTTGCCCTTACTTTTCCTACATTTCAGGACTTTGCGCAGCAAAGCGCAAAGTCCTCCGAAAACGAGCTGGAATCCGAATCAGCTCAGCTGGGCTCCCGGGACCCCGGGTCCCCCGAGGGACGCCCCCCCGCCGGCCCCGCTGAGGAGACAGCGCAGGAGGCAAGGCCGCAGGCCCTGCCGCTTCCCCGCGCCATTTCGCGGCCTGTGGCTAAAATGGCCGCCACTCCCGCGCTGAGCGGGAACAAATCCTGGGGGCTTCTCCAACGCTCCCCCCCGCTCGGCGGTGGTCGCACGGGCCGCACACGAGCCCCCCGAGACGCCCCGGACGACCCTTCATCGCCCGGGATGCAGGAGCGCATAGACCATCGCGAGAGAGACGTGCGCGCGCCGAGCCGCAGGCTCGGCAAGCGGAGCCACGAGGCATGCCGACGAAACGGCGCGAAGAGGGCCGCAACAGAAAATCAAAAATTAATAAAAGTAATAAAATTCGCAGCGAACGGGCCTCCCCCCTGTCAGCGGCGCCCCCCCCCCCGAGAGCGGCGACGCAAGGAACAGAGAGCCGAACAAAAACAGACAAAAAACTTTTTTTTTTTTTTTTTTTTTTTACAAAAACAAGGCCTGTCGCTGTCCGCGGTCCGGAGCCCTAGTCCAGCAGGGGTGAGTGAACCGGGCTCCCCGGTGTCACCTCTGACGCTGCTACTTAGCAAAGCCGGTCCTCGACCCTAGCAGTGGCCTCAACCGGGGGGGGGGGGGTAGTCCCCTCAGGACCTCTCAACCCCCCTGGGAGGGCAGGGCAGACGGACGTCAGTGGACAATTTGGCAAAAAATTCCAATTAAAAGAACCAAAAGCCTAACCTGGCCTAACCCAAAAGAAAAGAAAACCAACCCTGACGGAGTACCAGAATCAGGGCAGGGAGGAGCTGTGACCGGACCTGCACCATCTACTGGGAGACAGAGTAAGACTGAGGGGCTGTGACTGGCACAGGGGTCATATATGGCTCCGCCCACAGTTTTAGTCTGTCTCCATCTACTGGTGCGGAGTCACAACCCAGGTGTCCTGGACTGATCCTGGTACGTACAGGGAAAAAGCATGGAAAGCGGGCACTGAAAAGTCAGCACCTGCTTTCCTAATGTGCGCATGGTGCCCACAAGGGGGGCGCCATGCAATACCCAAATTAGGGGATTGTGCTAGCAAGAAGTCACTAGGGTCGCTTGCGCAACCATAGCGCCTCCTGCTAACGCGACCCCGCTGCGGCTGCCGGTTATGAAGATCGATGCCGTTAAACTCGGCGACGGTTTTTCATAACCGGCCATCTGCCAGTAATGAAAATGGCCACCGATAAATGAGTAATAGCCTCATTCACATGCATTTGCACGTGATGAGTCCTATTGGATTCACTCCGCGTCCAACGCGGGTTGAATAGGAGCTAGTTCCCCTATTGCATTAGGGGGTGGATTAGCGCCTATTTAACCTGCGTCGGAGGGTGGGTTATACAGTGCGCTCGGCTGAGCGCACTGTATTGCATTGGCCCCTATGTGTGGTTTTCACATTACTTGGCAATTGCTTCGAGAGCTGATTGGTTGTCAAGAGACTGTAATACCAACCCAGGAATCCAAGATATAAATATGAGATTCCTCTGGTAAAGAGATAGCTAAATGGTTGTTTTATTGTGAACTCAGCTAGTCTCTCAGGAAACACGCTCACTGTATCGTTTCCTGCTCACTCTAGTATCGCCATTCCAGTTTATAATTTTTCTCCTCTTACTAATTCGTCGGTGAGCCACCCAGAAATACTGTATATACATCTAAATGCAAATATTAATGAGACACTGCCTCTTGGCGGCAACGGCTGAGAGTTACTGCACCGCGTAGCTGAAACATCCGTATACCGTTCCCGTGAACTAGTTCCCAGCCTCCCTGTTGTAGAAAATGCTGCTTCACCTACAGGAAACGCAGCCTGCGGTCTCCATAGAAACGGCTCGGACCTCGCTCCCACTCACTCCATTTGCAAAACGCGCCGGATGTGACGTACATAGTAACGAGCACTGCAGTCCCTAAACGAATCGGCGTGTCCAGAGACAGCTGAGGCAGCGCGTGTGCCGCGCGCAGGGCCGGTGGCGGCCGAGGCAGCCCATCAGAGCCTGTAAGTACCCGCGGCCTTAGGGAGTAAAGGGGAATAATGGTAGTGTCGTTCGGTACCTTGCCTTTGTTCCTTTTCGCTAAGGAGGCAGATGTCGCCTTAATTTTGAGGCTCTGCGGTCTTGTGCCCGTAAGGTGGGGCCAGGCCGCCAGTCCTTCCTTGTCTCTTCTTCTCCACCCCCACCAATTCTCATTGCACCAGAAAGTAAATAGGACATGCTAGATGAGTCTTAGTCCTTATCTGCGGTCATGTTTTATATGTTACCATAGAAACACTGCAGGTGCACAACAAAGCTTCATAGTTCCACCTACTTTCTTGGCTGTCTCTCCGGTGGTTGCTTTTTTTCTCCCTCCCTGCGCCCTTGTGTTCCCCTACCTTCCCTCCTGGTTACTGTCTCTGTTCTCCCGTTCGTTCTAGGTTACCTTGTCACTGGCGTTCATTGCCGCTTTCATACCTTTCACTGTCTTTTTGTTGCTGATATGATTCAAGAAACTTTATAGGCATAACAGTTTGTATTATTGTTTCCTGGGCCCCGCTAACTTTGTAGTGTGTGTGTGCTGCCTTTTCATGGAACGTTATCTCTGTAGCTTTCTCTGGTTCTCCTTCTTTCAAAGTTTCTATGCTGGCTTCTTTTCCGAGTAGAAATAAGGTGACAGCACGACATGTTCGGTAGCGTGCAAAGGCAGGGAAGATAAATACTAATATTCACTCAAAATAAGATTTTTCCAGTATGTGTGTATTTTTCTGCTTTTTTGCACTTTTTTTCAGTGTTTCAAAGTGGATTACATTCAGGTACTGTAGGTATTTATGGCACTAAGTCTAAAATATTTATAACTCCATTGAATCAATTTTATTTGGCTAGGCTAGAACAAAAATCCTTGTTGAAATAATTATTATTCTACAGCTTTGCTCAGAAGATGAGCGAATGTAGTTCAGGGGGCTGTGTATTAAATCCATTCCACCTACGCACAACTAATTCTAGCACAGATGCAAAGCAGAAGGCAGCAAAAGGCTTTAAAGGCAAGGGGTGTGGAAATATAAAAATTCACAAAACCCTAAGTAAAATCTGTAGCTGCAGATAACTCTACAAAGCAATTTGAACTGTGATGCCTGAATCATGGGCTGAACACATATACTTCTGCCACACAGACTTGCCAAATAAGTGTAGAATAGTGCTTGGGAATGAACAGAACAAATCCAATTTTATGCACTGAATTACAAAAGAACCAAAATGGCTTCTTTTTTTTTTTTTAATAAAAATCTTTCACCTGTGAAATATTAATATTAATATCCCATTTCAAATATTAATATTATCCCATTTCATTACAGTCTTGGGGACTGTATCTTCAAATAGGTTTATTTTGCACATACCTCAACAAGAATGAACCTCATTTTTAAGTCAGAGTATGATGGGAATGATCTCAGTCTCTTAAATTATTGCTAATGCTCTTCTTAATACTTGCATTGTGCCAAAGACAGCTTCCTTCTGGAGTTCAGTGTGCAATATATATGGGCAACATATCAAGATGTGCTCAGAATCTTTCTTAATATGGCCTGTGGTGCCCAATATAACTGGAACTATTTTCTGTATCTTTCTGCCACATTTTTTTGGTCTCAGATTGCTTTGCAATACTTAAGGATCTTTACTTTCTCCATTCTGTCCACAGAATAGTCGCAGGGTACTGACACTTCTATCACTTCTATCAGTAATACCATGTTTTATTGTTTCTGGTTCTGTTTTACAGAATCTGCGTTGGTCCCTCCATGAGAAGTCTTGTGCGCTGCAAAGTACATAGGTGGGGGTCAGTCAAGCCAGAGGAATAAGGGCAACCTCAAAGGACATTTTATGGTAAGAATCACTTTATTGAAAAAAAGCTATCTTCTCAACTACATTAGGGGGTATAGTTTCTTCTAAAAGTTAGAATTTCAGAATCATAGCCGTAACAAAACTAAACGTCTCTAGCTGCAGACACAGAATTTAAACCCTAATATTGAAAGCCAGAATATGAAAATACTGGAAGCATAAAATAAATGCGTCAATATATTTGGCTAGATTAATTCTCTAATACAATATTTGAATATGTAAACTGAAGGATTTAATTCTGTCAAGTTAATTATGCCAGACCCTCTCCATTATTTCCCTCTAAACATCTTGACAAGCATTCTACATTATGAGACTTTTAGGCAGATTTTGTATGCTTTCCTCTACACTTAAAACTATATGTAAAAAAAGAAAACAAAACCGGTGTTTCATTTTATCCATAATAAAAGGCTTGATTAATCTGATTAAAAGGGTTGGTTGGATAGTACTTCAAATCATAGTGTGATGATCCTTTTCTACTATCATGTTTTTATGTTTCTAAGACTGATGGAATAATATATCCTTGTGGCCCAGACCCTCACAACTGTTCCTAGGATTCTGCAACTAACCTGATTACTAACCACCCAGATATACAGAATGGCCTTGAAAAAGGCAACCATAAAGTCTTTTCAAGTTAGTGAGTCTCCCCGAATGGATTACAAAAAATGTGTCCATAAAACGGAATGAATAGCCAGCCTTCCTGGAGCAGTTGTAATGTTCTCCTATTTTACTGAATGTATTAATGTGCAGCAACTTTACTACTGCTGCTGAAGCAATAAATGGGTGTGTCCAGCAGCTAAAGAGCAGTATTTTCATGTCCATCTTTTGGTAAACCTTTTTAGAGGCATCAAACAGGGAAACATTTGGCTGAATGTCACAACTGCTTCTTGTAAGAATGTGATATTTGTTCTTCAAACTAGTAAATATTTAAATTTGAAACTAATGGTAAGTGATTATATATATGTATAAATGTATGATAGCATCCTGAACAATTAAGCAGTTAAAACTAAAAGAAATTGAACAAGATTAAAACAGAGGATTTAATGAACCTTCTAAGTTCATGGGGTGCCAGCTTATTGATGTTTGAAGAAAAAAACCAAACTGTACTTTATCATTTTGCTAGACCAGTTGTGGAGGATTTCCCTCATCCACAGTTGATGGAGACAGAGGACACCTCTTTTATGACCTCATTCTGGGCTTATAAGGGAGGTGTAGTCTTGGTCCTGTCCCAGTTGTCTCTGTCTCCAACAGTTGTGAAGTGTGAGGATAACTTTTCAAACTTCCAGAGTTTTGGTTCATCCTCAGCCTGGTTGAACCCACTAGCTCAAAGAACAACAGTCCTTAAGGGCTTGTTCCTGGGAAGGAGATATTTAAAAACAAACAAAAAAAAACCCAAACAAAAAACCCCCATAATGACCACAGAAAAAAACCAAAATGGTTCATCTAGTCTGCTCATCAAGTTTCTTATGGTTGTAACTGCTGTTCCATGCAGGTTACTCCCAAGCCTTATGTTAAGAGTAGTAATATTTATTTTCAAAACCAAGCAAATGTCAAACCCATAACAAGATTACTGCTAGCAACATTTTCATGGGGTGAGCTTTTTTGATAATTCAGACAATGTTGCTTGAATGTGCTTTGCTTTTGGACTTGACTATAGAAGCAGTCCTGTGCTTTATCCTTAATATCTGCCAAATCAGTACCCCGAACCGTAAAAGTCTAGGCCAACATGCCTGTCATTTGAATCCAATTCCTCTTTTTCTGCCACTGAAGCAGAGAACTATGTTGCAGTTGTCATAAGCATCCAGGCTAATTGGTTAAGGATAGTAATCCCCCATGCCTTCTGTTAAGGGTAGTAACAAACTTTTCCATTCAGGTTACCCCATGCATCCTTTTCTTCATTTCCAACCTCTAATCTTTAGGGATCCATGTTTTTTCCATACCCTTTTGAAATTTTACTACTTTGGTTCTCATCACCTTTTCTGGAAACCTGAGGAAGCTCCTGGTTGAGCTCCCTTGGGTTTCCTCATAGCAACCTTAGGGGTTCTAGTAAGTATCCTAGTATGGGGGTTCCCCTCTTCTCTAAACCTAGAGAATTGGAAATCCGGAGTGAGTAGTGGGGCTGGGCCTGCTCTTACTCAGTCAAAACCCCCACCCCAGGTTCTGCCCTACTGTGAACACTCTGCCTTTCCTCTCTTGTTGTACTCTGGGTGCTACGTGAGTGCTTAAAGTTTATGTAAATTTAATATACTGCTTGTAAAGCAAGCTAAACAAGTTGCCTCTTTTTTTTTTTTTTTTTTTTTTTTTAAAAAAGGGATCAGAAACACACGTTGGGGCCTGTTGAAAAGAGCTGATTCCGTTGGCAGTGTAGAGGCATAGGCGAGGGGTGAGTAATTTTTCTTTGGCAAAGAAAGCCCTCCCTGGCTCTCTGACAGGGAGGGCTGAGCTCAGGTAAAAGCTTTTTATAAAAAGACAGTGACAGGAGAAGGGTCTGTTTACTCTGTATTCTCTGCTGCCCAGCTCACTTCTCTAGGGCGTTTGGTGAGGAGAGAGTGCAGGCATGGGGGGTTGAGCAGCAGTTTGGCTAGACCACGCTTCTAGTCTTCTCCCATTTTGCACATGGTAGGTCGTGGTTGTACTTCGCCTGCTCTTTAGCTGCAGACCATAGGCGCCCACTTGTGCATGCGCCCATTCTCATCTGCGTGCAATTTAGGCAATCTTCCTTCTGGATGCACATCTTGTGTGCCTGGTTTAGGCATTGGTTCTGGGTGTTCAGTTTGGCCATCCAATGGGACAAGAGGCCTAGGAGCATGGGATTGGATGCAAATTTTTTGTGCAATATTAGGCTCACTTGTAAGGGTGGGAAAGCTAGGCATGAGTCTTCATTGTGCTGTGTGCTTACAAAATGGCACCCAAGGCAAAGAAACCCAAGCGCCCATCTGTGCTTCCTGCCACATCAGAGCCATTCAGTTGGAACTTTCTTTAAGCCTCTGTTAGCTCTGCTTGGATGCTTGGGGAGATTTGTCTCCTTCCGATTTTGCTGATGATGGTCCAGCTGCTCAGTCTGAGGGGAGTGGGACTGAGGGAGATACTGCAGGGGTGTCTCCTCCCCTGACTGGCCTGTGGGTTGAGTCCTTAGGGGACACTGGCTCGCAGGACGTCAGATTCAGCCTGTGGGGCCGGGAATGGTCCCGGCCTTTTCCTGGGTGGAATTTTTCCAGGGCTTGCAGATATTTCTAGAGGGCCACTGTGCTGAAGCAGCTGTTCCTACTAAGGTAGGTCCAGGTGCTCCGAGTGCCCCTCCACGAATCTCAACAGTCAAATGCCGTAGTGCAGTGCAGTCTGGCAGAGCTCGTATGCAGGTGGAATCAGGATGATACTGATGGACAGGGGCTGGTTCTCTCTGGTGAGAAAGGGATATTTCCCCCCCCCCAAGATTTGAAGCCATAGAACTCTTCTACATTTCTTTCAGAGAGATGATATCTCAGACCTGAAGACCCTTGAGTGGCTGGCTTCACTCCTTGGGAACACAGAAGAAGGATCCTGCTTTGGTCACCCTGCGCAAGGCTTCTTGTTTCTCTGTCCCCCTCTTGGATGTAATCCAGTAGTTGATTGATCTGGAATGGAATGCGCAAGAAGCGTCCTTTAAAGGAGGACTCATCTTTGCGGGTTTATACTCCTTGGATCTGCAGGCCAGAGAGCAGTTGCAATTCCCTATGGTGGATGCCTTGCATTATGTCATGAAACGTACCACCATCCCGGTAGAGGGAGGTGTGGCTCTGAAGGATGCTCAGGATAGGACTGAGGCTATCCTGAAGCAAGCATTAAGAAAGGTGGAAGGAAGCTCAGACGATTGCCAGCATGGCTAAAAAGTGAGGTGAGAGAGGCTATTTTTGCCAAAAGATCTTCATTCAAAAATTGGAAGAAGGATCCATCAGAAGAAAATAGGATAAAGCATAAGCATTGGTATGTTAAGACAGGCTAAGAGAATTTGAAAAGAAGTTGGCCGTAGCGGCAAAAATGAATAAAAACTTTAAAAAATATATCCGAAGCAGAAAGACTGTGATGAAGTCAGTTGGACCATTAGATGATTGAGGGGTTATAGAGGCACTTAGGGAAGATAAGGCCAGTCTGGAAAGTCTAAACAAATTCTTTACTTCGATGTTTAGTGAAGAGGATGTTGAGGAGATACCTGTCCCAGAGACAGTTTTCAAAGGTGACTGTTCAGATGAACTGAACCAAATCACAGTGAACCTTGAAGATGTGGTAGGCCAGATTGACAAACAGAAGAGCAGTAAATTACCTGGACTGGATGGTATACACCCCAGGGTTCTGAAAGAACTAAAAAATGAAATTTCAGACCTATTTCATTTAATTTGAATCCTATCATTAAAATCATCTGATGTACCTGAAGATTGGAAGATGGCCATGTAACCCCAATATTTAAAAAGGGATCCAGGGGTGATGCGGGAAACTAAAGACTGTAAGATTGACTTCAGTGCCGGGCAACATTGTGGAAACTGTTAAAAGAATAACATCACAAAACATTAAGATAGACATGGTTTGATGGGACACAGCCAACATGGATTTTACCCAAGGGAAACCTTGCATCACACATCTCTATAGTTTTTTTGAAAGGGTGAATAAGCATGTGGACAAAGGTGAACTGGTAGATGTGGTGTATTTGGATTTTCAGAAGGTGTTCAACAGAGTCCCACATGAGAGGCTTCTAAGAAAACTAAACAGTTGTGGGATAGGAGGCAGTGTCCTTTTGTGGATTGCAAGTTGGTTAAAAGACAGGAAACAGAGTAGGATTAAATGGTCAGTTTTCACAGTGGAGTGCCTCAGGGGTCTGTACTTGGACCGGTGCTTTTTAATATATTTATAAATGATCTGGAAAGGGGTACAACGAGTGGAGTGATCAACTTTGTGGTTGACACTAAATTATGCAGAGTAGTTAACTCTCAAGCGGATTGTGATAAATTGCAGGAGGACCTTGTGAGACTGGAAAATTGGGCATCCAAATAGCAGATGAAATTTAACGTGGATAAGTGCAAGGTGATGCATATAGGGGAAAAATAACCCATGCTGTAGTTACACAATGTTAGCTCCATATTAGGAGCTACCACCCAGGAAAGATCTAGGTATCATAGTGGATAATAATTGAAATCATCGGCTCTGTGTGCTGTGGCAGTCAAAAAAGCAAACAAATGTTAGGAATTATTAGAAAGGGAACGGTAAATAAAACGGAAAATGTCATAATGCCTCTGCATCACCCCATGGTGAGACCACACTTTGAATACTGTGTATAATTCTGGTTGCCGCATCTCCAAAAAGATAGATATAGTTGCGATGGAGAAGGTGCAGAGAAGGGTGACCAAAATGATAAAGGGGATGGAACAACTCCCCTATGAGGAAAGACTAAATTGGTTAGGGCTGCTCAGCTTGGAGAAGAGACAGCTGAGGGGGGGATATGATAGAGGTGTTTAAAATCATGAGGTCTAGAACTGGTAAATGTTAATCGGTTATTTACTTTTTCAGATAATAGGACTAGGGGGCACTCCATGAAGTTAACATGTAGCACATTTAAAACAAATTGGAGAAAGTTCTTTTTCACTCATCGCACAATTAAACTCTGGAATTTGTTGCCAGGGATGTGCTTAGTGCAGTTAGTGTAGCAGGGTTTAAAAAACGTTTGGATAAGTTCTTGGAGGAGAAGTCCATTACCTGCTATTAATCTTGTTGGCTTAGAAAATAGCCACTGCTATTACTGGCAGCAGCAGCATTGGATCTACTTAGTTTTTGGGTACTTGCAGCCTGGTTTGGCCACTATTGGAAATGGGATGCTGGGCTTGAGGGACCCTTGGTCTGACCCAGTATGGGAATTTCATATATTCTTAAAGTGTAGCAGAGTCCCTCTCAAGGAACAAGGCCTCCTCTGGCAAGGGACATTCCTAATAGAGGACCTGGCTCTGTTTTCTGTTATGGCTTGGCCCTTGAAAGGGCCAAGCCATAACAGAAGTTACTCCTCAGCTGTAATTTCAACCGTGTTAAAAACTCAAACTCAACATTCTTGACAGTCTCACGATTGTTTGCGGAATTCTGCGGTAAGCAGAGAATTTCCCCATGGAAGTCAGGCATACCAAACATTGTCAGACTTCCTACAGTCTGGCCCTTAATTCCATAAAGGTGCAGGTTGCTGCAATTACAGGGATCTGTAAAAGACACAGAGATGGCAGTGCACCCACAAGTTGTGCGGATTATGAAAGGGATGAAATAAGTATGCCTGCCATTCAGACCCTTAGTCCCTCAGTGGGGTCCTAGCTTAGTCTTAAGGGCCTTAGTGAAGCCCCCCTTTGAACCAATAATGCAGGCCTCCATAATGATCTTTTCCTGAAGACCATCTTTCTAGTAGTGATAAGCACTGCAAGGTGCATTTCAGAGCTGCAGGCCCTGTCATGTAGAGACCCTTACTAATGGGCCGATACAGTAAAAATCGCGGGAGAGCGGGCGAGCGCACAGGACACTCTCTCCTGTGCATGCGATACAGTAAAGTAATTAATTTATTTAAATTGGGGTCCGCGGCAAAAAGAGGCGCTAGGGACACTAGCGCGTCCCTAGCACCTCTTTTTGGACAGGAGCGGTGGCTGTCAGCGGGGTTGACAGCCGTCGCTCAATTTTGCCGGCGTCAGTTCTCGAGCCCGCTGACAGCCACGGGTTTGGAAACCGGACTCCGGCAAAATTGAGCGTCCGGTTTTCAACCTGCAAGCCGCAGACCCATTTGAAATTTATTTATTTTTAATTATTTTTTACTTTTTTTTTTTTAAACTTTTGGGACCTCCAACTTAATATCGCCATGATATTGTCGGAGGGTGCACAGAAAAGCAGTTTTTACTGCTTTTCTGTGCACTTCCCCGGCACCAGCAGAAATTAACTCCTACCTTTGGGTAGGTGTTAATTTCTTAAAGTAAAATGTGCGGCTTGGCTGCACATTTTACTTACTGTATTGTGCGAGCGCTATTAGGTTCGGGGGGGGGGGTTGGATGCGTGTTTTCGACACGCTGTTACCCCTTACTGAATAAGGGGTAAAGCTAGCGCGTCAAACGCACGTCCAATTGCGGGTTAACAGTGCGCTCCACCGGAGTGCACTGTACTGTATCGGCCTGTTAATCTTTTCCACAGATGCATTGACAGTTTGATCAGTACCATCTTTTCTACCAAAGATGGTATCAGACGTTCATATTAACTAAGCTGTTTCTCTCCCAGCCTTTAATAACAGAAAAGGTAAGGGAAAAGATGAATGCTTACACTGGCTAGGTGCAAGCTGTATACTGTTGAAGTACCTGAAGGAGATGGAACGCTTTTAGATAGACAAAATGTGTTTGACAGTCCCTGGAAAGGGGAAATGGCATCCAAAGCCACCTTAGCCTGGTGGATTAAGGAGATGATAACTTTCATATACATGCTATCAGGTCGGCAGGCTCCGGCACTCCTGAAAGCCCACTTGATGAGGGCACGAGCAGCATCATGGATCGATGCAACCTCAAATCTCCAGATTAAATCTGCAGGGCCGCCACGTGGTCTTCTCTGCACTACTTCATGAAGTACTATAGGTTGGGCATGTAGGCAAAGACAGACTCGTTCTTTGGAGAGGGAGACCTGAGAACAGCTCTTTCTTCTCCCACCCCAGCAAGGTGAAGCTTTAACTGCCATTCATAATGACTGATCTAGTAGGTTAAATTATTCTTGCCTGATGATTTTTTTCTCAAGTCCTGGTAGACCAGTTCAGATCTTGCTCAGGAAGACATGGGCAGACTCTGGACTGTTCCAGTGTATATAAACCTATGATGTTTTATTCCTGTAACGGCATTCTTCTGTGTGTGTTCCTTTACATTTTATTGTGAATTTATTGTTCATAGATTTTATCTAATTCTAATTATGTATGTTAGATTTGTATCCACCCCAAACCTTGTAGGGTCGCAGGTAACAAAAATCTTATAAATAAAGAACAATGAGGATCATGGAAACTAATAGCCTGGTAGTGCTCTCATGATTCTGCCTATTTCTCCTTTTTCCCTTGTTTTACCTCTTGATGCACTTGGAGCAGTCTTCAGTACCTTCTAGTAGAAGTTCAAGAATTAGGCATGGTGGAGATTTCGTATGGTCAGTATTTTGTCAGTAGGGCTGCTGGGATTGGCCCAGGACCACACTGCTCTTTTTTTTGAGGTCATAAGAGGTGTGTCTTTTGTCTCCGTCAGCTCTGGAGGAGGGAAATCCCATATGTATTGACTGGTGTAACAGGACTTAAAATTATTTTTACCTGATAAGGAAAGAAAATTATCTTTTTAGTGTTCACAAGAAAAACTATTTTGTGAGCTCCTAGGAAGCTTGGTTTATTGTTTGCCTATATTAAAAAAAAAAAAAAAAGTCACACTTTTTTTTTTTTCTCTTTCTTTGTAACTTACTAGTTTTTCATGTAGCTGCCTGGACATCCCAGCAGGTTGAAATTGAATGATTTGCAGAATGTTGAACCTAAGAATTTTTGTTTTAGTTTAGTGTCTTAAAGGAAAACTGACTTTTTAAGATCATTGTGTCTCTGTGCACCTAATAACTTTTGAAATGTTAATCTAGTGGGGTACTTGTGACCCGGACTGGCCACTATCTGAGCAGGATCCTGGGCTTGCTTCACCTTGCTCTGGCTTAGCATGGCATTTCTTATGTTCTTATCTAATTTTATTAAGTGTTTTGCCACAGAAGATAGTGCTCCCAGTCGGGCCTTAATTTAGACATAGGCAATGTCTGTGGTGTCAAAATATTGTAGGCGCTGGAGTGTCATTGCTGTTGCCATTCCTTTTCCTAAACCAGAGCCTGCCTCAGCAGCATGGCATCTCTTCTTTAGGTACCGGAAGATGAGCAAAAATCAATGTGGGGCTTTCATCAGTTCTGGCACACTGACTGCACATTGCCCCCTCTTCCTGTTTCTATGGAAACCTATGCAAGGGACAAGATGCCGTCAGATCAGTCAGTGCTCCATGGCTGCTGAAGGCCACACATTTCATATTCTGGCACCTACAAATTGCAGCAACACTTCTCTCCTCTAGGTGAGAGAGGAAGGGATGGGATTAAAGTTGGAGGCATTGTCTCCAATGCCCCCCATTGCTTCCAACCTCCACACCGCAGGGAGGAGGGGGAGGATAACTCCCCTTTCCCCATTGCCTATGGCCATCTTCCTCTTTAAATCAGGTCCTGCTCTCTGTGCCTTGGGTTGCTTTTCATTGCCCTCAATGTCTGCAACACTTGGAATCCCTTCTTTCTTTCCTGTTGGGAACTGGGCCTGCTTATTTGAAATCTCAGGAAGAGTAGAAATAATTGTGATATCACTGAGTATTTTTAAAGCTGTTTTGCCATTGATTGGGGCTTGTGATCGCTAGCTGATTCCATTACTTGCTTAGTTTATTATAGAGAAAAACTGTTAGATATACTGTTTACATAGTAATTTACATGTGTGCACATTTTTGTATCAAATGTGGCAGCTAAGTATCATGAAATGTTCACACTCTCTTATTTCATTGTTTCAGCCATTTTAAAGGAAATGCTACAGTAATAGTGTTCAGGCATGTTTTTTCTATTTTCTTAGGCCAGTGGTTCCCAACCTGGGGTCCTTGAGACATCACAGTGGGTCTGCCAGAAAGGATGTATGAAAGAGTAGGCTGCTGCTAACTGTAATCATTTAAGTTAATGCCAAAGAGTGAAATTGGGTTCCATTGCTGCTCCAGAAACATCAGTCCGGAGTGCTGCAGACCAGGAGGAAGTGTGACAGAGGTCCTTATGAGCCTCAGATTGCACTGCCACATGTCCAATAAAGGTGGGGAAGATGGGGTGTGATCACAACTCAAGAGCTATATAACTACATAGGCAGTATGTGGGGAAGAGAGAGGCCGATTACTGTTTCCAGAACCTTAAGTAGTCACTGTTGCACATTGAGAAAAGCAAGAAGGAAACCATGGTTATCATATCAACATTTCCCACTGCTGTCATGTATTCTGCCTCTGGCCTAGCACAGAGAGAAGAGGAGAGTTATACCACAAAAGTGAGTAGAATGACTCAGAGGAAGAAATAAGACTGGGGGGTGACAACATAAGGGGGGAAAAACAGGGAGAAGAAAGAAAAGGTTAAAGAGGGTCTTGAGACAGGAACCCATGATTGACTTGGTTGAGGTCCACCAGAGACTGGGGGAGGAAAGGAGAGAATGAGGACACCAGAATCATGGTGGACTACAGGTAGGTAGAGAACTTCCAGAGATTAAGAAGGAGGGATAGAGGACCATGGTCCAGGAGGGAGGAAGAGACAACTGCCAGGAATGAAGGAGGGTGTGGAGGAAGAGCCAGGTATGGATATATTAAACATAAGCTATTCAGGAGACAGACGGACATGGAGGTTCCTAAACATTTTTCTCTTTGAAAAGCAGGCTGTTTTGCTTTTTTCAAATTTTCTTGACTCATTTCCTATGTTTTAATAATCATAAAAAAGTTTCCTCATCTTCTTGCTAGACCAGTCCTTATTTATGGGATTTCCCCCTCCACAGCTGCTGCAGACAGAGGAGACACCTTTTCTTTCTCCCTTGTGATGTCATATCTATAAACAAGGTGTGACTAGGCAGTTGCCAGTAAACCTATGTGTCTAGCAGATTAGTGAGGACAGTCTTATCATCTATTCCCAGAATCATGGTTTGACCTTGATCTGTTTTGAGCCTTTTGGCTCCTGGGGCATCTGTTTCTAGGAGCTGCTCCCCCAGTAGGAGCCCGTTCACAGAGAGTAGGCTAAATTTAATTTCCTCGCATGGTTGAGCTTCCCTTGGGTGCACTCTCTTGGGAGTCTGAAGTAGCCCTCCCTTTGGGGTCTGGTAGGGAGTCTTCCCTCCTCCCACTTGAGGTTTGTGTAACTTGGCAGATTGGTAGGGTAAAGGCTAAATTCCTCCTGCCCCCTGCTCTCTCCCTTTCCTCCCTCCGTCACTGCTCCTGTGCTGGAGTCTATATTCATTAAGAAAAAAAACAAACCCCACCGCAAACATAAGGGATCTATACAAGGGGGAGGATCTGCAGGGTCTTGAGTGATCTGCCTGCATCCAGTTTCTTTGTATCCCAGAGGTGGTGAGTACTTCCCTGTAGGGGACTTTAGTGGGCAGGGATGGAGGATCTGTGGAGATCTAGTATGCTATGGAGAGAGCCTGCCAGGGCAGCAGTGGCATGAGTATCCGTGGTGGGGGAGACTGCCACAGTTGTTTTTTGGAAGGTCCATGGCAGGGTGGATTAACTGCAGTAACATATAGCCGCGACAGCACACAAACTGTGGCAGTGTGTGGGTTATGGCAGCTAGCAGGGACTGTACCAGGCCTTTAGTGGCATGTTTCCAGTGAGAGCACAGCTAGAATCGGGAGCCGGGCAAAGTTAGAGCAGTTGCAGTGGTGCTTAGATAGACATAGCAGCTACAGGGAGGACCAGTTTGTTCTGAGGTGCTGACCCCGTCCCTACTGTTGTTGACCTAGATGTTAAAAATACATATGTGTATATAAATAATATACGTTTGTGTCATATCTCTATATTATAAGAATCTTAGGGGCTCTGGGTAATCATTTCGGTACAAGTGCGCATGTGCAGACTGCAGTGTACACAGGGACTAGAAAATAGTGTGGGAGGGTGGATCCAGCAGGAGAAACAAACTCTGCGTGGAAGAGAAGAGGAACTGCTGAACAGAAGGGAAATGAATGTTGCAACAGTTTTTTCTCAGAGGACAAGCAGGGTAGTAGTCCTCGCACATGGGCTCCATCATCAGATGGAGCCCTGACAAGGAAAATTTATGTCAAAGTTTCTAGAAATTTGACTTGCCACACTGGGCATATCCTAAACCATGCAGGGTCCCTCTTCAGTATCTCTCTGCGGAGCTGCAGCATCACGGTTTGAGCTCACTTTTTGGTCTCTTTTGGAAAACTTTTAATTTTTTTCTCTTTAGCATGATTTTCTTTGCCTGCATTCAAATCCACGTCCCTCTTGGTCCTTTCCATGGATTTTCTAGTAAGGGTTTTCAACAATTATTGGTAAGTTTCCTTTTGTGGCCATCGATGCACATCACCATCTATCTTGATTTTGCTTCCTGTTTATTTTGTCCGTCATGGCCTTGTCCAGGTTTAAGTGATGCCCTCATGCCAGAGGATCATGTCCATCATGGACCCTCCATGATGAATGTGTCCTCTCTCTGGGGGTTGCCACAAATGCGTCCAGATGACACCGAAAGGATGTAGTCTTCGACTCAACAAGATGGAGTGCCTCTTCGGGTTGAAGAAGACCAAGTCGTCAGCATCAGTGGCATCTGCATCAAAGGTCCATGGAGTCACACTGATGGAGCACCGAGCCATCGACATCGGTAGGACCATTGGTGCCATTGGCTGATGGCACCGGAGACCAGCCATCATGGGCTGTTCCAGGCTGAGGATGTCTGGTTCCTTGGCACTGGGGAAATTCCATGCCAAGCATTGAGGAAAGCCAAAGAAGCGTCTGTATCAGTTTCAGTTGTTGCACAGTGCTGGGCACAGGGATGTGCTAGCTCATGCTGTGATGTCCCTGAAGCAGTCCTGCAGTGAGGAGTGCCAGTTGGGGGGGGGGGGGGGGTCTACGACGGTCTCCTCCAGTTCAGATGCCAGTCACCGATTCTCCTCTTGGTTCCGAAGAGGATCTGGCCACCCCTCCTACTCAAAACAGGATCTGGCCACCCCTCAGGCTCCTACTCAAAACATCAGCAATGTTTTGAGTAGGAGCCTGAGTGACGAGTACAGCTGGCAGTCGAGTGGGCGATGCCAGACATTGGTCCCATGGTACTGACTGCACCGGAGCCGGCACTGTCTTGGAGCTGCTGTTGAAGCATGTCACCGACCCAGCTGGCATCAGTTCCTGGGTTGTGTTTGTGCCAGTCGTGGCACCACAGCCTCCCTCTGCTGATACAGTGGTTGTGGCCAATTCCTCTGAGGAGGAAGCTCTGCCTAGGCCTGCAGCCCCCTGAAGAGCCCCACTGGTGCCTGCACGTTTGGATGAAGGCTGAGTGCCCAGGGCCCATCCTCTGTCAGTGAAGATGAGGGCTGCTATGACACCACTAAATCCTTCACCGATTGCTCTGAGGGTCCTCCTCCCAGACCCTTCTCCAAAGGAGCAAAGGAAGTCTTCGCCTGAGGACTTGGCCTTTGCAAGTTTTGTCTGGGCATTGGCGGAGGCCATCCCTTTTCAGTTGCTGACAGAGGAGGATGCCAGTGACAAAATGCTTGAAATCCTCCATTTCTTGGAGCTTCCTAAGGAAGTCATGGTGGTCCTGATGCACGACATCCTTAAGGAGTTACAGCCGAGTATGTGGAACCATCTCTTCACAGTGCCTCCTGTGAACAAGAAAGCTGATGGGATTTACCTTGTCCAGAAGGCTCTTGGATTCGATAAGCAACAGCTTCCCCACCAATTTGTGGTAATCAAATCCATTCTCAAGAGAGCCAAATGGTCTCAGACCCATTTCTCGGTGCTCTTGGGAGAGAGGTTTTTCAGGGAGCCAACTCTGCATGACTCAGTACTCACGGGACATCTGGAAGCAGGTGCAGGAGGTGGTTGAGCAGTTGCCTCAGTAGCAGCAGGATACCCTCATGTCGCTGGTGCATAAGGACCTGAAGTGCAGGAAACACTAGATCTGAGTGACCTACGATATTTTGAAAATGGCATAGAGGGTCTCTGCAGTGGGAATCAGCGCCTGCAGAATTGCATGGTTGCAGGCCTCTGATTTCTGACCAGAGGTACAGGAAAGATTCGCTGAAGTACCATGTATTGGGGAGAATCTCTTCGGAGATAGGTTGAGGGATGCGGTGGCCCAGCTCCGGGACTGCCATGAAACCCACCAGCACTCCGTACCTGTCCTCTTCTGCTAGGAGGTTGGTGAGATTGGGGCAGAAGAAGTCTTTCTTTGCCAGAGAAAGTACTATCCTTCGCTCCCTAGCTCCCGTTGGCAGCAACAGGGCTTCTGCAGCCATCTCAGGCAGCAGAGAGCTCCCAAGGCCCAGCCGGCACCTCGGTTAACTCCAGAGATGGCGTTTTGGCTGGGTCATAGGGAGTGTAATCCAGTTACCTATACCTGGGGTGATGGATCCACTGGTCTGGGGCAGGTTGTGGTTCTTTGCAAACCAATGGCCCAGTATAACCTCAAACCAGTGGGTTCCTTCTATTGACCATCAAGGGTACCAATTGAACCTTTTGGGTGCCCTGCCAAATCGCTCCCCTGAGCCCATTTTGGGGGGCCAGTAGTGCATCAGGAGATACTACTAATAGAGCTCTCTTCCTTCTTAATGGCCAGAGCCTGTTCCACCAAGGCAAAGAGGGTGGGGATTTTACTCCAGGTACTTCCCTGATTCCAAAGAAAACAGGAAGACTGTCCTAATCTAGACCTAAAGGCCTTGAACAGATTTATCAAAAAGGAGAAGTTCAAGATGGTTCCCCTGGACACCTTGATTTCCCCTCCCCCCCCCCCCCCCCCCTTTCATAACTGGTGACTTGATTATTAGAAATGTAGATAGCTGGGTGGCTGGTGGACATGAGGGCTGCCTGGTGTGAAGATGGCAGACATCACATGTCACCTAGATAGGATTATAGACAGTGCTGGGGAGGAGCCCACTGTCGTGGTACATGTGGGAGGCAGGATCTGCAAGCCTAATTTAGGATTTTAGACAGACAGCTGAAATCCGGCAGTCTCTAAAATGTTCCTTGTTCCACATGCAGAGCTCTGGAATCTCAATGCGTGGATGAGATGATGGTGCAGGGAAGAGGAATTCAGTTTTGTAAGGAACTGAACAACCTTTTGGGGAAGAGGGAGACTTTTCCAAAAGGATGGGCTCCACCTTACCCGGAATGGAACCAGGCTGCTGGCTCTAACTTTCAAAAAGGGGGGAGAGTGGAATTATCAAAATAACCAAAACCCCTGATTCATGCACATTACATTATTGCATGGTTTACATATCTATTCTTACTGGGAATACTTAGATCAGAACAAATTCTCTATTGATTGCCTACTGCTCTCTTGTATGACTACACTCTTGAAACCCTTTTTTTTTTGGGGGGGGGGATTGGGGATTGATTTTTCTTTTTTTTTTTTTTTTTTATTTCTTTGGTTGCCACCTACTGTATACTTTGTAAAAGCTTTATAAATAATAAAAAAAAAAAAAATGTCCCCCTTGTTCTAGTTTAAAAGCTGCTCTGTCATTCAATAGTGCAAGGTTTGGAGGAATGTGTCTTTGAAGGATACTAATGAAACAGAGTTGGGGCATCCCAACAGAGAGGTTCCAATAAAGCAAAAATGGCCCATGTGCCTATAAGTAAAAAATCACCTGAGCTAAAGAATTCCAAATTATGCATATCAACTGAAAAGCAGGTTGTTAATACAACAATCACAACAACAAAAAACACACTTTGAAATGTCTGTATGCTAAAGCCAGAAGTCTAAGAAGTAAGGTGGGAGAGTTACAGTGTATAGCAGTGAATGATGAAGTAGACATAACAGGTATCTCAAGAGACCTGGTGTAAGGAGGATAACCAATAGGACAGTGCTATATCAGAGTACAAATTATACCACAATGATAGGGAGGATCAACTTGGAGGAGGTGTAGCCCTTTATTTACAGGAGGGTATAGAGTCCAATAGGATAAAATCATACAAGAGTAGAATATATATGGGTAGAAATCCCATGTGTGTTGGGTAAGAGTATAATAGGAGTATACTACCCTCCACCTGGCCAAAATGATCAGACAAATGATGAAATGCTAAGAGAGATCAGGGAAGCTAACCAACTTGGCAGTGCAGTAATAATGGGAGATTTCAATTAACACCAATATTGACTGGGTAAATCTATTCCATCCAGGAATTTTGTCTCTAGTATGTCCTGAAGTTAAACTACTTCTTCATGGAGCAGTTGGTTCAGGAACCAACAAGAGAGAGAACTATTTTAGATTTAATTCTTAGTGGAATGCAGGCTTTGGTAAGAGAGGAAATGGTGGTGGGGCCACTTGGCAATAGTGATCATAATGTGATCAAATTTGAACTAGTGACTAGAAGGGGGACAATAAGTAAATCTACAGCTCTAACACTAAACTTTCAAAAGGGAAACTTTTTTTTTTTTTAAATATTTTCCTCATTTTATCAGAGGTGCAGCTGCAAAGGTTAAATGTGCAACAGGTGTGGACATTGTATTTTTAAACAATCTTAGAAGCACAGTCTAGATGTATTTTATATTTAAACATTTTTATTAAGTGATTTCAATAACAGAAACATGTACAACAATCGCCCACAGTACATAAAACAAAACTGAACTGTTGAGAGAGAAATCAGCAAATCACAACAGATTTTCCATATGTTAAATAACTGAATCCCTGCCCAGCAACAATGGGTATACAACTATAGGGGTAAATGGCTTTCAGTCAAACACCTAAATAAGGCAGAGCATGTTAAGAAAAGTGAGTACCTATGAATGGCTGCTTAGTGTTACAGAGGGAAGCATAATGAAGATACTGATAAATAAGTAAAACATAAACAAGGGAATAAGAACACCAATCATATCCTCTGATAAGACTACAACTACGAACCTGCTGAACCTCCTAAGCTTGTGCCTCGATCCATTTGGTATAAGGACCCCAAATCGCTTGAAATGGTTTCAGGCGCTCATGGTGAACTGCAGTTAAGTGTTCCAACTGGTAATTACTGTGTATCCTCTGTAAAACTTTAGCAATACTAGGTACATTACTCTGTTTCCAATGAACTGCAATCTCTATTCTGGTGACGACAAATACCTGTTGTGTGATTCGCTGCATGTGTTTATTGAGTGAGGTTATAGGTAAAGTTAGTAATGCATGCCATGGTTCTACCACGAGATGTGACTGAGTGATAGTGGATAACCACTTATTTATTTCTGCCCAAAAACTACTGATTTTCCCACATTGCCACCAAATGTGATAAGATCCAATCTTCCTGCACTTCCTCCAAAAGGCCTCAGAGATAGAGGGTATACAGTGATGTAATTGGGAAAGAGTGTAGTGCCAATGATACAGCATCTTATAGCAATTTTCCTGAAGATTCGCTGAGATGGAGCATTTATAAGCTGACACATATTTGTGCCCAATCTTCCTCTGCCAACTCATGTCCAAAATCCACCAACCAGGCCTTCTGCTGTTTAGTCTGTCCTGCCTTATCCCCCAGTAATAGGGTATATATTTTGGAAATAAGACCCTTCATCTTCTGGACATTTAAACAATAATGCTCAAATAAAGTCATAGTCAGACGCATTGAACAATTTCTTATGGCCCCTCTAAAGAAGTGGCAAAGTTTGGCATATAATAGGAAATCTACCATTGCCAAATTGTAAGAGGAGCTAATCTCCTCCGGTGTCATTAGAGTACCCTGGATGTGGATATGATCAATGTATTTAATGCCAGCATTGAGCCAGTGACTGGATGCATTGGAATTTGGAACGAGGAAAAATGGCATTTTCAAACAAATGCGTCAACAGAGTGTATGTGTCCCATCCTGTCAGGGCTTCTATTTGTACCAAATCCGTAGCGTGGTGTCTAATGCAAAGGGCATATAGGGAATCACTTTCCACGTAGCCCTAGGCTGCCAAGGGAGAGCAGAGATGGGCGTTTGCCCTAAAATGGTTTGTTCGAGTAGTACCCATTGTGGAACATTGTTCGGGGCATGCAGAACAACTAGTGCGCACAGTTGTGCCGCACAGTAATTCCATAAGAGGTTCGGGACTCCCAACCCACCTCTGTTCTTTGTAAGATATAAGGTGTCCCTGGCAACTCGAGGCGGGCTTTTATGCCAGATAAATCCAAAAATCTTCTGTTGCCATCTGCGTATGACAGAGGAAGGAATTAAGATAGGAATGTGGTGAAAAAGTATAATAAACAAGGGAGGACATTCATTTTAATGATAGCTATTCGCCCCAACCACGAATGAGTGTGTCTGGACTACTTATGAAGATCACTTTCAATTGTTTGCATGAGGGGCATATAACTGAAGGTGAACAACTACTAACTTTAGATCTAAGACGCACCCCCAAATATTTCAATGCTGTTTTGGCCCATTTGAAAGGGAGACTCGCCTGTAAAGCTGCCAATTCTGTCTGAGTAAGATTGAGATTCAAAATTGACTTTTAACCCCGCAACAAAATAGCACCGACGCTGACCCACACACAATTAAGCTTGAATGAGCCCACCGAGCCCTGGGACAACGTAAGGATCAAAGACCAAGGGACATTATAATTTGTTTTCACAGCTTTACACAGAAATCTCAGGTGTATGACTCAGCCCGGAAGAAAGTGAAATATTATGGAACTCTCATTCGCTTTCTATGTACCAGGACCTGGTGGCTGGTTAGGATGAGCATAATATAGTCTGCAAATGAGATTTTTAAAATGGTGTGGCCCTCTTCGGATACCCACAATAGAGGGAGCTGCTCTTATATGTGTCATGAAAGGTTCAAGGAATAAGGCAAATAGGGGTGAAAGAGGGCAACCCTGATGAGTGCCATGACCTATGGGGAACGACCCCCCCCCCCCCCCCATAAGAATCCCTACCCCAGCATATCGAGAGGTCTTAGTGCTGGCTGCCCAGTAGGAACTGGGAAAGGAGGGGAAACTTAAAAGACGTTCATGGCGCTTCCTTACATGCGTCTCTTGAACGAAGGCTATAGTGGCATGCTGCAATTGCAGCTCTTTTGTAAGAAGCGCCCACTTTCTTGGACTGTTCAGCCCTTTTACATTTAAAGATATTAACTTGGAAGCCATCCTACTCATAGGTACTTGAGGCGCCATAGCGGATGGATAAGGATGTGCCCCAAGACTCATCAGGTTCTGACCCTGTATACATGCATGCCTCTAAAAATGCCCTGATCATTAATAATATTCCATTTATACCCCAACAAGAAATAAGAAAATTCCTGTTGCCATTCCCTGAATTTCTAACGTATTCCGCCATTCCCTGCGGAATATCCACCTCTAGGAGGCGTCAACTATACCTGGTGTGTGAGGAACCCCCAAACAGTGAGGCCGTCCCTGAAAGACACCTTCTGAACAATAATGTATGAATACAAGTAAATACCAAAAATACAAACATAGATTGAACCCCTTGAAAACCAGCAAAATAAAGACCCACATAGTGCCATAAGAACCTCCGTAGTCTACGGATAAACAAACTGTGATAGACCTGTTCATACTCCTAATCCATGACAAGCATCAGATCCGAGAGCCAAAAGGGATCACGAATCTTCATCCCTGGTCAGACAAAGCTGAATTTTCATCATCCGGCTGTCTACGGCATCGTTGTCCTCCTTTTCCCGCTCTGTGCCAGCGAGGTGTGGCATCAAGTTTAGAAGGAGCAGTGGCCACTTTAGGGTCCTGAAAGGTGATTTGTAGCTGAGCTTGCCAAAATGCCTCTGCTGCTTCCTGCAATTTTTTAATCGATAGGTCACACCTTGAACTTAAAATTGCAGTCCAAATGGATAGGTCCAGCGATACCGGAGTCCGCTATCACGAAGAGAAGTCGTGGCTTCGCGCAGATCATAACGCCGCCTGAGAGTCGCAGGAACCAGGTCCTGGTATATAGAAAGTGAATGAGAGTTCCATAATATTTCACGTTGCTTCCGGGCTGCATTGTACACCTGAGATTTCTGTGAAAACAAATTATAATGTCCTTGGTCCTTGATCCTTACATTGTTCCAGGGCTCGGTGGGCTCGTTCAAGCTTAATCGTGTGTGGGTCAGCGTCTGTGCTATTTTGTTCTGTGGAGCCTACTTGGAGAACTGAAGCGCAAATTTTCTGGGCAATTAGATGTGCATCAGCATACTCCTTACTGTCAGGCACCCCTCGAATCCTCAAGTTGCACCTTCTATTTCTATTTTCCAGATCGTCTATCTTTTCAGAAAGATCTAAAAAGTCCTTAGTGATCTGAGTTTGCTGGGCAGCCATCTTATTCAATGCCTCAACTTGCCCGTCCACTCTAATTTCGGCGTCATCTACACGGTGCCCCAGCGTTGTTAAATCCTCTTTAATGTCTGCAATAGAGGAGAGGAGGTCTGTTTTGTGCTGCTTCATGTCAGCCCGGAGTTCCTGAAACCAGCTCCTCAGTTCCTCCCTTGGTATCACATAAGAACATAAGAAAATGCCATACTGGGTCAGACCAAGGGTCCATCAAGCCCAGCATCCTGTTTCCAACAGTGGCCAATCCAGGCCATAAGAACCTGGCAAGTACCCAAAAACTAAGTCTATTCCATGTTACCATTGCTAATGGCAGTGGCTATTCTCTAAGTGAACTTAATAGCAGGTAATGGACTTCTCCTCCAAGAACTTATCCAATCCTTTTTTAAACACAGCTAAACTAACTGCACTAACCACATCCTCTGGCAACAAATTCCAGAGTTTAATTGTGCGTTGAGTAAAAAAGAACTTTCTCAGATTAGTTTTAAATGTGCCCCATGCTAACTTCATGGAGTGCCCCCCTAGTCTTTCTACTGTCCGAAAGAGTAAATAACCGATTCACATCTGTCCGTTCTAGACCTCTCATGATTTTAAACATCTCTATCATATCCCTCGTCAGTCATCTCTTCTCCAAGCTGAAAAGTCCTAACCTCTTTAGTCTTTCCTCATAGGGGAGTGTTCCATTCCCCTTATTTTGGTAGCCCTTCTCTGTACCTTCTCCATCGCAATTATATCTTTTTTGAGATGTGGCGATCAGAATTGTATACAGTATTCAAGGTGCGGTCTCACCATGGAGCGATAGAGGCATTATGACATTTTCCGTTTTATTCACCATTCCCTTTCTAATAATTCCAAACATTCTATTTGCTTTTTTGACTGCCACAGCACACTGAACAGACTATTTCAATGTGTTATCCACTATGACGCCTAGTGGGTTGTAGCACCTAATATGGAACCCAACATTGTGTAATTATAGCATGGGTTATTTTTCCCTATATGCATCACCTTGCACTTATCCACATTAAATTTCATCTGCCATTTGGATGCCCAATTTTCCAGTCTCACAAGGTCTTCTTGCAATTTATCACAATCTGCTTGTGATTTAACTACTCTGAACAATTTTGTATCATCTGCAAATTTGATTATCTCACTCATCGTATTTCTTTCCAGATCATTTATAAATATATATTAAAAAGTAAGGGTTCTAATACAGATCCCTGAGGCACTCCACTGTCCACACCCTTCCACTGAGAAAACTGTCCATTTAATCCTACTCTCTGTTTCCTGTCTTTTAGCCAGTTTGCAATCCATGAAAGGACATCGCCACCTATCCCATGACTTTTTACTTTTCCTAGAAGCCTCTCATGAGGAACTTTGTCAAACGCCTTCTGAAAATCCAAGTATACTATATCTATCGGTTCACCTTTATCCCATGGCAGGCTGGCTGTGCTGATGGGAGGGATGGTGGGCAGGTCCGGATGCAACAGCTGATGAGCAGGCATCGCTGAAATTGAGGCTGGTCTGGTCTGTGTCTTCAGGCCCTTCCTCCGCACTCAGTTTCCCGAAGGCGAATTGTTTTAAATCTGCCGGTTTTCTTTTGGCTGCCATGGTGCCGGGCAGCAAGTAAGCAATGCAGGCTGAGCAAATTCGGAAGCTGAAATCGGGGTAAGCAGGCTGCTTTTAAGGTATTTCTGCTCGTGGGGGACGGAGCTGACGTCCTCTTCCATGGGCCGCGGTATAGCACCCCCCCCATTACAGATGTATTCTGTGCTTTTAAGAAAGGTGGGAGGAAGGCAAAAGATTATTGGCATGGTTAAAAGGTGAGGTGAAAGAGGCTATTTTAGCAAAAAAAAAAAAAAAATCCTTCAAAAATTGGAAGAAGGATCCATCTGAAGAAAATAGGAAAAAGCATAAGCATTATCAAGTTAGCCTGCCTTATCAGTGTTTTACAGTTAAGAGAGAATTTGAAATGAAGTTGGCCATAGGGGCAGAAACTGATGATAAAAGCAAGAAACCTGTGAGGGAGTTGGTTGGACTGTTAGATGACAGAGGGGTTAAAGGGGCTCTTAGGGAAGATAAAGCCATTGCAGAAAGACTAAATTAATTCTTTGCTTCTGTGTTTGCTAATGAGGATGTTGGGGAGATACCCGATCCGGAGATGGTTTTCAAGGATAATGATTCAGATGAACTGAACCAAATCACTGTGAACCTGGAAGAATCAGTAGGCCAGATTTGACAAACTAAAGAGTAGCATATCACCTGGACTGGATGGTATGCATCCCAGGGTTCTGAAGGAGTTTAAAAACGAAATTTCAGATCTCTTAGTTAAAATTTGTAACCTATCATTAAAATCCTCCATTGTACCCGAAGACTGGAAGGTGGCCAGCATAACCCCAATATTTAAATAGGGCCCCAAGGGTGATCCAGGAAACTATAGATCAGTGAGCTTGACTTTAGTGCCAGGAAAAATAGTGGAAATTATTCTAAAGATCAAAATTGCAGAGCATATAGAAAGACATTGTTTAATGGAAAACAGTCGGCATGGATTTACCAAGGCAAGTCTTGCCTCACAAATCTTAATTTTTTTGAAGGGGTTGATAAACATGTGGATAAGAGAGCTGGAGGATATAGTGTATTTGGATTTTCAGAAAGCTTTTGACAAAGTCCCTCATGAGAGGCTTCTAAGGAAACTAAAAAGTCATGGGATAGAAGGCTGTGTCCTTTTGTGGATTACAAACTGGTTAAAAGACAGGAAACAGAGTAGGATTAAATGGACAATTTTCTCAGTGAAAAAGGGTAAAGAACGAAGTTCCTCAGGGATCTGTACTTGGACCAGTGCTTTTTAATATACTTTATAAATGATCTGGTAAGGAATACGAGTGAGGTAATCAAATTTGCAGATAAAATTTATTTAGAGTAGTTAAATTTAAGACTGGAAGATTGGGCAACTAAATGGCAGATGAAATTTAATGTGGACAAGTGCAATTTGATGCATATAGAGAAAAATAATCCATGCTGTAGTTACACGATGTTAGGCTCCATATTAGGAGCTACCACCCAGGAAAATGATCTAGGCATCATAGTGGATAATACATTGAAATTGTTGGCTCAGTGTGCTGCGGCAGTGTTAAAAAAAAAAAACAAAAAAAAACAAAAAAAAAAAAAACAAAAACAAAAAACAAACAAACAATGTTAGGAATTATTAGGAAGGGAATGCTGAATAAAAAGGAAAATGTCATAATGTCTGATTCGCTCCCTGGTGAAGACCGCACCTTGAATACTGTGTACAATTCTGATCACCGCATCTCAAAAAAGATATAGTTGTGATAGAGAAGGGAGACCAAAATGCTAAAGGGGATGGAAAGAGCTCCCCTATGAGGAAAGGCTAAAGAGGTTAGGGATGTTCAGCTTGGAGAAGAGATGGCTAAGGGGAGATATGATAGAGGTGTTTAAAATCATGAGAGGTCTAGAACGGATAGTTGTGAATCGATTATTTGCTCTTTTGGATAGTAGAAAGACTAGGGGGCACTCCATGAAGTTAGCATGTGGTACATTTAAAACAAATCGGAGAAAGTTCTTTTTCACTCAACACACAATTCAACTCTAGAATTTGTTGCCAGGGGATGTGGTTAGTGCAGTTAGTATAGCTGTGTTTAAAAAAGGATTGGATAAGTTCTTGCAGAAGTCCATTACTTGCTATTAAGTTGACTTAGAAAATAGCCACTGCTATTATGAGCAACAGTAACATGGGATAAACTTAGTTTTTGGGTACTTGCCAAGTTCTTATGGCCTTTATTGGCCACTGTTGGGGACATGATGCTGGGCTTGATGGACCCTTAGTCTGACCCAGTATGGCATGTTCTTAAGTTAGTTTTGCAACCCCTTGATCTTTCAGAAGATGTCTGTGGTCCTGGTGGCTTTTAGAACGCCTTCCACTAGAAAGTCCTGTTGACAGAAGTGGAGATTTTCTGTGTGGTGTGAGCAGAAGGCCCTAGATCAGTTCTCCTGCCCCACACAAAAACTACTTGATTACCTTCTACATCTATTGGAAGCTGGCTTGAAAACCATAGCCCTTAGAGTTGATCTGAGTGCCCTTGGTCCATATCACCTTGGTAAACCATCTCTGTAAATCTATAGCTGTACACTTCATGGAAGGCCTGTTAGCCTTCCCTAAGGCCACCCGCTGTGTCTTGGAACCTCAGTGTAGTGTTAGCTCAGCTGATAAAAGCTCCTTTTCAGCTGCTGTGCACTTGTGACCTGAAGTACCTGTCTTGGAAGGTCACCTCAGCACACTGGGTCAGCGAACTCCAGGTCTTAGTGACTTATCCACTTTACACTAAGTTTTATCATGATGGGGTGGTCTTGAGTATACACCCTAAGTTCCTGCTTAGACTGGTTAAGATGGTGTTGGACTTCCATTTTAACCAGCCCATTGTCCTGCCAACTTTCTTTCCCAGGTCCCATTTTCACCAAGGCGAACGAGCCCTGCACAGTTTGGACTGTAAGAGAGCCTTAGCCTTCAATGTGGAGCAGACAGAAGCCCATAGACAGTCCATCCAACTTTTTTGTTTCTTTTGATAGAAATATCACAGTAAAATACCTCAACTCAATCAAAACTTTCCTCAACCAACTAAAACTATGTTTAAATATGAACAAAACCGAATGGATCTTAATAAAAAGAAACTTCTCAACTCATTCCTCTCAAATTCCATACATTCAAATCGACAACTCCAACATACAAATGAAAAATCCAATAAAGGATCTTGGCATCTGGATTGATTATGACCTGAGCCTTAAGAATTGCATTGCTATAAAAACGAGAGAAGGCTTTCATAAACTCCAGATCCTAAAACATCTCACACCATTACTGTACCCGAATGACTTCAGAACAATTCTTCAGACCCTCATTTTCTCAAGCCTAGATTATTGCAACGCAATTTTCTTAGGACTACCTAAATCCTCCCTGAAACCACTACAATTACTTCAAAATGCTGCTGCACGAGTGCTAACCGGAAAAAAGAAGTTTGATCACATCTCCCCAACCCTAAAAAACCTTCACTGGCTACCTATTTCACAAAGAATTAAATACAAATCCTTAACCATCCTACATAACAAAATTTACAAAGACAACAATTCATCCCTGGACAACATGATCTCAATTCGCAAATCACCCCGCTCTTCAAGATCTTCTGACAAATTACAGCTATTCATTCCTCCTCTCTCATCTGCAAAACTATCCTCTACTAGACATAGAGCCTTCTCTATAGCTGGACCAAAAGAATGGAACTCTATCCCAGGTTCCATCAAAGATTCCAAAAATTTCAAAAAAGAACTAAAAACATGGTTGTTTAGACAATCATACACAGAATGATATGATCTATATATACCAATTCCAACCTTCATCTTGAACCCTAATACTTATAAGTTTATGCAAAAATTAAACCTATATTGTCTCATTCTAACATGTTATACTCTGCTTTTGCTGAGATGTTATATATATATTTTTTCTCTTTGTATTGTGTTATTATTTATAATTTATAACTGTTCATTGTATGAACATTGTATGAATTTGTTACACTGTAAACCGGAATGAAGGCACTCAGCTATATTTCGGTATAAAAAAGAATATAAAATAAAAATAAATAAATAAATCGTTTGGGCATTGCCGTTGCCAAACACACTATTGAATTGGCTTGCAGATTGCATCTCCTTCTGTTATGCCCAGGTGGGACTGCATCTTGGAGGTCATGTCAAGACTCATTCTGTCTGAGGTGTGGCACCATCGGTGGCTCCACTTGCAAGCAATTCCTGTGGAGGAGATCTGCAAGGCTGCAACGTGAAGTTCTCGCCACACATTCACTTCTCACTATTGCTTGGATAGGGATGGCTGATGCGATAGTATGTTTGGCCAATCTGTCCTTTGAAATCTGTTAGAGGTGTAGAACCCAATGCTCTTCTGTCTAGGGCTTGTTGTTTGGGTTCAGGTTGTCTCCCCCTCTTGTTACCAAAACCATCATTGTGCCTGTTGGCACCTGGTTGGGTGTTTGTTGGTTTCCTTTTATGTTGGGGGTCAGCCTGCAGCTAGGGATTCACGAATGTGTGAAGACTACCATCCATGTCCTTGGATAAAGCAAAGTTACTAACCTATAACAAGTGTTCTCAGAGGGCAGCAGGATGTTAGTCCTCACGAAACCTGCCCCCCCCCCCCCCCCCCCCGACTTGGGTTTCTCCTGTTTTTTTTATTTAGGTCTAATTCTATGTTAGAACATAAGAACATAAGAAATTGCTATGCTGGGTCAGACCAAGGGTCCATCAAGACCAGCATCCTGTTTCCAACAGAAGCCAAACCAGACCACAAGATCCTGGCAATTACCCAAACACTAAGAAGGTCCCATGCTACTGATGCAATTAATAGCAGAGGCTATTCCCTAAGTAAACTTGATTAATAGCTGTTAATGGACTTCTCCTCCAAGAACTTATCCAAACCTTTTTTGAACCCAGCTTCACTAACCACATCCTCTGGCAACATATTCCAGAGCTTTATTGTGCGTTGAGTGAGTTTTCTCAGATTAGTCTTAAATGTGCTATTTGCTAACTTCATGGAATGCCCCCTAGTCCTTCTATTATTCGAAAGTGTAAATAACCTATTCACATCTACTCATTGTAGACCTCTTATGATCTTAAAGACCTCTATCATAGCCTCCCTCTGCCGTCTCTTCTCCAAGCTTAACAGCCCTAATCTCTTCAGCCTTTCTTCATAGGGGAGCTGTTCCATCCCTTTATCGTTTTGGTTGCCCTTCTCTGTACCTTCTCCATCGCAACTATATCTTTTTTGAGATGTGGCGACCAGAATTGTATGCAGTATTCAAGGTGTGGTCTCACCATGGAGTGATACAGAGGCATTATGACATTTTCTGTTTTATTAACTATTCCCTTCCTAATAATTCCTAACATTCTGTTTGCTTTTTTGACTGCTACAGCACACTGAGCCGCCGATTTTAAAGTATTATCCACTATGATGCCTAGATCATTTTCCTGGGTGGTAGCTCCTAATATGGAACCTAACATCATGTAACTACAGCAAGGGTTATTTTTCCCTATATGCAACACCTTGCACTTGTCCAAGGTATGTTATGTCTTATGTTATAAGTCTGAAGAGGGACTCCCACATGGTTGCCTGGTATAGGGCATTCTGGGCATGCCTAGTGTGACATGTCAAAGTTCTAGAAACTTTGACATAAATTTTCCATGTTGGGGCTCCATCTGATGATGTCACCCATGTGTGAGGGCTAACATCCTGCTGTCCTCAGAGAACATCTGCTAAAGGTAAGCAACTCTGCTTTCCACACCATAGTCGGTAAGGGGCAGGCAAAGACAACATTCAGACTCCTACCAGGGCTTTACAAAATCCTCATAGTGATGGTATGGAGGCGGTGAGCAAAAAGGAGTCTGTAAATAAATTCTGTGAAACTTGAGCCCCAAGCAGCTGGTCACACGGTCAAGAGAGTAGAGGGAGTGGGGAGAGCGGACGGCAGACAAGTGCAGAGACCATGTATAAGAGGGAAGAAGAAAGGATGACAATGGGATGTGTAATGAAAAAAGTGTCCATATGCCTGCAGTCTTCCCCACACCTCCAATGCATGCAGCCCACAAACATGCTTCCTCTGCACTCAGGCAGGCCAGTCCACACCAGTGGGTTATGCACACCTTCCAGTAGATGGAGGAGTAAAGTGGACTCATTGACATCAAATACATACAGCCCTCCCTGACATCAGCCTGCCAGTAATCTCCGTTTCCAGCAGATGGTGCACATGTATCTCCCTACTGGGATTGCTTGTGGTTTAAAAAAAAACAAACAAACTGTGGTAGCAAGGATTAGTGAGTGCTTGGCAGTGAAGGCTTGTGCCCTTCCCCTCCTAGCCAGTGACTCAATCATGTTGTCAGCCAGGGAGGGCTGAGCCCGGGTAAAAAAAAAAAAAAAAAAGCAGGGAAGTATGTTCCCTCTTCCCCCCCCCCTTTACTGGGTCTTTCTTCCTCAGTGTCTCTTTTCCCTTTCACTTCTCTGGGGAGTTAGTGTAGCGTGGAGGTTGTTGGGCTTGACGGGTTGAGCAGCTTTTGAGCTAGGCCCTACTCTGGCTTGGTTTGGTCAGCTGCATGGTAGGCTGCAGCGGCAATGTTTATCCTGTGTACCCATTCTCAACGTGCAGTGGTGGCCTGAAGTGGGCGCACATGTGCCTGTAAGACTGTGACCTAGTTTTGTGTGTGCATTTGTGCTAATGTTGTGTGTGCATTTGTGCTAATGTTGTGCGTAGCCTGCAAACCCCGTTTTGGGCATGTATTGTCACGTGTACACCAGGACGTAGTTGGGTGGTGTGCACATCAGGCCGCCTAGAACCAAGTGCAGGAAAGCTATGGTGCCAAGGACAAAAAATTCTAAGCGCTTTGCTATCTATGAGGCTTGCCATATTAGGCAATCCATCGCTCGCTTTAAGCCTGTGTCGGTGCTTTTTAGATGCTTGAGGCAATTTGGCTGCTTCAGATTTTGGTGATGCTTTAGCATCCCATTGGGTTATAGTGATTCTGGAGGGGAGTGGGATGGAAGGCAACACAGTGGACAGGTCCTCTCCCTCCTTGTTCCCAGTGACACAGGGATCTTTGAAGGATGGATCGGAGAGTGTCAGGTTTGGGCATGGGGGCCCCGGTATGGATTCATCCTCCTGCTGGGTGAAACTTTTCCAGGGCCTGCAGACTTTTCTGCAGGGGCACCTAGCAGAGGCAAAATAACCTAAGAGGGGTTTGCGTGCTTGCGGCTCCCACTTGTAGGCACTGCGGGCAAGTGTTGCAGGGAGGCTGTCCCTGGAGATGTGGGTCATGATACGTCGGATGACTTCAATGAAGACTTGCATTTCTCTCCTCTAGAAGAGGGAGAAATTCCCCCTGATTTAGAGCCACATCAGACTCTACTCTGGAAAAAACAGAAATGAGTTGCTGAATGTTGACTCGGATCCTGAAGATATTCAGTATGGACTTGGGTGAAGCTACGGTCTTACAAAAGAAAGATCCCATGTTGGTCACTTTACACTAAGTATCTGTCTTGTTTTTTTCTCTTCCTGGATCCAATTCAAGAATTAATTGATCTTGAATGGAGTGCCCTGGAGGTAAGTTTTTTAAAGGGACGGATGGGGACTTACGTTAGTGGGTTTTATATCCCTTGGATCCGAAGGCAAGGGATCTGTTGTGATTCCCAAAAGTGAATGCCTTGCTATGTGCATTGACCAAATGAACCACCATTCCAGTATTTATTTATTTGTTTTTATATACCAACATTCGATGGGGATATCACATCGGTTCACATAAAACTGAGAAGTAAATAAGACATGAGCTGCTTATTTTTACAGAATCTTAAAACCGTTAACAAGGAACTAAAACTATACTCACAGGCTATTTAAACTTGATGGCTTGAATGTTGGAACATAGTTTGGCAATAGTAACAATGATCTGATTTTTATGGGGTGCAAAGACGCTTGGGAGGGTGGAGGAGCTAGGCTTATGGGTAGACTTCCCGTTTGCACCTTGAAAGATAAGATTGGTTTGGGGTGGGGTAAGGAGGAGGAGGAAGGGTTAGGTGGACCATAGGGGGTTGAGTAGGTTGCATTTCACAGGGCAGGGGGGAGGGATAGATGTGGAATGGGTCGTAGGGGGGGTGCTTTGGTAGAAGGGCTTAGGGGAGTACATTTATTTGCAGTCACTGGATTTCTTTTGTTGGTTAGGGCCGAGTTGTGGATTCATGGGGATCCAGGGTTGTGGGTGGGGGTGAGCTAAGTCTCTGGTGGAAAGGCTTTCTTGAAGAGCCATGTTTTGAGGTGTGTTTTGAAGATTTGAGTTAAGGGTTCTGATCTGAGTTGGAGAAGGGAGTTCCATAGTGTGGGGCTGGCTACTGATATGGCACGTTTTCTGACTGAGGAAAAGTGCACTGTTTTTTGGGGGGACGGCGAGGAGCCCGGATTCGGTGGATCGGAGACTTCTTTGTGGGATGTAGGGGATGAGTGCTGTATTTAACCAGTCCATCTTATTGTTTAATTTATTTTTTTTTATGGATGAGGGATAAGGTTTTGTACTGGATTCTGTAGATGATGGGTAACCAGTGAAGGTCTTTTGAGGATGGGGGCGATGTGGTCTAATTTTTTGTTTGTGATGGATCTAGCAGCAGGGTTTTGTAGTACCTGCATAGGTCTGATGGTGGAGGTTGGGAGACCGAGGAGGAGAGTGTTGCAGTAGTCGAGCTTGGAGGATAGTTCGATAGTCTTGGGAGTGGAGGAGCAGTTTGTTTTTTTAGGATTTGTAGTTTGAAGAATCAGTCTTTGATCACTGTGGAGATGTTTGAGGCTTAGTTTATTGTCTAGTATTACTCCAAGGTTTTTTACAGATTGCATGAACGGGGGTCTCTGTGGGGTTGGGTTTAGGTTGATGGGGAGGGGGGTGTGGTGTGGTTGGTTGTTAGGTATGGGATTTCGGTCTTGCTTTGGTTGAGGGAGAGGGACAGTTGTGAAAGTAGTAGTTATTTTAGTTAGGAGTTTGTCCCAGGTTTTTAATGTGTTTTCAAGGGTTTTGTTTAGGGGGAGTAGGATTTGAAGGTCATCTGCATAGACATAGTATGAGAGATCTGACTCGCAGAGGGGGAGCATATATATAGGTTGAATAGGGTGGATGAGAGGGATGAGCCTTGCGGGATGCTGTGTAGAAGTAGAATTTGGGAGGATTCTGTTGCATTTATTCGTATTTTGAATGATCTGTCCATGAGAAGATTTGAACCATTTGATGGTGGTGTCGAAGAGACCGATTTCTTTGAGTCTGTTTAGTAGTGTTTTGTGGTGGTTGGTGTCGAATGCGGAGGAGATATCGGAGTATCAGTAGGTAAGATTGGTCATGGTCAAGTCCTCATAGGATTGTATCGGTAAAGGTGAGTAGGAGTGTTTCTGTGCTGAATAGTTTCCTGAAGCCATGTTGTGTAGGAAGTAGGATGTTGTAATTTTCTAGGTAGTCAGAGTTGGTGGTTGACTGTTTTTTCGAGGATCTTGGCAATGAAGGGAAGGTTGGAAATAGGACTGTAGTTTGCTGGGTCAGATTTGTCGAGGTGGGGTTTTTTAAGGTTGGGTTTGACTACTGCGTTTTTGAGTTTGTTGGGGAAAATGCCTTGTTCGAGGGGTAGGTTGATTGTCGCCTATGGGTCTGGCAATGAGGTTGGGAACGAGTTTTAGGAGTTTGATGGGAATGGGGTCAAGAGGATGGGTGGCAGGGTTAGTCTTTTGGATGATTGTTTCAATTTCGGTGGATTCGACAAGTTCAAATTGTGACCATGTAGTATTGTGTGAGGAAGGGGAGAGTTAGGTGGTTCTATGTTGACGGGGGTATCTTGGCAATGAGGTTGGAGACTTTGTCCTTGAAGTGCACTAGGTTTTCGCAGGTGATGGCGGGGGTGTCATAGGATGATGCGTTCTGATTTGGGTTGGTGAGTTCTGTGACATAGGAGATTAGGGTCCTGGTGTTGAATTGATAGTCGTGAATTTTTTGGTATAGAAATCTTGCTTTGCTTTGTCAAGGGCGAGGTGTAAATGTGGAGTATTGTTCTGTATTTGTCTTTCAGCTCTGGGGTTGGCGTTTTTTCTCCACTTCTTCTCTGTTTGTCTCGGTGTTCGTTTTGTGTTTTTTAATTCGGTGGTGTACCAGGGGGGTCTTGTGTTTGGTTGTTTTAATTTCTTTTTTTAAAGTGGGGCATTTAGACTTGGCTATTTCAGTTGATGGAGCTCCATGAGTTGGTAGCGGAGTTGGCGTCGTTCTTGTTGAGAGATTTTAGTGCTTCGGGTAGAAGTTCGGCAAGGTTTGATGAAGTTGACGTTGTGATTATCTGGTCTTATGTGAGGGTGTTGTGGTTGAAGCTTAGTTTGTGATCGGAACAGGGTATGGCAATCACTGTGGGAGGGTGGTGGTTGGATATTTTATTGTTGATGAAAATTAGGTCTAGGGTGTGTTCGGATTTTTGGGTGGGGGTGTTGATTATTTGGTTGAATCCAATAGCTGACATGGTGTTGAGGAGGAGTTCACAGGTCGGAGATAGAGGGGTTGTGCCAATGTGGAGATTGAAGTCTTCCTAGTATGATGGCAGGTATGTCCATGTTGGTGGATATGGTTTCAATTAGTGGAGGTAGGTTGTGTTGGAGTAGGCCAGGGGGTGCATAGAGGAGGAGGATTTGGAGGTTTTTGGATTTGAATAAGTTTGTCTCGAAAAGGGGGAGGGGAGTTGAGTGGTTGGGATGAAAATTTGAGGGGGTTTTTCCTGCTAGGAAGAGTAGGCCGCTTTCTTTTCTTTTCGGTATGGGTATGGAAAAGATGTTGTAGCTGGCTTTGGGAAGTTGATTGAGTAGAATGGCGTCTGTGCTTTTGAGCCAGGATTCGGTGATGCAGAGAATGTCAGATCAGTTGTCTAGTAGAAGGTCATAGAGGATGTGGATTTTCTTGGTGATGGATTGGGCGTTGAATAGGGAGGAGGAATAGCCTAGTGGTTAGAGCAGTGGGCTATGAACCAGGAGACCAAGGTTCGAGTCCCACTGTTGCTCCTTGGGACCTTGGGCAAGTCACTTTACCCTCCATTGCCTCAGGTACAAAACTTAGATTGTAAGCCCTCTGGGGATAGGGAAATACCTACAGTACCTGAATGTAAACCGATGTGATATCTCAGATCGAATGCCTGTATATAAATAAATAAATAAAATAAAATAGGGTGAGGACAGTGAGGATGGACCTGTGGGGGTTGGGATTGATGGGAATGTTGGTGAGGTGTCTAGGGTAGGAAGTGTGGTATGTGTGGGTTTTGTTAGACTTGTGGGAGTGAGTAAGTTTGGGAATGGGGAGTAGTACTGCCATGTTGGGGTTGTTAGAGAGACTGTGTGAGGTATCTATTTAAGGGCTACCTGATTAGGAAGCGAGGCTGGGGTCCGACGTGATCCTGGTGCTGGTGGTGGTGGGCAGGGCTTACCGCTGTTTGGGAGAGGTCATGGTGATCCGTCGGATGGGTCTGTGGGCGAGCTGGGGTAGGCGGAAGATGTGGGTGAGCGGTTAGCGCGGGCTGGGTCGCGAGGCTGTGAGTTCTTTCTATGCTGTCTGTTTTCCCTTCTATATCTTTCATGTTACAAGTATAGTGGAAGTTATCATGCATTTAATGGGCTATCGGGTCACCAGTTGGGGTATAGCGGTTCGCGAGCTTGATTGGAAAGAGTGCCGGTCCGAATGGTCTTTAAAGAGAGCTGTCCCACGAAGTTTTCTCTGAATCAGGAGCAACACAAAGGGGCAGGCCCCTTAGTCGTGCTCCTTTGGTGTGCGACGCACGGTGCCTACGGCTCACCGGCACATTTTTTAAATGGTGTCCCACGTCGCGTCCAGTTGACGTTGCAGATCCGGGTCTGTGACTTCGGTGTGGTCGGCCACGAGTTGAGGTGGCAGGGGCTGATCGAGGGCTTGGGGGGTCTTGCGGGCCTTGGGTCAGCGCCTCATGGTCACTGGAGGGAGCAAGGACCAGTCGGCGGCCGTAGCAAGGCTCCGGGCGCAGGTCCCTGTCGAAAAGAAGTAGAAGTAGGGACAGCTGTGAGAGATTCTCAAAATAGAAGGATTGGGTCTGTCTTTAAGCAGGCCTTTCAGGCCATGGCAATGAATTTGCAAATGGCTTCTTGCTTCCTGCTGGCTCGGGCTGGTTTGCATGTCTCTCAAAAGACACAGGGAGCAGATCTGATGGCAAATCAGTGATGAAATGGGGGGCGGGCTGTGACTTAGTGTGGATGGCTGCTAGAGGAGTTGCTTCTGTAATGGCGGCTAGGTACCAGTTGTGGCTACAAAATTGGTCTGCAGACCCTATTTCAAAGTCCAGCCTCAGCAAGTTACCCTTTAAGGGTTCTCTCTTATTTGGCACTGAGTTGGAGATGGCGAATAGCTGGGGGTTACCAATCTTGCCGGAGGACAAGAAGGTGGCATCACATCTTTTTGAGGGCAAGAGGCCGCTGCAGGGATTCCTGTATGTTTCATCCAAAGGTCTCATCCCTTCAGAAGATTTTGGTCCTTTCGGCTTAAGCCTTGTAAAATGTAGGCTCTGGGGCCTAAGCATCTCTATCTTTACAGTGAAGGCGGGGTCTATCTCGCTTTTTTCAAAGGTGGGCCCAGATTACGATGGACCAGTGGGTTCTGGAATAAGGGATGGCTATGCTCTAGAACGTCTCCGAATTCCTCCAAACGCCTTTATGGTCTTTCCATGTAACCCAAAAAGGGTAAGACCTTGATAAGACAGGCTAAGAGAGAATTTGAAAAGAAGTTGGCCGTAGAGGCAAAAACTCACAGTAAAAACTTTTTTAACTTTATCAGAGGCAGAAAGCCTGTGAGGGAGTCAGTTGGACTGTTAGATGATAGAGGGGTTAAAGGGGCACTTAGAGAAGATAAGGCCATCGCGGAAAGATTAAATGATTTCTTTGCTTCGGTGTTTACTGTAGAGATGTTGGGGAGGTACCCATACTGGAGAAGGTTTTCATGAGGTAATGATTCAGATGGACTGAATCAAATCGCGGTGAACCTAGAAGATGTGGTAGACCTGATTGACAAACTGAAGAGTAGTAAACCTGGACCGGATGGTATACACCCCAGAGTTCTGAAGGAACTAAAAAAATGAAATTTCAGACCTATTAGTAAAAATTTGTAACCTATCATTAAAATCATCCATTGTACCTGAAGACTGGAGGATAGCTAATGTAACCCCAATATTTAAAAAGGGCTCCAGGGGCGATCCGGGAAACTACAGACCGGTTAGCCTGACTTCAGTGCCAGGAAAAATAGTGGAAACTGTTCTAAACATCAAAATCACGGAACATAAAGAAAGATATGGTTTAATGGAACAAAGTCAGCATGGCTTTTCCCAAGGCAAGTCTTGCCTCACAAATCTGCTTCACTTTTTTGAAGGAGTTAATAAACGTGTGGATAAAGGTGAACCGGTAGATGTAGTATACTTGGATTTTCAGAAGGCGTTTGACAAAGTTCCTCATGAGAGGCTTCTAGGAAAAGTAAAAAGTCATGGGATAGGTGGCGATGTCCTTTCATGGATTGCAAACTGGCTATAAAAGATAGGAAACAGAGTAGGATTAAATGGGCAATTTTCTCAGTGGAAGGGAGTGGACAGTGGAGTGCCTCAGGGATCTGTATTGGGACCCTTACTTTTCAATATATTTATAAATGATCTGGAAAGAAATACAAGTGAGATAATCAAATTTGCAGATGATACAAAATTATTCAGAGTAGTTAAATCACAAGCAGATTGTGATAAATTGCAGGAAGACCTTGTGAGACTGGAAAATTGGGCATCAAAATGGCAGATGAAATTTCATGTGGATAAGTGCGAGGTGATGCATATAGGGAAAAATAACCCATGCTATAGTTACACAATGTTAGGTTCCATATTAGGTGCTACAACCCAAGAAAGATCTAGGCGTAATAGTGGATAACACATTGAAATCGTCAGTTCAGTGTGCTGCGGCAGTCAAAAAAGCAAACAGAATGTTGGGAATTATTAGAAAGGGAATGGTGAATAAAACGGAAAATGTCATAATGCCTCTGTATCGCTCCATGGTGAAACCACACCTTGAGTACTGTGTACAATTCTGGTCGCCGCATCTCAAAAAAGATAATTGCGATGGAGAAGGTACAGAGAAGGGCTACCAAAATAAGGGGAATGGAACAGCTCCCCTGAGGAAAGACTAAAGAGGTTAGGACTTTTCAGCTTGGAGAAGAGACGGCTGAGGGGGGATATGATAGAGGTGTTTAAAATCTTGAGAGGTCTAGAACGGGTAGATGTGAATCGGTTATTTACTCTTTCGGATAATAGACTAGGGGGGCACTCCATGAAGTTAGCATGTGGCACATTTAAAACTAATTGGAGAAAGTTCTTTTTTTACTCAACACACAATTAAATTCTGGAATTTGTTGCCAGAGGATGTGGTTAGTGCAGTTGGTATAGCTGTGTTTAAAACAGGATTGGATAAGTTCTTGGAGGAGAAGTCCATTACCTTGACTTAGAAAATAGCCACTGTATTACTAGTAACAGTAACATGGAATAGACTTAGTTTTTGGGTACTTGCCAGGTTCTTATGACCTGGATTGGCCACTGTTGGAAACAGGATGCTCTGCTTGATGGACCCTTGGTCTGACCCAGTATGGCATGTTCTTATGTTCTCTGCAGAAGAGAGTGAAGTGGAGACTACATTAAAGAAGCTGTTGGATTTGAAAAACATAGTTTCTTTTCCCAGAATCACAAGAAAATACAGGGGGCGCTATTCCACTTATTTAGTTTTTCCTAAGAAAGAAGGGGTCCCTTTGGTCCATCCTGGATCTGAAAGGGATCAATCGATATTTGCGTGTAACTCATTTCAGAATAGAAACTCTATGCTCTGTCATAATAGATGTACAAATGGGAATTTGTTACGTCTTTCAACCTGACAAGAGTCCTATCTACATATTCCCATTTGCTAAGAACATAATTTTCTATGCTTCACCATTTTGGAATGTCATTATCAATTTGAGTCCCTGTCTGTTGAGCTAGCTATAGCGCCCAGAACCTTCTCCAAGGTCATGGTGGTGGTAGTGGCATATCTATGAAAGGAAGGCATTCTGGTCCATCCGTATCTGGATGACTGGTTGATTTGGGCAAGAAGTGCAGAGGAGAGTCACTTAGTTCCTTGCAAGGTGATCTCTTTGCTCCAGGAGCTAGGCTAGGTGATGAACTTGGCCAAGAGCAGTTTACAGCCATGTTGGATTTTGGTATGGAGTAGGGCAGAGTGTTTCTGCCAGAAGAGTCGCATTCAGAAGTTTATTACGCAAGTTCAGGCCCTGAGAAGGACTATTCGCCTGACAGGGTGGTTTTATTTGCAGGTCCTGGGATCAGTGGCAGCCACATTGGACATAATTCCCTGCGTGAGGGCGCACATACAGCTCCTTCAGCAAATGTTGCTTTCTTGGTGGAATCCACAGTCCCAAGATTACACAGTGAGACTCCACTTACCATTGGAGGTGAGCGTCCAGTTTCAGTGGTGGTTACAAACAGATCATCTCAGGAAGGGGCTTCCTTGGAGATACTGGACTGGTTAGTACTTATGACAGATGCAAGCTTTATGGGTTGGAGGGCCCATTGTCAAGAGTTGGTGGCACAAGGTTGCTGGAATGCTGAGGAGTGGCAGTGGACCATCAATTAACTGGAAGCATGTGCAGTTCGACTGGTGTATTTGCAGTTCGCCAAGTGACGAAAGCTCAAGCACTTAGGATAATGTCGGACAATGCCATGAAGGTAGCCTGCGTCAAAGGTCAAGGCGGAACCAGAAGCCAACAGATGTTGGTGGACTTAGATGCACTCATGGTGTGGGCAGAACAGTATCTGCAGGACATATCTGCCTCGTACATTTTCAGAAAGGGCAATGTAAGGGCTGACTTTCACTGTCCTAGGTCCAAGGTCCACCTGCTGGGAGAGTTGGCAGACGAAGCCTTTCAACTCATGTTGAAGCACTGAAGTCTCTTGTACCTATATTTACTGGCAACACTGAGGTATCGGTTCTTCAGTCACAGAAGGGGATCCAAGAGCGCTGGGCATTGATGCTGTCATTCAGGTTTGGCCACGAAGTGGGGTGTTTGTCTTCTCACTATGGCCGATGGTACATCCATTGTACTTGAAGACTGGAGGGTGGCCAATGTAACCCCAATATTTTAAAAAGGGCTCCAGGGGCAATCCTGGTAACTATAGACCAGTGAGCCTGACTTCAGTGCCGGAAAAAATAGTGGAAACTATTCTCAAGATAAATGCCATATCGTTAAGCTCACTCATTACCTATATGCGGATGACATACAGATTCTCATCCCAGTTACCGAGTCACTTCAAAAAACCATCACCCACTAGAATGACTGCCTTCAGCCAATCAAACACCTACTTACCAGACTCAACTTAGTGCTGAATGCCAACAAAACGGAGATGTTAATTATTTCCCACGACTCTCTTATCAACCCATCAAGCTCTGCACAACCCACTAGCTTAAACATCGATTTCACCCCGGACATCAGGGATCTAGGAGCATGGCTGGACAACCAACTAAACTTGAAAAAATTCATAAAATTCATAAACACCACCACCAAAGACTGCTTTTACAAATTACAAGTCCTCAAAAAGCTAAAACCTCTCCTTCACTTCAACGACTTCCGTCTAGTTTTACAATCCATCATCCTAACAAAACTCGACTATTGCAACTCTATCCTACTCGGACTCCCCATCAATACCATCGAACACCTACAGATGGTCCAGAACGCCGCTGCCAGAATCCTCACAAACGCCAATAAAAGAGAACATATCACCCCCATCCTCCGCTGTCTACACTGGCTACCCATCAAATACAGGATCCTGTTCAAAGTTCTCACTATCATTCATAAAGCGATACACAACATCTCGCCCATCACGTTAAGGATACAACTTCGACCACATACATATGCTAGACCCATCAGAAGCGCATACAAAGGCACACTGTATGCCCCTCCAGCACTCCCCCCCCCCCCCCCCCCCCCCCAGACCTACGACTTGAACCCAGCCTACCGGAGTTTAAAAAAAAAAGCTAAAAACCTGGCTCTTCAGCCAAGCTTTCCCAGATATGTAAAGCTACTAGGATGACATGATCTGATACCTTAATTTAAATGCCATATCGTTAAGCTCACCATGCAGATGCTCTTTATAAGCGATACTTCCCCCCTTGACGTCCTCTTACTCTCCCCTTCTTTCTCTTCCCCCTAGATCCTCCCTCCTCAGTTGACAACGTTGATCTCCCTCCCACGTCAGTCCTCCTCTAGAATCCAACCGGATCTCCCTCCCTCTCAAAGTTGAATGCCCTTTCTGGTAGTCATTCCCTTAATGCATTGATTATTACTCTCCTTTTTGCCCCCTTTCCCACTACCTTTGATCAATTGTTTCATTATAAACCAGTGGCGAGTTACTGTGTAATCTTATGTAAAGCCTCAAGCTTGCACTTATTGCCCCGGGCAATTTCTTGTTCAATTGTTAAATTAATACTAACTGTTTTAATCGTTATATGTAAAGTTTTGGAGACTCACTATCTAACTGTTTTATGTAAAGCCTAGGGCGGGTTTGTACACCCCAGGTGATTTGCCGTTCCATGTAAACCGGATTGACTTGTATTTCATACAAGAATTTTGGTATATAAAAATTAAAAATAAATAAGATCAAAATCGTAGAGCATATAGAAAGACATGGTTTAATGGAACACAGTCAACATAGATTTACCCAAGGGAAGTCTTGCCTAACAAATCTGCTTCATTTTTTTTGAAGGGGTTAATAAACATGTGGTAAAGGTAAATCAGTAGATGTAGTGTATTTTGTATTTTCAGAAGACATTTGACAAAGTCTCTCATGAGAGGCTTCTAAGAAAATTAAAAAGTCATGGGATAGGAGGTGATGTCCTTTTGTGGATTACAAACTGGTTAAGACAGGAAACAGAGTAGGATTAAATAGTCAATTTTCTCAGTGGAAAAGGGTAAACAGTGGAGTGCCTCAGGGATCTGTACTTGGACCGATGCTTTTCAATATGTAAGAACATGCCATACTGGGTCAGACCAAGGGTCCATCAAGCCCAGCATCCTGTTTCCAACAGTGGCCAATCCAGGCCATAAGAACCTGGCAAGTACCCAAACACTAAGAAGATCCCATGCTACTGATGCAATTAATAGCAGTGGCTATTCCCTAAGTAAACTTGATTAATAGCAGTTAATGGACTTCTCCAAGAACTTATCCAATCCTTTTTTAAACAGAGCTATACTAACTGCACTAACCTCATCCTCTGGCAACAAATTCCAGAGTTTAATTGTGCATTGAGTGAAAAGAAACTTTCTCCGATTAGTTTTAAATGTGCCACATGCTAACTTCATGGAGTTCCCCCCTAGTCTTTCTATTATCTGAAAGAATAAATAACCGATTCACATCTACCCGTTCTAGACCTCTCATGATTTTAAACACCTCTATCATATCCCCCCTCAGCTGTCTCTTCTCCAAGCTGAAAAGTCCTAACCTCTTTAGTCTTTCCTCATAGGGGAGCTGTTCCATTCCCCTTATTTTGGTCACCCTTCTCTGTACCTTCTCCATCGCAATTATATCTTTTTTGAGATGGAGCGATACAGAGGCATTATGACATTTTCCGTTTTATTCACCATTCCCTTTCTAATAATTTCCAACATTCTGTTTGCTTTTGTGACTGCCGCAGCACACTGAACCGATTTCAATGTGTATCCACTATGAAGCCTAGATCTTTCTTGGGTGGTAGCACCTAATATGGAACCTAAAATTGTGTAACTATAGCATGGGTTATTTTTCCCTATATGCATCACCTCGCACTTATCCACATTAAAATTAATCTGCAATTTTGATCTGGAAAGGAATATGACGAGTCAGGTTATCAAATTTGCGGATGATACAAAATTATTCAGAGTAGTTAAATCACTAGCGGATTGTGATAAATTACAGGAGGACCTTGCAAGACTGGAAGATTAGGCATCCAAATGGCAGATGAAATTTAATGTGGACAAGTGCTTGGTGTTGCATATAGGGAAAAATAACCCTTGCTGTAGTTACACGATGTAAGGTTCCATATTAGGAGCTACCACCCAAGAAAAAGATCTAGGCATCATAGTGGATAATATATTGAAATTGTTGGCTCACTGTGCTGCAGCAGTCAAAAAAGCAAACAATGTTAAGAATTATTAGGAAGGGAATGGTTAATAAAACGGAAAATTTCATAATACCTCTGTATCGCTCCATGGTGAGACTGCACCTCGAATTCTGTGTACAATTCCGGTCGCCGCATCTCAAATATATATTTGCGATGGAGTAGGTACAGATAAGGGGGATGGAAAAGCTCCCCTTTGAGGAAAGACTGAAGAGGTTAGGGCTGTTCAGCTTGGAGAAGACGGCTGAGGGGGGATATGATAGAGGTCTTTTTTTTTTTTTTATGGAAATATGTTTATTAACCATGTAACCATATTTACAATACAGAGGACCTCAACATGCCGGGACTCTCTATGCCCAGGGAAGTGATCCCACTGCCCAGAAGCCCCACCTTTGGGGACACAGATATCTCAGATGAGGAGTCAGAACCCCTGGAGGAAGGGGAACTCCCTCTGGGGACAGAACCCCATCGAACCATAAAACGCTTCTTCACCAAGGACGAGCTTCCAGACCTGGTCACACACAGTTTAAAAGAGCTTGCCATCCCGGGCACAAGTGCCTCGGGGGGAACCTAAGATGAACCCACTATTAGAGGGACTCTGTCAGACCTCCCTCCATTTCCCACTATTACAAGCCGTCCAGCAACTAATTGACCTAGAATGGGATGCCCCAGAAACCATGTTCAAAGGGGGCCAGGCTCTGGCAGCAATGTACCCTCTGGACCCAGCCGCCAAAGATCTCCTGGCATTTCAGAAAGTGGATGCCATGGTCTGCTCGATCTCGAAGCGCACTACCATCCCGATGGAGGGAGGAGCAGCACTCATGGATGCTCAAGACTGATGTCTGAAAGCTATCCTCAAACAGTCCTTTGACGTCTCCGCTATGTCTTTACAGATTGTGGTCTGCTGTGCTGTGGTGACACGCGCCTGCTTAGCACAGACCAGGAACAACACTCCTGGGGTGGCCCTGAAACCAGCTGTATCGTTCCTCGCGGATGCCGCTTCGGATCTGGTATGCACAGCAGCTAGAGTCTCATCCGCCATGGCAGCCAGAAGACCAATCTGGCTCCGAAACTGGTCAACCAACGCATCCTCCAAAAAGAGACTCACAAGGATGCCTTTCAAGGGAACACTCCTGTTCGGAAGCAAACTAGAGAAACTAGCCAACAAATGGGACGAGTTCCCACTGCCGCGGCTACCGGAGGACAGGAATAAGAGATCCTTCCCCCGGACTTCCAGGGGCAGAGGATCACAGTGCTTCAACCCATATAGAAGCTCATATCAAGCGGCCTGCCCTGCAGGCCGGAGCTAGTCCTTTTGGAACAAGCACAATAAAAGGGGAACCAGCTCGGGCCCAGGCCCCAGCCGCACCCCACAATGAAAATCAGCCGACCCATCCAAAGGAAAAAGCCATAGGGGGCAGACTTGCCCTATTCTACCAAAGATGGGTCGAGATAACTTTGGACAAGTGGGTCCTATCCATCATTCAAGAGGGATATTACCTGGATTTCCACCACCTCTCTCTGGACAAGTTTGTGGAATCTTCCTGCCACGACCCTTCCAAGAGGATGGCAGTGGAAGCTACACTGACAAGATTTACTAGCCTTAGAGGCTATAACACTGGTGCCTCCAGAACAAATAAATACTGGCCATTATTCAATCTATTTTATCGTTCCCAAGAAAGAAGGAATGTTCAGACCTATCCTGGACCTCAAGGCGGTCAACCATCACCTGAAGATTCCTCGCTTCCAAATGGAAACCCTACGCTGGGTAATAAGGGCGATACAACCGGGAGAGTTTCTTACCCTCCTGGTGGATCTGTCGGAAGCCTACCTGCATATTCCAATCCATCAAGAGCATCAGTTTTCGACACTTCTCGATTCTGGACCATCACTACCGGTTCAGGGCACTACCTTTCGGTAGTGCCCTGCACCCCGGACATTCACAAAGATCATAGTGGTGGTGGCAGCAACACTGAGGAAGGAAGGAATCTGTGTGCACCCTTATCTAGATGATTGGCTGATCGGAGCGAAATCCCCAGAGGAAAGCCACCAGGCAACCAACAGAGTCAAAACTCTACTGGAGAGCCTAGGGTGGGTGGTCAACACAAAATGAGCTGCCTGCAACCTTCCCAATCTCTAGAATACTTGGGAGTCCGGTTCGACACCAAACAAGACAAGGTCATCCTGACACCGACAAGTAGATCAAAACTGATGATCCAGTTACGAACCGTGTTGAGCGAACTTCGCCCCACAGCATGGGATTACCTACAAGTTCTCAACCTCGTGGCATCCACACTGGAAGTAGTCCCATAGGCACGAGCTCACATGAGACCCCTACAACACTCACTACTATCACGATGGAATCCACTGTCCCAGAACTACACCGTATGGCTTCAGCTCCCTGACAGAATTCGGGCCCAACTACGATGGTGGCTACAAGAAGCCCATCTGAGCCAGGGAATGAGACTATCCTCACCAACCTGGATCCTACTCACCACGGATGCCAGCCTACGATGATGGGGAGCACACTGCCAGGAGCTAACCGCCCAAGGGCAATGGAACGAAGAAGAGTGAGGATGGAACATCAATCGCCTAGAGGCCCGGGCAGTCAGACTAGCCTGCCTAAGGTTCGGTCACAGACTCCGAGACAAAGCGGTCAGAGTAATGTCGGACAATGCCACAACAGTGGCCTACATCAACTGTCAGGGAGGAACCAGAAGCCAGCAGGTGTCTCTGGAAATAGACCTCCTAATGTCATGGGCAGAAGTGAACTTTCAAGAGATCTCTGCCGTTCACATTGCCGGGAAAGACAACATTGCGGCGGACTACCTCAGCAGAGAAAGTCTAGGCCCAGGAGAATGGAAGCTGTCGACCACAGCATTCCAATTGATAGTAAACCGTTGGGGAACACCAACCATGGACCTCCTGGCAAACCGGTCCAACGCCCAAGTACCCAGTTTCTTCAGCCGCAGGCAGGAACACCAGTCCCAGGGAATCGATACCCTGGTACAGACCTGGCCACAGGAGACTCTGTTATACGCCTTCCCGCCATGGCCTCTATTGGGTGCGATCATCCACAAGATAGAACACCACAGGGGACCAGTACGTCTAGTGGCCCCCCAGACTAGCCAAGAAGACCGTGGTACGCAGACATGCGAAGACTGCTGACAGGTAATCCCCTGCCACTACCTCCCCTGCCACTACCTCCACACAGGGGACCGATCCTCCACAAGGATCCAGCTCGATTCTCTTACAGTCTGGCCATTGAGAGGACTCACCTAAGGAGGAGTGGATACTCGGGGGCAGTAATTGACACCCTACTCTGAGCACGCAAGTTCTCCACATCCCTAACATACATAAGGATTTAGAGAGTATTCGAAGCCTGGTGCGAGGACCACGACATCATACCATGCTCAGTCAAAATTCCTGCAGAATGGCCTACAGAAGGGACTGTCCCTCAACTCCATCAAGGTACAGGTGGCCACAATGTCATGCTACGGAACCAAGAGCGAGAGCGGCAGCATAGCCTCTCACCCGGATGTCTCCCACTTCCTGAAAGGAGTCAAGCACACCCGATCATCCAAAAAGTGGCTGGTGCCTCTTTTTGGAACATCAACCTGGTCCTAAATTTCCTAGTAGAAACCTCCTTCAGACCTCTCCGCGGCCTGTCTCTCCGACTATTAACATTGAAGACAGCCTTCCTGCTGGCAGTCTGTTCAGCCCGTCGTATATCCGAGCTACAAGCACTGTCCTGCCGAGAGCCGTTCCTCAGACTCACCCCGGGAATCATCCAGTTATGCACAGTTCCGTCGTTCCTCCCCAAAGTGGCGTCTCACTTCCAGCTCAACCAAACCATCTCGCTACCATCGCCAGATGAGCATAAGAATTTGGAAGAGGCTCGAAGTCTACGCCATCTCAACATCTGCAGACTCCTAGTCCAATATCTGGAAAGGTCGGAATCCGTATGAAAGACGGACCATCTATTTGTCCTTCACAGCGGGAAGAAGCAAGGGGAAGTGGCCTTGAGAGCAACCATAGCCCGCTGGATCAAAGAAGTCATCAAGGCGGCCTACATAGAAGCAGGCAAGCCACTGCCTTTAAAAGTCTAGGCCCAGGCAGTGTCCTGGGCGGAAACCAAGATGCTGTCACCTGCCGAGATCTGCAGTGCGGCGACATGGTTCTCCATCCACACCTTCTCCAGATTTTACCGCCTGGATGTTCAGGCTCGGGAAGACACAGCATTTGCAAGGGCAGTACTAAGTGGGTTATGGGCAGCCTCCCACCTGGTTCGGGAGTAGCTTTTATACATCCCATTGGTCCTGAGTCCATCTGCTACACGCTAGGAAATGGAGAAATTACTTACCTGATAATTTTGTTTTCCTTAGTGTAGACAGATGGACTCAGCATGCCACCCACGGCTGCCGGTATTCATGGAATTCTCGGAGGACATCCCCGGGAGTGAGTGATTCACTGGTAAGCCATGCTTTCCTTCATCTAGGACACCCACCCTACCGGGTGTTGACATTTCTTGGTTGAGGGCACTGGCTGTCTCCAGCTATAGCCAATTCAACCAGTTCAAATTAATCAAGTTAACCAAGTTATAAAGTTTAATCAAGTTATTCAGTCATACATATATCCACAATGCTTTTCGAGGAGAATACTGAAGAGCTGCACGTCCTGCAGGGGTATATGTACTAGGGCTGATGTCATATTGAAATCCTGATCAGTCTCCAACTGCTATCAGGAGTACACTATACCCATTGGTCCTGAGTCCATCTGTCTACACTAAGGAAAACGAAATTATCAGATAAGTAATTTCTCCAATACCCACCACACGCTCACCCTTCATCTCCACCTCCTCCATCACACACAATCACAAACCCAGTTGTACCACTTGGCCTGCACACCTACTCATCCCTCAGCACCAACCCACACCACCCACTGGGCCCTCACATTGACACCACCACTCACACACACACACACCACACCTTTCTCCTTATCCACACTACTATATTGAATCTATGCTGAAGTAAGAAAAACACAAAGGAGCTTGTGTACTGAAATACACAATGTCTTAACCTGAGCAATAAAACATGCTATATGCACTATATTTTTGTACATATGTGGGTGAAAACCCAAATGAAGTCATAGAGTGCAGTTCAGCAGATAATGAGTTAAATAACTCATATTCCCCATGTGCTAAATGTTTGTGATGGTGTAAATTACTCTGGTTGTGACCCTGAGGCTTTTGTGGCCAGTACACTGGCAAGGCAAGTCAGATGGGTTCCAACTGGAACAGCATTTTTTCACCTGCAATGACAACCTTTCCCTCGAGTGCTGGTGGCCAGCAGGGCTTAGGTAGTAGGCATTGAATAAAGACTATGCAGGAACACAATATGATGCACAAGTGATTACTGGAAATAGACCAGATAAGATGATGAATCAGCAAATCTGGAGAAGCGAGGAATACACTGCAGTCTTCTCAGCGAGATGAACTCCGAAAGCAGGACTCTAACAAGGTGACTGGAGATTGAGAACCAAGCTGCAGCAATTTGCTGCCTGGAAATCATATAATGTGCAGGAAACAAGATCCCCAAGGAGGGGAAGACTAATCAAGCTAAATCCTGAAGCCTACAAGGCTCCTGCTGGCAGGAGGTGAGAACTGCCTATTTGGGACCTCATTATGGCTTGTATTCCCCATGTGCCAAATAACTTTATAAATTGTTCACACCTTGGGAGCTGGCATTAAGGGTAATGCATAGACTCTGCATAACTCAGTGGAGGCAGATCTAAATGTAATAAAGTTGGTTTTTTTTGTTTTTTTTTTTTGTTTTTTTAGACATGACAACTAAGACACTGGTGTCTTCCCTTCCTGCCAACTCATCCCTTCCATTAGTAGTAGAAATTCTTACTTCCTGCCAGCTCATCATTGCAATAGTAACGGCAGCACTCAATACCACTTTGCATTTGCAGGTCATAGTATGAAGTAGTATAAACGCCATCATTACTGCAGCAACAGTGAATCAGAGGGCAAGATGTACACCTTCTATCAGCATAGGAAGGGTTTCAGGGTATTTGGGAAGGCTTGGTAACTTCGGGGGACTTATGATGCAGCAGGTATTTTGGGGTTTGGATGGGTACTATATGACACTGCAGTCAGGGAGTCTGGGGTGCTTTTTTATTTATTTATAAAAATGTATATGTTGCCTATACACAGTTCTAGGTGGCTCATAATATACTTGTATAAAATATAGACAAAAGGCATAAAAGACTAACACGAGGCAGCACACAAAGCAAAACTAACATATAATCCTGTTCTCAACAGGCAAATGCCTGGCAGAAAAGATAATTCTTTAAAAAAGTTTTTGTGCACTCAGTAGACCTCAGAACCAATGGCTAAAAGTTCCAGAGCATGGGTCCAGTGACACAGAATAGTCTTTCCTGAGATTTGACCAAGCATACCTGCTATATTGATGGCATGTCCAGAGTTATAGATATGCATTAGTTGATTGATCTAAGGGAGAGAATCCATTGTAAGCAAGGAGAAATTACTACTTATCTGATTTCCTTTCCGCTAAGGAATGCGGGCTAATCCCCACAACTGAGTGCTTTGGTATTGATTGTGCATTGGAACCTAGTGTGAGGCATATGGGCCAGAGGGATGAGTTTTTCCAGGGGCAGGGGAGAAGGGAGGTCTACAGTTGGGACTGCTGTAGATTGGGTGGTACCCTTAGAATAACCAACCCTTTCACTTTAGGAACAGGCCTTATCACATAATTAGGGTATGCACATATACATAGAGGAATAACATGACTCATTAAACTGGTGCATAGTATGCTAACTATGGATTTACTGTACACATTGTTTTTAGAAGGTTGGCTACAAAAATACCCAGGAGAACTGTTTTAAGGATCACAACTACTCAGTCATGCAGGGGACTGTACCTTAATATCTTAGCAAGACCTGGGGAACATAACTTGTTGTTTGGTGTTGTGTGAAGTATGGTTTGAGTTGTATGCATTATGTGACCAAGAAAGAAGTATGTAATGACGCTGGCTAATGCTATAAGCTGCAAACTGATTTCCTAGTATAGCTTATATAAAAACAAGGTATATCTAGTGTTACACTTATGATTCAGGTTTTTATTATTCTGTCCGTTAAGGGGAGACCTAAAAATTAGCACGTCTGGTCAATGCTGGCCTCTTGGTAGTGCATGGCACAGAATGAAGGCAGAGGTAACTAGTGCATGACTAGAGTATCTTCAACGCAGAAGACAGAAATAACCAGAAGAGGCATTAGTCTACTTGATCTTTGTGGCAGGAGGGAGTAGATCATGCAGGCTAGGAAATCTTAGTGGTGCTTGTGGTTCTCTTACTCTGCTCTTGTTTAATCAACTGTGAAGAAGCAGATGATTTCATGAAAGAATTAAGACCTATTCCCTGCCCTTTAGACCTGTGCCCATAATGGTTATTGAGGCCTCACCTGGCGTACTGTGTTTAGTTCTGGAGACCATATCTGAAAAAGGATAGAGACAGGATGGAGGGGGGTCCAGAGAAGGGAGACCAAAGTGGTGTGGGGGTCTGTATCAGAAGACTTATGAGGAGAGAGGCTGAAGGATCTGAATATGTATACCCTGAAAGAGAAGAGATGCAGGGGAGACATGATACAGACTATCAGGTACCTGAAAGGTTTTAATGATGCATGATCTGCAAAACTTTTCCATTGGAAAGCAAACAGTATAACTAACGGGGAAGACCTATATCAAAGATCACATTCCTAGGCAATGATTTCTGAACTAAAATATACTGGATGAGATCAATTATTGTGATTCCTGAGCATGCAGTTTTCTATTTTCAGTATAGAAACTATTTAGTCACTTTATTTGATAATCTAAGTTTAGAACTTTATTGGTTTTATTAGGCTAGATCTTTCTGCTCATTTGGCACCATTAACCATTTGATTCTACTAAATCCTTCTAAATTAGGCATGGGCAGTACCATGTGTTAGGATTGTAGACGCTTGTGTTTGGGGTGAGGTCCTCACTGCCAATTGATGCAACAGATGGTGCAGAGACTGAGCTTGAGCTTTGCATGTACCAACCCCTTTTCACTCGGGTTGAGCCTTTGGGCTCCAGGGGCCGGAAGGACTTAAGTGGCAGTCTTTGTGAAGCTGGTTGAGAAGATCCGGGGCCAGGTAGAGGTCAAAGGCAGGTGGCAGGCAAGGAAGTAGAATCCAGGCTGTGGTTGATGGCATGTGACAGGGATATCAAGAGTCCAGACTATGGTTGATGGCAGGCAGCAGATAGCATTATTGAGAGTCCAGGCTAAAGTCAATTACCAGTAATCTGTCCAAAGGCAGGGCAGGCTGAAGAGATGAAGGCAAAGCTGGACAGGCTGAAGGCAAGTTTGGAAGATGCTGAAGCAGCAACTCAGACTATTTGAAGATAGAAAACCCATTGCTGAGGTATCTTAGTATTGCATGGCCAGGGTTTAAAAACATGGCTGTGTGGTGTTGTCAGTGAGTTCCGGTGGACTGAGTTCCCAACCGGGGTATTTGTCTGTGCACATTTAGGAGGCAGCCCCGACATGGAGGAAGGTGGCGTTCCCAGCCACGTGGAGCGGCAGTTTCCTTGGGCACGCAGAGCAGAGGTGCCAGACCAGTCTGGTGGCATTTGGTGAATGAGCAGACTCACAGGAGCAGCCTGCGAGCCGGCAAACATAACAGTACCACCCTCCTAAGCCTCCTTCCTCAAAGTCTGAGGCTTGGTTTGGGAGGGAAATTGCCTGTGGAAGTCCTTTAATTAGACATGGTTGGTGGGCTCCCAAGAGTTTTCCTCTGGGCAAAGTGCTTCCAGGTGATAAGATACTCTAGTTTGTTCCCCTTCCTGTGAGAATCCAAGATCTCTTCTACTTCAAATTGTCACCTTCCACCGTCACATCCGAGGATACGAGAGGCTTTCTGGAGAGCCCGCAAAGGATCAACGGTTTTGGTAAGGAGACAAGGAATATGTTATCGATTCTTAGGTGTATTGGAAAGCTTCACTTGGTAAGTAACTGCCCCACTTGCCTTTGTGTGAATCATGGAGTTAGATGAAGTGAAGGAACCTGGAAATACAGATACTGAGTGTTCAGCTATACCAGATTGCCCTCCCTGAACTGTGGTTTTAGTCAGCATTTGGTGTCTGCATGTCTTGGCTGTGGAAGCTGCCCGTGATATTAATTGTATGGTTTGAGTCCAAAGATTGTGGAACTCCTCGGCCATGAGGCATACCACGTAGTGGGAGCAGTGCCAGTGGGTGTTTTCCATACACAATCTGAAATGGAGAGGAGCCAGTGACACTGCTAACATGGTTGTTTAGAGAAAAATTCTGCCCATGGCAGTAGGAGGGCCCAATCCTCTTGTCTTCTGTTGACATACAACCTGAGGAAGGTCTTGAGATTCTGGTTGATCCTTTCAGTCTGCCTGTTGCCCTGGGGATGGTAGGCCATAGTGAATTCCAGCCCATGAGCCAACAAACTTAACACCATGTTTAAAATGGTTTCATTCCTTCCTAGAGGGAAGAACTCAAGAGTTATCTTGGGCGTTCAGTGTAGATCACGGTCTTGTGGAGTCCCTCAATGGTCTATTTAGTCTGTATATTTAATATAGATGTAGCACTTCTAAGGAAGATATTATGAAGGTTTGGGCTGTGCTATCATCTATATGCTGATCAGCTTTTTTTTTTTTTTTGCTTTTACTTACTTTTTTCATTCTGTTTTCTCACTTGCAGCTTTTATTTGGCAAGGTGAGTGACAAAAATAAATTGAAAGCTTAGCCCTGAGATGCGAAATAGCATAGAATGCAGGAAAGAAGTGGCAATGCATATAACAGATCAGGACTACAGGAAGGAAGAGACATGGCTGAGGTAATAAGAAGGGGAAGCTGAGAAGAGTCGGATAAATAGCTTACAGAGTGGGCGAGCAGGATGCGATGAGTGGCTGAATACTAATAGAGATGGTGTATCTGTAGTGAGCACAGACTTGTCAGAAGGAAGGAAAGGCATTGCCAGTGAAGGACTTTTCTGCACAGCATATTTCAGCAAGAATCTTTGAGGCATCGTTCCTATATGCTTTCAAGCATCATTTCTCCTTTTAAATGAAATTGTTCACATAAAATTACCATAGAATATTCTTGTCAGTATATTGTTATTGTAAGGCTGGCCTTTGGTGGACTGGTACCTCCCCCTAGTGGGTATGAAATGATGACACAAGGATTTATAAAAAATTGTATTCTATAAACTTTTAACCTTCCTTGCTTAATGAAGGTTGTTACCTGCTAAACTAATTAAGACTCAGTCTCACCCAAATTCTTGGATTCCTAAGGACCTCAGTGATTGGCTAGACTCCTCAGCAGGGCAAGGTCCAGTACATGGTTCTGGTGGTGTCTTTTTCTCTCTCCATTGTCTTCTGCTCTTAGTGCTTTCTGTTGTGATTTGAGCTGTGACGTTCTGGTATCCATATTGTAAAGGCCCAAGTTAGAACTGCCCCACTAGAGAATGTGGGTGGTGTTACACCGATTACCTGATTAGTGCTTTATTATTGGGCCCTGATAGACCAGTCTCTCATTGTAGGGTCTTGATAGGCTGGCTAAATCATGAGGCAGTTCATGCTTGTTAGCCAAGATCAGAAATTGTTCATTTGTATTAGCAACGCTCAAGAGTGGTCATCCATCGTGTTACCCTTTGTTCAACTTAAGAAACCATTAATTGTCTTCTGTGATCATTTAGGAGACCACGTCTGACCTATGGCATTCTGAAATACAATATTTATAACTACATTGTCTGTCTGTAAAGAAGGTGCAAGAACAGCTTATGCAGGAAACATCTGTCAAAAGGAAGAGGACGACAAATAGTATTAGAAAAATACAGTTTGATAAACTGAGGCACATGTTCGCAGCACCCGAGGGGCCTTCCATTTTCGCTGTGAATGGCGCACCTGGGCCTTCATCTTCGCTGCGAGTGGAGTGTCCCGCAGCACACGTGGGTCTTCGTCTTCGTGCTCCGTTTGTGGCATGCCGGGGTCTTCTCTGCTATTTTCTGCACAGAAAATGGCAATTCTGCGCAGGGGGGGAATTTGTGCAAATTCTGCGCTCCGCAGTAGTGCAGAATTCCCCCAGGACTAGCATACCCTAGTAGAGAGGCAAGCTGTGTGGGGGGTGGAGGAAATACGATACATTTAAATACCTGAAAGATATCAATGCAGTAGAAGGGAAGGAAGTTGTAGATCTAGAGGTCTTGATATGAAGCTGCTGGGGTACACAAGTATAAAATCAGGAAATATTTTTTCTACGGAGAGTGATGGATGTCTGGAGTGTCCTTCCCATGGAGGTGGTGGAGACAAAAACAGAAATGGAATTTTAAAATATGCACAGGTTGAACACAAAGGATCCCTAGTGGCAAGTCAATGGTAATGAAGAACTGGGGATACTCTGCATGGAACAGCAGTTAAAACCCAAAGTAGCAATGATTATTGCATTGTGTTTCTTAGAGGGCATGGGATAACCTGCAGGGGATGGGTGTTGGGTTCCATGATAGAATTTGTATGTGTGTCTACCCAAAGTGGACAAATTGCTACTAGGCAGACTGAATTGGCCATTTTGATCTTTATCTTCATTTTTATGCTGTACAGTTATTGGAGGAAATACTTTTATATTTTTATACTGTGCTGTTTTTTCCACATACAGCTGGCTTCCGATTCCCGATGAAGAGAAGCTTCTTAAGCACTCACTTCCTGATTGGTCCTAATGGGCTTCTGGAAGCTATCTGGATGAGGGAAAAAGCTCTTGATGCTCACTAGGGCAAAAATTGGAGGTAATGATTCCACTTTGAAGTTAACTTTTCTATCAAAGATTGTATAGCTCTAATCATCCACAAGTGAGTAACCATTACAAATAATATTTATGCAGAAAAACAGGATGTAATTAAGGGCTAGGGAATGGACTGAATTGATTTTGGGAGAATATACAAAATTATTTAGATACTAGTCAACCCAAACAAAATGTGTTAATCAGAATTTATATACATGTTCTGCGTTTCAGTTCTTAAATTTTGGCACTTCTAGATTAAGTAAGATGCAAAAGACTAAGGTTGTCAATAACTTTTATATATGGGTGGATATGATGCTGTGAACATCTAACACAGTTGGAAGCAGCCCAGGTATGGGGAGAAAGTAGCCAGCCAGAGAAAGAGGTCACTGTAAGAGGATTCCATAGGTGGTATTGTTTTAAGGAAGGGAGGAACTGAGAATAGGAGGTGGCTAGGAGGAGTTGTCTGAACTTGAAGCCATTAAGGAGACTTAGGGGGTCATTTTCCAAGGAGTTACCGCGCGCGATACGGCCTTAGTGCGTGCGATAAATTCGCAAACCGCGATAAAAGCAGTTATCGCGGCTCACGAATGCAAATTTTCAATTAAGTATTCAGGGGGCGGAGTTGGGGCGGGGTAAATGTAAAGTAGGGAGTAGCTATCGCGTACCGTGAAAGGGCAGCGGTGTTAGCGCGGCTCCTAACGCGGCCAATAACTACACCTCTTTCAAATGCGATATACTGTTTCGCGGCGCATAGCGCGCACCGCGATAGTATCACAGTGAACAAAAAATGTGGAAAACCAGTCCCCACAGACCTACAAAGGTACAGCTGGCCAATAAAAAGGCCTGTTCTTAGTAGGTCTATCTTCACCATACCATCTACACATTCACAGTGTATGGGGCAGGTGCACTCCATGGCTGAGCAGGCCCGACGCAGACGCCGGGATGTCGGTCGACCTCGCCACGGGTACAGGCAGCGGATTTATCTACCTCATTGCTGGGTATGCCAGAGGATGTTGTGATCACCAGATATCGCCTCAGCACTCGTGCCATCCTGGAAATATATGAAGACATACGAGGTGCCCTTGAGTCTCGAACCCGAAAGAGCTGTGCCGTCCCCGGCCTGACCAAACTCTTGGCCGCCCTGCACTTCACAGCAAGTGGCTCCTTCCAATCCACGGTAGCTGTTGTGGGTGGGATGTCACAGAGCACCTTTTCCCGGTGTCTGCACCAGGTCATTGAAGCTGTTATGGACCGCATGCCTCGCTACATAGCAGTCCCACGCAACAGACAGGACCTGATGGACCTCAAGCGTGGGTTTTATGACATTGCCCGCTTTCCGAATGTAATCGGAGCTATTGACTGCACTCATGTGGCTATCGTTCCACCCCGTGAGACGGAGGCAGCCTACCGCAACAGGAAGCAGTTCCACTCCCTCAACGTGCAAGTGGTGTGTGATGCTGGAATGTGGATCCTCTCGGTGATGTCCAGCTTTCCGGGATCAGCGCACGATTCCTTCATACTCAGGCAATCAGCTCTGTTCCGCAAATTTGAAGGTGGCCTGTATGGCGATGGTTGGCTTGTAGGTAAGATAGACATTAACATACATCTAACATATTGGGAATGTGCATCTCTAATGCCACACAAATGTGATGTAGATGCCTGTCGGGATGGAGCCATATGTACCCATCACAACAGACCTGAGTGACTCATTGTGTGACCTTAAGTGGTGGAATGGCTCATGCACCCAACCACTTGCTATTGGCTGCCAAGCAGGAGGTACACAGAAGCCCCTGTATGTGCCATGGCTTGTTCACCTCACTGCACTAGTGGACAGCCTACACATATTTGGCGTAGCCATGGCTACTGGCAGTGTCCCAGGTGAGTTTAGACCTGTCATGTAAGGGCAGCTCACATCCACAGGTGTTTGTGAGGTCCTTACGTTCCTGAGACTGCGCATGCTCACTTCCTGACATTTGTGCCACAGTGAGGGGCAGCCTGTGTACACCATGTATGTTATTGGGTATGCATACCTACATAAAAGGTGCAGATGAGCAGATATGTCTGTACAGAATGACTGCAGTGCATGATGCATATGATCCGAACACAGGGATGTGATCTGTAAGGACAGTGATGTAACGCACCGACCGCATACACACTGCTGATATATACCTCACTGTCTAGGGGCCCTTCTCGTGCTATACCGCCTAATAGACACACACCAGCTGTGTGGCCAAGCAATCCGGAAGCCACACATAGGGCGTGGGCCAACTGGAATGGGCTGCCTCGTGCCATCCGGTTCTACTGCATGTATTGAGCACATACACCCATGTGACACAACATCATAATTTGTAATGGTTTGCCTATCTCATTGCTACAGGAGACTCAGCCTATGGATGCAGGCCCTGGCTTATGACCCCAATCCTCCAGCCTGCCACGGCGCGACAGCTGGCCTATAATGCGGCTTTAAGTGCTACACGCTCAATCATTGAACGTACCTTCGGCCTTTTGAAGAGCCGCTTCCGATGTTTGGACAAGAGTGGGGGAGCGTTACTGTATGCCCCACGCAAGGTTGCTAGGATAATCCTGCTTTGCTGTGTGTTCCATAATGTGGCTCTTCGGCATGGAATTCCTGTGGCTATAGATCCCGACCTCAGACCTGATCCCCCATGTGCACGTGCCCGACGGCAGAAAAACACAGTCAGTGGCAGCCAGGTTCGCCAACACCTTATACAGACACACTTTTAAGGTTGGCAATGGACAGAACCATGGCCCAGTAGGGCAGTTTGCCCACTGATGGCGTAGGATATAGTGTCATGTGCAGACCCCCTTTTCAGTCTGCTACGTGCCTCACCTGCTACGTCTGTCCACCCAACAACTGTTTGGGGGTGGTGCCGTACCTCAGAGTGTATAGCCCATAATAGGGTGGCTAAGGGCTGGCTCCCGGCTCTGCGGAGGTGCTGTATGTGTGTTACGTATTTGGTGCCATTGGACTAAGCACTTGCTACATAATGACATCCCAGCAAGGATGACAGTACTGTACACACTTGTCCCCATGAGACACAACACACTCACACTCCTCCCTTGAATTGCTAACACCATTCAATAATTGTACCTGTAATGGCCCACACCTCTGTCACTGCATAATGCCATCACGGTAACATGCGTATCGGTGCGTCATTGATGGCCATTAGGAGTAATGAACCCTACCTACGTCACTCTAACCCTCTGTCCCAATCCTCAATATGCTAGTCATATGCATCTTGCGGCAACTCTAACGACCCTTCAGTAGACAAGTGGTATCAGTGAGGGCCTAGGCAGCAGAGCCTCAATACACAGCAGGGAACACATAGGATCCCTACAACCCCCTGACGCCTCATGAATGGGTGTGTGAAACAGCACATCTGGCGCTGACCACACTGATCTGAAGGTCCCTTATCACTGTAGCATACCACATCAACACACCTCTGGGGTCATTGCAGCTGTCTGAAAGGACAGGCAGCTATCTGGTTGCAGGCACATGGTTGTGGGGGATGTATGCTGCTACAAGGTATCGCAGTGACGGAAAGGAGACTCATGTACAGTTCGCCCCCCACACAGCTATGGCAGTATGTAGGCCACTGTGCTGTCATGGGCCCACCAATACTGTGTATCTGCCTCCATAAACGCATGTCGTACAGACATGAAGGATCTGTCACAGTGGCAGCTCCCATGGGTCGGTGGTTCGGTTTTACACACACCCTCCACTGGGCTCCCTGTCACTGACTATGCATGTACATGTGTTCTGGCCTACATATCCATGCAGTACCACTTGAAACCTATGGCTGCTCACATCACATCTCTGGCTGTGAAACCAGTGATGGGGGCTCAATGGGCAGCCGCGCATTGCTGCCACAACAGGGCAGTGTAGGCAGCAAAGGGTGCAGCCACCGTGTGTCTTGTGTAAGGAATGTCAATCCTGAGGTGCACATTGTGTAATGTACATGTATATGGTCTGTGAATACTAGTACAGTATGGAACGCCCTGGCCATCATGTCCCCATCAACATTATGAACTGCTTAGCCACAGTACAACTACTGATGGAATAGCAGCAGTGCTCAGGGTTGGTGTCCACAGCACACCTGCTGTCCAAGGGGTACCACGCACCTGTGTCATGCATGATATGGCACACATAATGTGATGCAGTTAGTGATGAACACAGTGTGCCTGACAAGCACGGTAAAAGCCACCTGGCCATGCATGCTCATGGCACGAGCACACACACAGGCTGTCAGACTCTTCTGGATATAGCTGTCCCTTGTTGGGACCCACAGCCACCATTTCATGCAGCCCGTACATACCCCTGTCATAACATGTCAGTTGTAAACATTGTCATCAGTGCTGTCTGCACTGAGCTGCTACATGGGGGTACCCACCCACATGTCACATATGTTGCAACAATGGTGACTGTTGGCAGCCACCTCGCAGACAGGACAGCAGCAGCAGCACAGCTGATCGGCCAGACTGGCAGAGGGAGGATGCATGCATGTGTATACTGCTCCATTGTGTGAGCGATGGCCATTACTGAGGGTTCAGTCCTCACAAGAGGACTGACAGGTGGATGTGACAAGGATGCAGTCCCCCTCAATCTGCTGTCAAGTGCCCTTCCAATGTGTATAGGGTGCCGAAAGTAGCAGGCCCCAATGTTTGCAAACATGGAGAAGTGTGCAAAATGCCAAAGAGGCTCCCAGGACAGTAACAGAGTGCCTCTTCGGACATGGCCGCAACAGATGGGCAGCGCAAGCGCCCACAAAAGGGTCACAGCGGCACAAGGCTAGGATCTGGGTGTGGCTGTTACCACGTAAGCCACAGCAGTTGGTTCTATAGCTCAGAAGCCATTTTGTGGACTGTGGACGCACCGCCGACCAGCCATGTGTACCCCTACAGCATGCTCCTGGTGAGCAGACAAACAGTCAATGATGCACGTGCAAACACAGCCCATCATAACCATGTTGGCTCTACCAACGCCCTCATAGCAGCCTTACTGCTGAGTAGGATGAGTAGCTAATGTCACTGTTGACAGATGACCACACAGCAGTCCAGCACAGGTTCGGATGTGCACATAGAGGAAGTAAATACCCACATGCAAACAGTCCATAGAGGGCAACCCTTTCGCTGAACCCGCATTACCCATGTGTCGCCCATATGGAGGTGGCAGACTACTAAAGGAGGCTGCACCGGGTGAAATGTATGCATGAAGGGGGCCAGATATACGGCTAGGCAGGTGATGTGATAGATGTACAGGTCATTCCCGTTTCCTAACATGAGTACCACCCCTGTGTGGCAAGTCACCTGGTTGTGGCATGGGAAGGATCGGTGATCAATGAGCAGGACCAATGAATGTGTGCTAGGTGTCCGAAACAGGCGAATAGACTTTCAGCACACAACCTATGCACACCATATTCCAGAGCTGTTTGGAACACCAGCACGTGCATGGGTGTGAGGGATAATCCACTAGCTGACACACATTACTGTCCTGCAACAGCCGTCTCCTTGCTTGCTTCTTGCAGTGATGAGGATGACAGGGGTTCAGACAGGGTGAGGAACTAATGTCGGCCTCTATCATATGAGTCCACACACTTTTGGATTCTAATGTATGTAGGATTCACTGCACTGTCACCCTCATACGGTACAGTACAATGGTACGCTGGGCAGGAAGGTGAACAGGTGGGATGATGTCCGGTCTGCACTCTGACCACAACCCTATCTCCACCCAGTCTGCCCACAATACATGCATGCACATGCCACGCAACTAGTGTAAATGCCACGTGTCTGTGTGTGGGTGGCTACTGCACCAGCCCATAGCAGGATGGCATCTCGGTGTACAGGTGGTACCCAGCCTCTGCGTAACACACCCTCCCTCTGCACCAAACGCCCTCACGTTTGCCCCTCAACCATGATACCATGCAGAATTACAAATAGAGCCGCCATGTACCGTACCTTATAAGGGTGCCCCCTTCTGGCAGCACGCCACCACGATGCACCCGGAGATGTCCTCCTCACGGATATATAGGGAGGGCCAACGTTGCCATGAGCTGATGCCATGCCCTGCTACAGTGTTGTGAAACCTCACACTTGGCCCAGCACATGTGCATCCTAACAATTGTGCTCCAAGCTGCGCCACAGTTCTGTGGTCCAGGAGTTCCACTAACTGGATGGACAGATGTTAAACAGGCTGAATGCTACGTGCTGTATCCTCACACATGGCTACCTGTCACTCATGAGGTGGAAAGTGGCCGGGAAGCACTATGTGCCTAAGGGTGCTGACAAATAGCATGGCAGTGTTCAGTGTTGCACCTGGCCTGTCAACCACTACATACACAGGCCACACCCTGGTGTGGACATGTAGGCAACACCTTACACCCTGTATGGCAATAGGTCGACGGCTCAGAGCTTCCACATGTCCACCTGCAGGGGCAGCCCATCAGTCAGGGATTCACACCTCCATGGCTGCACAAACCGAGTCATACTTAATTACTGAATTTGGTGTGACACTCAGTGATACATATATTCTTTATATGTTACTGACCCTTACCAGAACCACTATCATTTAGATGCTGCAGAACCCCAATGGAGTCACCTACCTACAGGTGTACTGTTCAGAGGTTTACAGGTAACCACTGTTGCTCACACATCATTGTCAGCAGAATATTAGTGTTGGCACATACTGTATGACCTGTGGCAATGCCTGACAGGCCATAGGTGAAGAAGACCCCTTTATCTCGCTGCCCAAGTATGTAGTCCGCAAGTGCTGGCGGACAGTGGTTCTCCCTGTTACAGGGAGCAGAGCAGTGTGCAGGAATAGAGGGAATATGGGCCACACATGGGCCTACATGGCCCTCCGAGTGACATAGATGCACCCATATCGCTACGTTGGGAGGGTATAAGTCCCATCCACATAGTGTCCCTGAATAAAGGCTTACAGGTATAGGAGGTGCAAGACAGAGTATGTAGATGTACAGGGATGAGGTGGGTATATTACGTGATGGTGACACGTCACACAGTATGTGGAAAAGGACATACTCTGCTGATAATGATGTGAGAGCTACATTGCTTACCTGTAACATTAGCAACTGCACACCTGTCAGGAGGAAAGTCCACAGGGTGTCTGTAGAATGTTACTGATAGTGGTTCTGTGAAGAGTTAGTAACGTATACCAAGTATCCATCAACACTGACAGATACTGGTCACTGGACTGTACTGGTATCCAAAGAACATGCGCCATCAACAATGACAGTTAACCGTGTACAGTGGCTTGTATGTGTGTGTGGCGAGGTGAACTATTTTAAGACAGTGTAGGACTGTGACCCACACAGTGTTGGCTGTGAGACAGTGTTCACATGGTGGACAAGCCCCACATTCTAAAGGGTCCATGCACACCCCACAGCTGGGCGATGGCACCGGAGGCATGTGGATCACTACGGATGGTGACACCTTCTTGCAAACCTTGCGCTCCTCAGACCCCCTATTTCCCAAACGGGTGATTAACAGTGACTGCACACCAGCAGTCACCACATCTGTGTGCACATGGACACCCGCTAAACACACTTAAGGCCTGTTGAGCATGGCCTACACCGCTTGCACCCTGTAAACAGGTATGACAGATTTGCAATAATATTGTGCCCTCTCCATACGACTAACAGCCCACTTAGCTGGCTGCTGACAGTCTGTGCAACTCTTTTGATACACGGCATGCAGATAGCAACATTAACCTTCCCATGGCTCACGTTTCAGTGGCCCACAACCTTAATGCTAAGAGAGTAACTATTGGATGCTGTCCCTGGCACACAGCCATGCTGCCATGGTGGGGAGGTACACTGTTATCTGAGTTTCACAGGGTACATGCTTAGCATGTTCAGCTGGAAAGGGCTACACAGTATTGTATGCCAATGGTGCCTGGAAAGTAAGAGTGTGCATGCGCCACCACTATCATGGATGTCTGGCATGGCACGAGAGGTTGGCAACCTCTCGGTCAGTCACCCAGCAGTGGTGGAAGGCATTTTTAGTTTACCTGCACAGGTGAGAGACCAATCTAGGAAGCAAAGTCGGTTAGTACCTTAGCATCAGTTAGCCTCACATACGTGGTGTTTGTCATGCAGAGATGTCTACGATACTGAACCCAGGTAGGAAATACGTGTCTGGACTCCTCACCGCCAACAGTGCATGCCATCAGCACTGCTGTAGCAAAAGACAGCTGCCCACCCCTTCCCCTTTCCACATAGATCAGGAGAGCTGCCATATATCGGCACGCTCCCTTACTGTGCATTCCCTGTACTGAGGAACAATACCTCTTCTACTGTCAGGGGCATGTCAGGTACTCCCCTATGTTTTACACTGTAAGGTATGTGAAAGACAGGTGGAGATGTTGCTATACAGAACCTCAGGCAGGGGCCAGTTTGATAACTCAGCATTGGTGCAATGTGGGATATAGCATGCACGGAGTGTGTGTGTGTGTGTGTGTGTGTGTGGGGGGGGGGGGGGGGGGTGGTACACCAAGGGCACCTTAGGAACATAACGAGGACACAAAAGGTGGCAGGTTAAACAGGATTTTTATTCCTGGCAACATTCTGCAGGGTATGGGCAATCATTAGGTCAGCAGTTACAGCGTACATTTCATGTTCCTAGGTATTCATTATCTGCAAGTACTAGATAGCTAATAGATCCAAAGTGGACCAATTCTGGACTACATCACTCCACCATCAGCAGTATATACACATATGCAGGCAGTGGGTGTTATCAGTACTGGCAAAGCATGATTACCTAGGAACGGAGAAACAGGAAGTGGCACCCCAATAGCTTGGATACTGCAATACATAGATTACCGCTGGTCAATATGCAATGTGTAGACAGGCATAGGCCCCAGGCAGTCCATGTTGAAAGAGTGCACTGAAAGAGGACAGCCTGAGAGGCCAGCCAGCAGAGTGAAAGTCCAGGCCCCAGGCAGTCCATGTTGAAAGAGTGCACTGAAAGAGGACAGCCTGAGAGGCCAGCCAGCAGAGTGAAAGTCCAGGCCCCAGGCAGTCCATGTTGAAAGAGTGCACTGAAAGAGGACAGCCTGAGAGGCCAGCCAGCAGACAAGGTATCCAGCGGTTCAGCATGTAGGCAGCAGGCAAAAACATGAAGGGTCTGGCTACAGCAGTGAAGGGTCAGGACCAGACAGCAGCGGCATGGCAGCAGGAGGAGGCCCAGGATGACATAGCAGCAGCAGCAGCAGGAGGCCCAGGATGACACAGCAGCAGCAGCAGCAGCAGGAGGAGGCCCAGGATGACACAGCAGCAGGAGGAGGCCCAGGATGACACAGCAGCAGGAGGAGGCCCAGGATGACACAGCAGCAGCAGCAGCAGCAGGAGGAGGCCCAGGATGACACAGCAGCAGCAGCAGCAGGAGGAGGCCCAGGATGACACAGAAGCAGCAGCAGCAGGAGGAGGCCCAGGATGACGCAGCAGCAGGAGGAGGCCCAGGATGAAGCATCAGCAGCAGGAGGAGGCCCAGGATGACGCAGCAGCAGCAGCAGGAGGAGGCCCAGGATGACGCAGGGGGAGGCCCAGGATGACACAGCAGCAGCAGCAGGGGGAGGCCCAGGATGACACAGCAGCAGCAGCAGGGGGAGACCCAGGATGACACAGCAGCACATGGCTTTTGGAGACATGAGGCACAGATCGCACCACACAACCAGCATAACAGGCCTTCAGCAGACCAGTCATCCTACAGCACACTGCCAGAATTTGCAGCCCTTGAAACAGAAGGTGGCAGACAGCAGAGTGGCGCAGCGGATGGCGGTGGCAGACAGCAGAGTGGCGCAGCGGATGCCGGTGAGCCAGGTGAGCAGGTGGGTGGGAGCTTTGCATGGTGCTTCCCCCTCCATCTCGACGGCACTGCCCCTCTGTGGGAAGCAGCCAGCGGGACATCCCCTTCCATCTCGACGGCACTGCCCCTCTGTGGGATGGCCATCCCAGTAATGGGTGGGAGTAACAGCGCCACCCGGTTTGTGGGAACTGTTGGCCCCCTCAGGGTCCCTTGCCACGTTTTGATGGTCCGGTGGGAGGTGGGGGGTTCTTCGGGGGACGGCCCCTGCGGCCTCGGGACCCTGAGGGACTTGGCTGGGGTGTGGATGTAGTGGATGAGGAGGCCACCTGCTGGTCCTGCATCCGCTGGAGGATTTGCAGCAATATAGTATTGTGGGTCCCAATTGCTGCAGCTATGGTATTCCCTGCCTGTGTGGTGGCTGCAGTCTGGAGCTGGAGGTCACGGCTGAGCTGTCTGACCGCTCTCCTGAGAGCACGGTATTCCTTTCTTAGCTGTTCCTCGTGTCTGCTTGGCAGGGGTTCCCGGTATGGTTGTGGGGGTGGTGCTGCTGGAGGTGCTTGTGGTGTTGGGGGATGTGGGATTGGCATTGCTGGCACATCCAATGGTGCAGGGCTGCTTGGTGGCATTACCGGTGTTGACATACTGGGCGGTGTTTCCTCAAACGTCAGGGGGTGCAGATGGGTGGGGGAGGGCCCCCACCCAATATCCTCCAGGGTCTCGGTCAGGGTTAGGGGGCTGCCTGTGGCTGCTCCGGTGGGCTGCACCTCTTCCTCCTCCTCCGAATCCGACCACTGTGTCGTCTCATTCATTTGAAAGGGCCTGGTCAGCATTGGTGGGCGGCGTGTCCCCAGTGGGTCTCTGCTGGTGCTTGGGCCCTCCCAGCTGGCAGCTGATGTCTGCTGCTTGGGACCAGAGTGCTCTGTAGAAGAAGGGGGACAAGAAGAGAGACATCATCAGTACCACAGCGTTGGCTTGATTTGGAGTTACATTAAACATGGACACATAGGCTTTGACCAACATGACTTACATTATATGTAAGCACATAAGGAATAGCCCTACTGGGTCAGACCAAGGGTCCTTCAAGGCCAGCATCCTGCTTCCAACAGTGGCCAATTCAGGCCACAGGAACCTGGCATGTACCCAAAAACTAAGTCTATTCCATGTTACCATTGCTAATGGCAGTGGCTATTCTGTGGGTGACCTTAGTAGCAGGTAATGCACGTCTCCTCCAATCCTTATTTACACACAGCTATACTGACTGCACTAACCACATCCTCTGCCAACAAATCCCAGGGTTTAATTGTGCGTTGCTTAACATATGTCTTTCTCTGATTAGTTTTAACTGTACCCCCTGCTGACGGCCCATCCCCCCTGGGCCCTGCAGGGCCAGGTATGCACTGCACATGTGGAACATTACAATGTGAACACTTCTCAGCATTGCTTGCACAGCTCAGACTGCCAGGTTCTGATTGGGGGGGGGGAGGGGAAGCCGGACTTATCTGGAGAGCACATGGGGAAGTGAAACAGAAACCAGGACTAAACTCTGTTTTGCACAGGGCAGAGGGGTACAGGCCCACTTACCATCTTCGAGGTGGGAGGTATCAAGGCGGCAATCCAAGCCCTCGAAGACGTCTGGTCCCAGCCGCTGCATGAGTCGCCGCTCCATCTCGCTGAACCTGATGGGGCATGGTGACCTTCCTCCTGTGCCCCTCGGGTACTGATTCCTCTCAGCGATTTTCTGCTTCGGATGCACCTTAATATCCTGGTACCGGTGGGCCACCTGATCCGCAGTCCTCGGTATGTCACTGTGCCGTGTGATGTCCCGAGCTATAGTGGCCCATATCTCTCCCTTGGCTGCCTTAGTGGTCTTCACCGACAGGTTTCCAAACAAATGGGCATAATGCCGGAGGACGCCCTCTATGAGCTGGTCATTGTCCTCCTGGCTGAACCTGATGGCACGCTGCCTGACCCTGGCCTGGCTGCCTGGTTGGGGTGCCACTTCCGGAGGGGTTTCCTCCCTACCCTGTCTCTCGGACCCACCTGATTCCCCACTCCCTTCCTCCCCCCCCACCTGCCCCTGCACTTCCGGCTCCCTTCCCCTCTGCCCTGCCTGTCTAGCCCTACCTCTTCCCACCATTCTCTCCTGCCTCACCCTTTCCCCCTCCCCCACCCCCACCCTCCTATCACTTCCCTCCTGCTTATCTCCACCACTACTCCTGTCCCTGCTCCTACTCCTCATACCCCTACCACTAGGGGTAGGGGTATGAGGTCCTGCCTCCCCCTCCCCCTACTCTCAACTCCCCTCTTCTGTCCTCTCCTACCACGCTTCATCCTCCACCGCACTCCTCCTCCTCCTCACCACCAACACACTCCTCCTCCTCCACACCACCACCGCCAACACACTCCTCCTCCTCCTCCACACCACCACCACCACACTCCTCCTCCTCCTCCTCCACCACACAGATAGGGACAGACAAGTTACTAACACTCTTTCACTCCAACAAATATTACAAAGGACACAGGTAAAGGGAAACAGATGACAACAGGTAAACAAGACACCGCACTCAGTATTCGAATTAAATAGCACCTAACTCCTACTAACTCCAACGCCAACACCTACCTCTCTCCACAACTCCTTCCAAACCTCAAAGGAGGAGGGGCAGGAAGTGGGCTCTTATACCTGACACATTATCGCGGGACGCGGTACTTGGTTTCACTTTGTTTCGCGTACCGCGATAATATTTTGGGCTTTTGTTCGCGAATCGCTACACTTGTTTCGCGAATTGCGAAACTTGCTTCGCGAATCGCGAAACCGTTTCGCAGTTAGCGAAAACTTCGCGAGCGGCGAAGTTTTCCCGATGCACGCTAAAACAGTGATTTGCATGGGAACGCCCCCGTTTTTTACCGCAGGCAGTAACAATGCATTACCACTGCGATATTGGAAAATGAGGCCCTAAGTCTGATTATAGGTGAGCCTGATTTAAAAAGCTACTTGGGGAGAGCAGAGTCTGTTTTGGGGAAAACTGTGATAGGCATGGGACCATTGGCACAATGTAATCAGAGAAGTAAGGGTTGGTCAGAGTGAGGCCATAAGCAGAGAGTAGGATTAAATGGACAATTTTCTCAGTGGAAGAGTGGACAGTGGAGTGCCTCGGGGGTCTGTATTGGGACTCTTACTTTTCAATATATTTATAAATGATCTGGAAAGAAATACGACGAGTGAGATAATCAAATTTGCAGATGACATAAAATTGTTCAGAGTAGTTAAATCACAAGCAGATTGTGATAAATTGCAGGAAGTCCTTGTGAGACTGGAAAATTGGGCATCCAAATGGCAGATGAAATTTAATGTGGATAAGTGCAAGGTGATGCATATAGGGAAAAATAACCCATGCTATAATTACACAATGTTGGGTTCCATATTAGGTGCTACAACCCAAGAAAGAGATCTAGGTGTCATAGTGGATAACACATTGAAATCGTCGGTTCAGTGTGCTGCGGCAGTCAAAAAAGCAAACAGAATGTTGGGAATTATTAGAAAGGGAATGGTGAATAAAACGGAAAATGTCATAATGCCTCTGTATCGCTCCATGGTGAGACCGCACCTTGAATACTGTGTACAATTCTAGTCGCCGCATCTCAAAAAAGATATAATTGCGATGGAGAAGGTACAGAGAAGGGCTACCAAAATGATAAGGGGAATGGAACAGCTCCCCTATGAGGAAAGACTAAAGAGGTTAGGACTTTTCAGCTTGGAGAAGAGACGGCTGAGGGGGGATATGATAGAGATGTCTAAAATTATGAGAGGTCTAGAATGGGTAGATGTGAATCGGTTATTTACTCTTTCGGATAGTAGAAAGACTAGGGGGCACTCCATGAAGTTAGCATGGGGCACATTTAAAACTAATCGGAGAAAGTTCTGTTTTACTCAACGCACAATTAAACTCTGGAATTTGTTGCCAGAGGATGTGGTTAGTGCAGTTAGTATAGCAGTGTTTAAAAAAGGATTGGATAAGTTCTTGGAGAAGTCCATTACATGCTATTAAGTTCACTTAGAGAATAGCCACTGCCATTAGCAATGGTAACATGGAATAGACTTAGTTTTTGGGTACTTGCCAGGTTCTTATGGCCTGGATTGGCCACTGTTGGAAACAGGATGCTGGGATTGATGGACCCTTAGTCTGACCCAGTATGGCATTTTCTTATGTTCTTATGCCACTCCAGTTAGGGATTTCTCAGTAAGTGACCTGACCAACCTGTGGCTTGAGGCTAGAAGAGGGAGACAGGAAAGGGCATTAAAATTTTGGTTGAATTATAGAGTTTATGCCAGCCTGTGTTTAAATGCTTGTTGTATTTATCTGAAATGACTCTGGAATCTCTGTGTACAGTTGAGGTGTTACCTGTGAAGGGATAGAGAATGAAGACAAAGAAGCTGTTTTGCTACAAATGCTTGGTTAGGCTCTTTGGGAGATCCAGCAGGAGTTCAGAGCAAGCCATTGACAGTGGCCTATCACATATGGTGGCAATAGTAGGATTTGAAACTGCTCAACAGAGCTGACCAAAACCCAAGAAGGAGGTGGCATTGCAACAGCCCAAGAAAGAATATAACAAATGACATGCTGGATTAGACCAGTGGTCCAGTTTGTCGAGCATCCTGTCTCCGATATTAGTCTCCTGGAACCACCTGACAAATCTCAGTAGGAAATTTTTGTTTTCTTTTTTTCTTTTTCTTTTCATGTCCTTGTACTAATGACCTGATCCATACCAAGCACAAAGGTTTATAAAATTCACTTCTCTTCTTCAAGCTGAAGAGCCCTAACCTGTTTATCCTTTTTTCATAAGGGAACTGATCATTCCCTGTAATTGTTTTTGCCTTCTCTGTACTTTTTTCTAGTTCTGCTCTCTTTCTTAAGGTGCAGCAACCAGAATTGCACACAGTGCTCATGATGTGGTTGTGCTATGGATCGATACAGAGGCATTATTATATTCCTGCTAGACCAGTCATTACTGCGGGAAAGCAGCAGCTGAATGTGCTTATGCACCATGAGGGAGGGGAAGCTTTATTCCCCACGGTTGTGTTTGCCTTGTTTTCATGGCGTTGCAGGCATGTGTAACCCTGGGTTTATATTCCTGCAGTACCTTCCTTTACGCTGGTACACTAAGCTACACCAAAAAAAAAAAAAAAGAATATGAAAAAAGTTCTGTCCACTTAGCATTAGTCCTAAAAAGCGATTTACATGAACCCTAATTCTGGATGGAGAGGCTGCAGTCAGTGATAGCTTTGAGACTGGGAGAGTACCTTGTGGCATTGGACCTAGAGGAAACCTACTCTATTCCCAACTGAGTATCTGATCAGAATCTAGTAAAGTCCTGTTTATCAGGCAAGCAGGCCCAGCTTCATGTGCCCTAGTGGCAGCTCCTTGAACCCTCAGGGTTCTGGCAGTGGTATCAGCAGCCCCACATAGGCAGAGTATTATGGTGCTCCCATATCCAGACGTCCAGCTTATAAAGGACAAGTCGGCCACACACCCCTTTTTAGCTAGGTTGGGTTGTGAAAGTTTAAAGAGCAGTGAAGAACCTTCAAAGGCTCTAGAATTCCTGAGATCCCACTTGATGCAAGGCAGGGGCAGATGTTTTCAGCATTAGACCCTGTCCAATTTAGTGGACCAACTAATAGTGTTCAGGCTCTGCTTTCATATTTGTCACGTGCTTTTCCTCAGGCCTAACAGGGGCAGCCTCGGGTTCCCATAGAAGTAAGAAATAGTCTATTTGGGTGGGCTCAACCCCCAGAGAAGGATGATCCTAGGATTCTTCATGGTAACTTAATATAGTATTGATGGCAGAAAAAAGACCAAATGGTCCATTCAGTCTGTTCAGCGAGTTTCTCATGGCAGCAACTACCACTCTGCACTCTGTGCAGGCCACCCCATGTCTTTTTTTAAGGGTAATAACTGCCGCTCTGTTACCCCAAGCCTTATGTTAAAACTAGTAACATACCTTTTGAGGTGGGGACCACAACAGAAGCCAACCGGAAGTGGTAGGGTGCACATTACCAATGCCAGGTGGCTCAAGGGCATTGGCAAGGAGAGAAGGTACCTATTCTACAAACAGGGTGGAGACGGCCATTAGGATAAGCTCCCTCTCGCTAGTGAGGGGAAGCATTCAGGATTCTCTGACAAAGCCACAGCAGTGGCATGCTTCAGCAAACAAGAGGGGAAATAGCAGCTCTCTGCAAGGGAGTGTGTCTGGGGGTAGACCCAATAGTTCTGTCTCAACAGGTATGGGCCATAGCAGTTCCATCGCTTCAGTCTTTCAAGAACCTCCCAGCTCCTCTGGCAATTCCTGTGGCCTTCTCATAGTAGCCAGGTCCTGAGAAAGTTAGCCATCTCTGGCTTCCTCTCTGGTGAGCACCAGAGAGATAAAAACCATGGACATATAGAGTACCTCACTCGGACTCTCTCTATGTGCTCCAGTTTTCTCCATCTGCCCTCCCCAGCCATGGGTATGTAAAACTAAAGTAGGAAAGCACAGTAGCAGGAGGGTCGCTGCTCCAGAGCCTGAAGCAGGTACATGGCAAAAGATGCTTTAGTAGGCCTGCATGGCATCTGCATTGGCTTGGGAGATACAGAAGTGGGGGCTCCTTAACCAGGAGCCGTTCGCTTGAGGGACTGTTGGGCTGGCCAGATCAGTTCAAGCAGTATGCTGAGGGGGCGAAGGTGCCCAGCCTGAGGGACTGAGACTCCATGGTGGCAGACTTTCTGTGCCCATTGTGTGATTCAAACCCTGGATGGGAGAAACGGTTCCTCCAACATTTCCCCTCTCCCCCCCCCCCCCCCCCCCCATCCCTCCCAAATGTAGAACAAGAGGAGGCAGGCCGGCCTATGGTGAAGGAGGATGCTGCACAAGAGGAAGCAAATAGCCTGCAGCTGGGAATCTCTGGCACATCTTCAGCAGCCGCCTCTGTTAGCAAGCAGGGCAAAGAGCAGGGAGCCCAGGGATTTGGGGGGGGGGGGGGGGGAAGAGTGGGTCCTTCAAGTTCTTTTTCAAAAGAATTTATGTTGCTAATGTATCAGCTTTTTTAGGCTATGAAGAGAACCAGGAATTACCTGGTCCATCTGCCCTGGGGGGACAGTGCCCCCTTAGAGGGCTAAGATAGTCACTGGAAGCTTTAGCCGATCCTCAGACTCAGGAATCCAGCAAGAACTACCCATTAAGTTCAGACTCAGATTTTTCAGTTGTTCAGGATTGAACTTCAGAGGATGAAGGGGAGTCAGCAGTAGTTAGTCTCTTTTTTGCAGAGAAGAATTGCCAGCCCTAATCTCATTTAACCTAATGGCTCTTAAGATTTCGGACCCCAAATAGGGGAAACCTATGGAAGGAAACCCCATTCTTCAGGGAATAAGTCCTCCTGTGTCATGATTGTATATGTACAGTTTGAATGAATGAGCATCTGGGTTGCTTTTGTCTGAGTATTGTGTTACTTTATAGAAAAGTGGGGAAAGAAGGGATTAGACATTATGTAGCTGCTTCTTTGAACTTTGACAAAACAATATTGGATATCCATATGAATAGTGTATATAGGGATTATTAAATACAAGAAGTTATTGATGTTTATTTACTTAATTTCAGTTTTTATTCATCTCATATCAGGTATTAATCCATAAGCACGAACATCTGAATTAGTGATGAGAGTGCAGAGGCTGTACTTCGAGACAGCTTCCAGAGTGCTGCAGTGCGAGAATTAAACACATCATTTGTCATTGACCTCATAACTTGAAATCATCCCACCCTTTGCCACAGAAGACATCTTGAATCCTTCATTTTATGGACTGAAGTGCTCAGTTTTCTTATTCCATGGCGATAGCCTTACTTAGACGCTGTTTTTAAGCAATGTGTATTTTTATATCATTTTGAAATCATGATAAGATTTTTATGATACACTTGGCTAATACCTAGTCATATTGTTACTTGCAGTTGCTACAATTTTGATTCTCACATTAATGATGCCGTTTTATTGCTCCATAGTTGCTGTTCTTTGTGTTATTGGTTCAGCAGAATATGCTATCTGTATGTCAATCTGACACCCAGATAGTAATTTGTTTTGTAGAAAGAACTAGAATAGATTTTTGAAACAAGAATTTTTTTGTTTTTTGCACCACTGGGGGGTGGGGGGAGTATGTACTACATCTGAGTTTAACTGTTCCAGATACTTAAACAATAAGAAGAGAGAGGGGGGGAGAGTGCTGGACGTGAGAGCACAGGTTGATCCTTTGGAAACATGTAAGCTTTCTATATGTAGCAATTGTTATCTACCATTACATCTGTACAATCTGATTTTTTTTTGTTCTATCCTCCCATTGCTCAAATAAACTTACTTTCTTATCTGGAACTGTGATGCACTGAATCAAAGTTTGTGTGTGGCTCTTTGTGTAGGGATAAGCTCCTGGGTTCAGATCCCCAGGTATAATCCCAGTAATTGCATGTGGCTCTTTGTGTAGGGGATAAGCTAGGTTCAAGCCTCGGGTATAATCCCAGTAATTGTGTATGTTTATATGGGATAAGCCCCTCAGGTAGCCCCAATGTAAACCTCAGTGAGATTAGCGCCCCCCCCCCCAGGTCAGAGCCCCTGGATAGGATACCAGTGTGTATGGTCTGAACACATAATACCCCCCAAAACCTAGCCTTGAAGGAGATGATTGTCAGAATGGGAATCATCCCAAAGTCCATTAAAAAGGACCAGAATCCTGGGGAAATAGTATCTGGTAATCCAGGATATGAGGGAACCCTGCTAGGGTTCCCTAAGGTGGACGACCTAGTTTCAGAAGTCACCTGCAAGACCATTCCAGAGATTACAGGAGGTTCAAGTCAGGTCCCTTCAGAGATCAATGGGCAAGAAAATCAAGGGCTTGGTCCTTTTGCAGAGCTAAGCAATTAAATGATCCTTCTGTGATGGCAGGTTCTAATTGCCTGCCCACTCACCCCAGTGACAACCCACGGATCCCTCCCAGGTTTGACTGGTTGGAGGCCATCTGCAGAGGTTCTCCTCAAAGTGGACCTACATTATGTTGGACTGAAGGGTTTTGGAGGTCATTCGCATGGGATATGATCCCAAATTACCGAGGCTAGTAATGAAAACCTTCACAGTATCATCATGCTCCTCTCTGGAAAAGAAGGTAGCAATAGAGGCCACTATAGCCAAGTTAGAGTTTACAAGCAATAATCCTTGTTCCATCCCCGTAGCAAGGCACAGGGACATATTCTATATATTCTATGTGTCCTGAAAAGACAGCTGCTTCTGCCCGGTGTTAGATCTCAGAGAGAGCAATAAATGCCTCAAGATCCCACATTTCCAAATGGACACACTATGCTTAGGTTTAGTTTTGGTAGGAAGGGGGGAGTTTGTCCTCCTCAGATCTAGCTGAATCATATTTTCATTTCTCAATAAGGGGATCCACTAAAGATTGTTCTACATACTAGGCAAACACTTCCAGTTTCAAGCACTGTCCTTTTAGTATTGCGACTGTGCCAAGGATCTTCAGCAAGGAGATGGTGTGGTTGCAGTGGCTCTGCACAAGCAAGGGATTCTGGTCCATCCATATTTAGGTTACTGGCTTTTCCGAGCCAAGGGCCCCCAAGAAAGTAATTTGTTAACGGCAACAACAGTGTGACTAACGAAATATCTAGGGTGGGTAGTAAATTACGCAAAGAGAAATCTTGCGTCCACCCAGTCCCTAGAGTTCTTTGGAGCATGCTTTGACACACAGGTGGGGTGCGTGTACTTCACTCAGAAGAGGATAGGGAAGTTAGTTTCCCAAGCCATAAACTTCCAAACTTAGCCAGTCTTCATGGCCAGGAAATATCTGCATGTGCTAGGTCTCATGACAGCAGTCATAGACTTGGTTCTGTGGACCAGGGTGCATATGTGCCACTTGCAGGAAGCCCTACTATCTGGGTGGTCCCCGTCATCGATGGATTACGATTGGCTGCCCTTAAAACCAGCAATAAGGGACAGTGGACTGGTAGTCCCAGCCGAACAATCTGGCAAAAGGAATAAGCTTGACCCCACTAAACTGGGACATTGTAACAATGGACACCAGCAACACAGGTTGGGGGGCCCATTGCTAGGGCAGACAGCAGAAGGGCAATGGGATGAACAAGAAAAATCCTGGCATGCAAACATGGGCCATCAGACTGCTGTTTTGGCTTTCTTCCCATTGGTGAAAGACCATCTGGTCAGAATCCTTCCACAAAATAATACCGCAGTTGCCTTCGTGAATTGTCAAGGGGGTACCTGCAGCCAGTCATTAGCATGCAACGCAGTAGTAATATGCGACTGGGTGGGAACGGAAAGTAGAATGTGTGATGGCTGTACACATTTTGGAAATACACAATGTAGGCAGACCTACTGAGCAGAAACAAGCTGGACCCACGGGAATGGGAACTCAGTCAGGAGGCATTCAAGATATCAGCCAATGATAGATTTGATGAGTGGCTCAATGTGAAAGCAAGCAAATTTTCCGAGGACAAGCAGGATGGTAGTCCTCACACATGGGTGACATTAGATGGAGCCCAATGCAGAAAACCTATGTCAAAATTTCTAGAAAATTTGACTAGGCCCATTAAGCTTGCCCACACCATGCGTCCATGGGGGGGGGTGTCCCTCTTCAGTCTCCCCCCCCCCCCCCCCAGTGGAGCTGTTAGTATTGTGGTTGGATTGAGCTCTAAAACTTCTGGATTTTTGCCTTGTTGAAAACTTTTTCTGTGGGTATTTTTTTTTTGCTATTTTCTAAAGTCTGTTGCCTGGTCCCTCTTGGTGTATCCCCGAAGTGTCCCTAGTCAGGATTTTCGGCGTTCAGGTTAATTCTTTTCTTTTTTTTCAATATGGGTTCCCCCTGTGGTGGCAGTACCTCGGTGCCTGACTTCCATCGATGCCTGCCACCATCGTTGCTTTTTATTTTTCCAGTTTGTTTTGCCCCTATCATAGCCACATCTGGCTTCCTCCGATCCACCCAGTGCCTGAGGACCATGTTGATCACTGATCCTCATGAGGTCTACATCCTCTGCCTGGGGGCATCGCATGATGTCCGGGGCTGCTGCTTGTGTGCCCAGATGACCCTGAAGGGATGTCTGCTTCAACTCGACAAGATGGACAGCTTCTTTGGGTCAAAAGTCTGAGCCATTGGCATTGGCGGTAGCGGCAGGCCTCGGAGCTGCACTGATGGACACCACAGCATCGACATAGGCGGGACCGTCGGTTCCGTCAAGGGTGCTGAAGACTGACCGTTGTCTATCCCCCTGGGCTGAGGATGTCTGGTTCATCGTTCTTGACCTCAGCACCAGGGAAAGACCAGGCTGAGCATCGTTGGAAGACCAAGAAGTATCTGTGCTGGGCACAGGGATGCACTGGCTTTTGCCACAATGCCCCCGAAGTGACCCCCATGGCGAGGAGCGCAAAATTTCCATCAATGTCTGGAGTCCATGATGGTCTTCACCGGTCCTGGTGCCAGTTGCCAATTTTTCCCATCCCCTTCACAGGTTAGAGGATAGAGGGGTGGCCAGATCTTCCTCCCAGTCTGTGTTGGCATCGGCAACATTTGAGGAGGAGCTGGAGCATCAAGTCCAGCTAGCAGTGGAATGGGTACTGCAGGCCTTTGGTCCCACGGCACTGATGGCACCAGAGCTGTTGCCGCCCATGCTTGAACCGCTTCTGGAGAAGCTTGATGTGCTCATCGGTGCCTTACCGACCCCAGCTGGCATCATTCCTGGGATGGCACCAGTACTCGGGGTGGGGGGGGGTCAACGCCGGTTTCTATGAGGAGGAAGCTCCATCTATGCCGGTGGAGACACCAATGTTGGTAGTTCCCTGTCCAGTTCCATCAGTGCCTCTACCTCTGGACATTGGCTGAGCACCTAGGGTCCCATCCCTGAGGGGATGATCAGATGAAATCCTCCGAGGATTTGGATGGTCTCCCATCAGACCCTTCTCTAGAGGAGCAGAGGAAGTCTCCACCTGAGAACTTGAACTTCACAGGTTTTGTCAGAGTGATGGCGGAAGCCATCCTGTTCCAGCTTTTGTCTGAAGAAGACACCCGGCACGAAATGCTTGAGTTTCTTCAGTTTGTGGAGCCTCCTAAGGAGATCATGGCAATCCTTAATGGAATTGCTGCTGAGGATTTGGGAATATCCATTCACAGTGCCTACGATTTAACAAGAAGGTGACTGGGTTTACCTCGTTCTAAAGGCTGCCAGATTCAATAAGAGTCAGCTGCCTCACTAGTCAGTGGTTGATGAATCTGTCCTCGAGGGCCAAGTGCTCTCAGACCCACTCCTTGACACCCCTGCGGAAGGACCACAGAGCATTGGACGCTCTTGGGAAGGTGTTCCAAGGCGCCATGCTTATTGCCCGCATTGCTACCTACCAGCTCTACATGACCCAGTACTTGGACATTTGGAAGCAGGTGCAGGTTGTGGCTGAGCAGCTTCCTCAACAGCAACAAGACAACCTCTTGTCACTGGTGCACAAGGGATTGGAGTATGGAAAACGCAAGGTCCGTGCAACATATGGTGATTTCGAAATAGCATCGAGAGTCTCTGTAGCAGGAATTGATGCCCTCAGACCAGAGGTACAGGAACGACTCAGACGTGCCAGGTACTGGAGAGAATCTCTTCAGAGATAGGGTGAAGGACCATCAGGAAAACCTTCAAAAACTCTGTCAGCATTCTGGACCCATCTACCTTATCCAGGAGGCCCTTGAGGCCTCCTGGATAAGGTAGATGGGTCCAGGTGCGGACCCAGGCGCGGTCCAGGCGCGGACCCAGGACTTTTTTTTTTTCCACCAAAGGAAGTACTATCCTCAGCCTCCTCGATCATATACACACCATCAGAGCTCCAGCAGCTGTTACAGGCAGCAGAGAGCTCCTAAGCCCCAGCAAGTTCCTTGGTCAACGCAGAGGACGGGGTTTTGACTGGGCCATATTGGGAGCATAAACTAATTGCCTTCCAGTCGGGGCAGGCTGCAGTACTTTTAGAACCAGTGGCCCAGTGTAATCTCAGACCAGTGGATTTTGTCCATCGTCCTCCAGGAGTTCCAATTAAATCTGGGTGTCCTGCCAAATTGCCCTCCAAGCCCATTTTAGGGGCTGGTAGCATATCAGGAGGTGCTGCAAACAGAGCTCTCCTCCCTTTTAATGGCCAGAGTGGTTGAGCTTGTACCACCAGGGCAAAGAGGGTGGGGATTCTACTCCAGGTACTAACTGATTACAAAGAAAACAGGAGGACTCCATCCCATCCTAGATCTGAGGGCCTTGAACAAGTTACTAAAAAAAGGAAAAGGTCAAGATGGTTTCCCTGGGCACCTTGATCCTCTCCCCCCCCCCTTTTTTTTTTGTAAAAAGGGGTTTGGCTATGCTCCCTTGACCTAAAGGACGCATACACCCATATCTAGATCTTCCCTGGTCTGATAAGGCATCCGCATAGTAGCTCACCCAGATGTAGTACGCTTCCTTAGAGTAAAATGCCTTAGACCACCATTTTGCTCTTTGGTGCCTTTATGGGATCTTAACCTAGTGCTCAATGCTCAAACAAGCCTGCTCTTTGAAACATTGAAATGGGCATACCTCAAGGATCTCTCCTTGAAGACCATTGTCTTGGTAGCCATTTGCTCGGCAAGACGAGTTTCTGAGGTACAGGCTGTCTCGTGTAGGGACCCGTACTTAGTCTTCTTGGAAGACACAGTTACCTTTTGTCCACTCCCCTCCTTTTTACCCAAGGTTCTGTCATCGTTCTACATGAACCAGATGACTATACTTCAGCCTTCAGAAAGGGCAGGTCAAATAAGGGGGACGTAGACCTGTGCCTCCTGGCCATCAGGCAGACCCTGCTAGGTTCTTTAAAGTCACAAATCTGTTCTGGGAATCTGATAGGCTATTTGTGCTGTATGAGGGCCCATGCAAAGGAAATGCAGTCTCCAAATCAACAGTAGCCAGGTGGATTAAGAAGGCAATAGGTTCAGCCTATATTTTGAAAGGCAAAAGAGTCCCACCAGGCCAATGGGCGCACTCTACTAAAGCCCAAGTAGTGTCATGGGCAGAGGTAGCAAAGGTGATCCCAGAGAAAATTTGCATAGTGACTACTTGGACCACTTTACACTCGTTTACCAAGCCCTATAGAGTGGATGTCCTAACTAAGGCGGATGCGGCCTTTGGGGCACATGTTCTCCTGACCGCAGTTGCGTCCTCCCACCCAAGGGAATAAGAGCTTTGGTAGTTCCTATAGACTGGTCTAGCATGGGACTAAGGAAGGTAAAATTTTCTTACCTGATAATTTGCTTTCCTTGATACCTGCTAGACCAGTCCAGTTCTCATACTTCATGAATGAAGGGGGGTGGGGGTAGGGTAAAATTAGAGGAATCGAAGGAGGAGAATGGGTCTCTTCTCCTTGACATCATATCCTTATTGCAAACTCCTACTATAATTTCAGAGTAATTTCTCCATGTTGTGATCTAGCTCAGGGGTGCTCAAACTGGTCCTACAGGCCCCCCAGCCAATCGGGTTTTCAGGACATTCCTAACGAGTATGCATGAGAAATATTTGCATACACAGAAGGTAGTGCATGCAAATAAATCTCAAGCCATTAAAGCAGACAGCCATGAAGTGCTTATCTCAAAAGACATGCTTCTTCAAAGGAATTTGCTCATTTAAGATGCATCTCAGCTGCAGGCTTCATCCTGTAGAGCTCCTTATTTAGGAATTTTACAAGGTCCAGGTACCATTTTTGCCCAAATTAGTAGCAGCATTCCAAGAGAATCAAAGACCTGTCCAGTCCTAAGCAGTAGTAGCAAGTGTCAGGAGAAAATTAAAAACTGTGATTTATAAGTTGTACATTGGATTCTCTTGATATACCTAATGTGGTAGGACAACAGAAGTGGTTTGTGGGATCTGGCACCTGAAAAGGGTGATATTTCAGGGTTTTTTTAAATATAATTTGCACAAATTTCTACAAACCTGATTTCACTTTGTCATTATGGGGTATTGGGTGTAGATTGAGCAGGGAAAAAAATGGATATTCATCTTAGAATAAGACTGTAATGTAACAAAATGTGGGAAAAGTGAAGGAGTCTGAATAATTTCTGAATACACTATATATTTATCCTTCCAGATGTGTATTCATACACACATTCTTTTGAAGTTATTTTTTTTTAAATATTCCAGTTGAGACAATGTATTTTTTTGTTAAATTTGTTTATTAATAATCTATGAAGATTAGTATAACTTCCTTCAAAATAGAAATAGCCCAGGCTGGCCCCATGGCTTATTCTGTAGTCATGTGGGTTGTATTGCAGGAGATCTGCATTTGTTGAGGCCAGTGAGGGCCACCCACTGCAGAGGTGATGGGATTAGGTCCAGTGAGATGAGGAAGGGAACATGTCTGGCAACATCTGACATGTTGTGCTCTGGAGAAAGCAGCTCTTGGGCCAGTGAGGGTTACCTTGTGTGCAACCTGAGTATGCTCTTTGCAGAAGGAAGTTGGCGGGAGAAAAAAATTAAAAGGGTATTTAAAAAAACAAAGGCAGTGGCCACATTAGTTGGTATACCCAGACTGCAACATTTAGGTACCCTCTCTTCCTTTAGCATGAGATCTTAATATATAGAATGGTTTTATTTTTTATTTCTTCAAAATGTTTATTGAATGAGAAAGAGACATGATTGATAGGCACCACACCTGAGTCCCCAATTTTCCAAGCTTAAACAGAAAGTGTATAAACAGAAAATATAAGAAGCCAAATGGACAAATATTATAAAACAGATCATGCCAAAACGGCCTCTCCAAAAAATGTTTTGTATGATTTACTGGGGCATGAATCCTATCTACATTTAGCGAGGAAAATTTAAACTGCACCATAATTCCCATCAAAATAGGTAATGAATGCACAGCTCATTAAAGGGCCAGATAGATGCCATATAAACACAAACCCGAAGCCTCCCAGTGTAGACCACAGAGTCAGTAAACCAAACGTCTATTCTCATGTCTGTAGTATATAAACACCGCAACATAAGTCATCCCACCTCCCTCCTGCTCCAAGAGGCACAAGCTTCCCCATGACAGGGTCAGCAGACAGTACCCTGCACTATGGGGCATCCCTCTGGGCATCCTACAATAGCAAAAAGGTAAGACCAGACCCTGAGAGAAAGCATATGATAAAAGAAATTCAGCCCTCTTCCCCCCCTCTTAGTGTGTAACGCTGGTTACAAGATCAACAGATATGATCTTCAGACGTAAGTCAGGAGAGGTGAGAGCAAGCAACATTGCTACGCAAAGCCACATTAAGTTCAGGCAATAGGCCAAAAAGAAAACTGGAAATGTGCTCAAACAGTCCAACATTGAAAATGGTCTGTTAAAAAAAACAGAAAACAAAAAAAAAACCAAATCCAAAAGTCATCTGGACTCTTGGGAAAAGACAGGACATGCTCGCCCTTTAGCAACAGTCTTCCTTTGAGGTCTCCAAGATAGTAACTCAAACTGAAAGAACAAGTGAACCAGGCCTTGAACACTCATAGAAACATAGCAATGACGGCAGAAGAAGACCAAACGGCCCATCCAGTCTGCCCAGCAAGCTATGCACTTTTTTTTTCCTCTTACTTGTTACACTTGGCTCTTAGTACCTTTTAGTTTTATTTCCCTTCCACCCCACCATTAATGTAGAGAGCAGTGTTGGAACTGCATCTAATTGAATATGTAGCTTAGTTAGGGGTAGTAACCGCCACAATAAGCAAGCTACACCCATGCTTTTGTTTACTCGACTATGTAATTTAGGCCTTGTTGGTTGTTGTCTATATTTATAGATACATTGCCCCTGCCATTGAAGCAGAGAGCTATGCTGGCTATGCTTTGAAAGTGAAGTAACAGACTTTCTCCCCTGCCTCACTCCCCAAAGATGCTCAGCTTGCCGCTCCACGATCCAAGGTAGCCAAGAATGCTGACGCTTCTTCCTTTGTAGAGAAGTAAAGCACCTTGTTATCGTGATGTACACACAGTTTAGCAAGGAATAATAAAGCGAAGCGTATCCCCCGTCTGCGCAGGTTTGAGCATGCAGGAGAGAATTCCTTTTGTATGGCAGCCACATGTGCAGAAAAGTTGTTAAACAACAGGATCCGGTGGTCCTGGAATTCCACATTCGGGTGCATGCAGGTAGCACGCATCAGCTGGGTTTTAGGCGACCAGTTAAGAATACGTGCCATCACCGAGCAAGGCTTACAATCTTTATGTCTCTGTAGATCAATACAGTGCACTCTCAATGCAGGGTGTTGTTGGGGAGTTTCAGCCCCACGTGCTCGGGCAGCCATATTTCGATAAAATCATAGAGTTCATTTTCTTTTAAAGACTCTGGCAGCCCAGTGATTTTGATATTGTTCTGGCAATCATGATTTTCCTAGTCATCTACTCTATCTGCCAGTGTTGCGTGGCGTACGGTGAGCTCTGCTAGCCGCCATTCAGCAATGGTAAGCCGGTCATCCTGATCAGAGATGCATTGCTCAACTTGATCAATGCGCTTAGCCTAACCCCTAGACCGCTCTTAATTTCTTCTATGGATGCCTGAATGCAAAGTAGCCTCTTGCCCAGGGCAGCAGAGATGCTGCTCGAGATCTGGGTGAGCACCCCTGCCAAAATCACCTCCAGAGTTGTTGTGGGTTCAGCTGCGGCTGTCATTTTAGAACTGCCGCTGTCCTTCACTATCCCTCTCCTCAGGCTCTGAGGTCATATAACTCAGTGCCCCGAGTCTAGAAAATACCAAGCGCCCGGCACAGGCAGGAGCAAACAGTAATGACGGGGACACAAACCTTGGGTCAGGCCAAAAACTTAGCAAACTGAGCGATGTGTGGGAAGGGGAACTGCGGAGCTCAGATCACCTCTCTGCTGTAACTGGAAGTCTGTTTTGAATGGTTTTCTGAAGCATAAATGACTGCAAATAATTTGCAAAGAAATAGTGAAATGAGTTTGTTAATGCACTAAAAAGTAGACTGCTAGATATTATAGTCTAACATGTTTATAAATTAATTTAGTCGAACATGTTTATAAATTAATGCCCTCAACCATTAAGGCAGTGTTTCCCAGGCAGTGTAGCATAAGACCTGATTAAGCATGCCAGGGAAAGGTCTTCACTGCCTGATGCTCATACCCAAACCAGTTTCAGACTCTGCTCTCAGCAACTCACAGCGATGATAAACACCAGTGGTGGCTCTTATACACAGGTGCTCTAGAACAGGGGTATGGCTCCCTGGGGGGCTGTGAATGAGCTTCCAGGCGGCCGCTAGCAGCAGTGCGTTGGGATGAAAAGGCAAGAGTGCTCACTTCTGCTGTTGGGAGCCTAGTAAAATGGCGTACTGCGGGAGGTGCATGCAGCTGCTGGTGGACCTGATCCCACTGGCAGCCAAAAAACAGGGAGAGAGGCTGTGCAGCTGCCAGTTGACCTCATCTCACTGGCAGCTGAGTAAAGGACACCCTTTCCATCTGTGCAGACTCATGATATTAGAACTCGCAAGAGTAGCACGTTCTCTATGTTGATCTCGTAATGCACAAGATCAGCATGGTGAAAGTGCGAGCCCCATCAGTTTTTTATATCGTGGGGCCTACACAGAGGAGGCAGCAGAAATGGTTTCATTTCCAGAAGCAGCAATGAGCGATCAGCTCCTCCCAACAACCATGAGGCAGTGTTGATAGTGGCAGCAGAGGAATGAGAGTGGCTCTGAAGCTGCTGGCAAGTCAGGTTGTGTGTGTGAGCGAGAGAGTAACTGTTTTCCAGGGGGTCTATGGGTGTGAGAGAATGGATGCCTGCCTGGGAGCCTGTGTGTGTATGAGGGAATCAGGGGGAGTAACAGCTTTTTTTTTTGGGGGGGGGGGAGAGGGTCTTAGAGCCTGTGTATGAATGTGTGGGTATATATGAGAGCATGTATGTATGAGAGAGAACAAACATGCGAGTGTGTGTGTGTGTGTGTGATAGAGAGAGAGAGGATAAAGTTTGTGTCCTCATCCTAATCCTTGACAATCTCAGGGTGACTGGAAATAGAGTTCCCAGGTATGGATAAGAAGCTTTTTTAAAATCATTATTTTAATTATTGGGTAGTGTTTGATATACATACTGTTTTAAAATATTTTATTGGTGGTGGGGGGGGGGGGGGGGGTAGTAATGACATCCAAAGTCCAGCTCTCTAGGTATCAGCAATATTTTATTAAGTAGTACTTTAACCGTGGCATCCAGCTAAACAATAAATTTAGGTCTATATGCGGACAATGGACAATTTTGTGATTAAGAAAATGGACTAGATGGCTGGAAGAATAAAATGACTGGGGATGGATAAGCTGACCAGAATGGAGCCTAAGATGGAAACAGTAGGATTAAATGGTCAATTTTCTCAGTGGAAAAGGGTAAACAGTGGAGTGCCTCAGGGATCTGTACTCGGACTGGTACTTTTCAATATATATATATAAATGATCTGGAAAGGAATACAACGAGTGAGGTTATCAAATTTGTGGATGATTCAAAATTATTCAGAGTAGTTAAATCACAAGCAGATTGTGATACATTACAGGAGGACCTTGCAAGACTGGAAGATTGGGCATCCAAATGGCAGATGAAATTTAAGGTGGACAAGTGCAAGGTGTTGCATATAGGGAAAAATAAACCTTGCTGCAATGTTAGGTTCCATATTAGGAGCCACCACCCAGGAAAAATATCTAGGCATCATAGTGGATGATACCTTGAAATCGTCGGCTCAGTGGCAGCAGTCAAAGCAAACAGAATGTTTGCTTTGACTGTTGTGGTGGTGCTGAAGTGGTTAACCCAGCTACACTAACTGTACTAACCACACAGATATATGGCATATTCTGTGTGCCACTATGCTGGCTGCCATATTTATTTATTTATTTTTATTTATTTCTTTTGTATACCGACATTCGATCGAGATATCACATCGGTTTCCAGAAAACAGGTTGAATAGAGCCGGAACTGCCCTATTTTACATTGTAACAAGAGAACAGTTGATTAAACAATAAATATAAGGAACATTGTAACATATGAATAAAATTAAAATTAAATATTAGATGTGGGTATATAGAAATGGCATATAGCCTATATACAATATGTACAATATGACTTGGTTATGAGTAGGGTGGGGGACAGGGAAAAGTTATGTTAGTAGGGTGGGGGACAGGGAAAAAATATGTTCTTGAGTCACTTAATCTATGTGCTGAAAATGAATTTTTTTAAATATTTATATTCCACTTTTCTCAGCACTTCAAAGTGGATTACATTCAGGTACTGTAGGTATTTCCCTATCCCCAGAGGGCTTACAATCTAACAGGGTCATTTATAGAAACATAGAAATGACGGCAGAAGAAGACCAATCGGCCCATCCAGTCTGCCCAGCAAGCTTCACACATCTTTTTTCTCATACTTATCTGTTTCTCTTGGCTCTTAGTAACCTTTGGTTCTATTTCCCTTTCACCCCCACCATTAATGTAGAGAGCAGTGATGGAGCTGCATCCAAGTGAAATATCAAGCTTGATTAGTTAGGGGTAGTAACCACCGCAATAAGCAAGCTACACCCATACTTATTTGTTTACCTAGACTATGTTATTCAGTCCTTATTGGTTGTTTTTCTTCTCCCCTGCCGTTGAAGCAGAGAGCTATGCTGGATATGCGTGAAGTATTAGTTTTTCTTCTCCCTTGCCGTTGAAGCAGAGAGCTATGCTGGATATGCGTGAAGTATTAGTTTTACTTCTCCCCTGCCGTTGAAGCAGAGAGCTATGCTGGATATCCGTGAAGTATGTTTTTCTTCTCCCCTGCTGTTGAAGCAGAGAGCTATGCTGTGTATGCATTGAAAGTGAAGTATGCATTGAAAGCCACATTAACTATCAACAAATATTGAATAAGCCTAATAATTGGTAATACCTATAGCCTTTGAACTCTCTGTTAATTTTACATACTCTTACCCTCCCCTGGGTTTTTTGTTTTTTTTTTTTATTTGGAGATGGCAGCCCTCCATCCTTCCACTCCGTGAAGGTGGAACACCAACCACTGGCATCCCGCTCCGTGAATGCCTCTGTGGCTACTGCCGCTCCGTGAAGTGTATTGCTGCCTCCTCTTTATACACGTCCTCTAGACCTGATGGACCTTATCTGTTACTCTTGGCTCTTAGTAACCTTTTGATTCTATTTCCCTTCTACCCCCACCATTAATGTAGAGAGCAGTGTTGGAACTGCCTCTAAGTGAAATACCTAGCTTAATTAGTTAGGGGTAGTAACTGCCGCAATAAGCAAGCTATACCCATGTTTATTTGTTTACCAAGACTAAATAATTCAGACCTTGTTGGTTTTTTTCTGTATATAGATCTACTTTTCTTCATTCCCCCTGCCGTTGAAGCAGAGAGTTATGCTGAATATGCATTGAACGTGAAGTACCAGGCTTATTTGGTTTGGGGTAGTAACCGCCGTAACAAGCAAGCTACTCCCCGCTTTTTTTGTGAATGCAAATCTTTTTCCATGTTTCCTCTTGCCGTTGAAGCTTAGAGCAATGTTGGAGTCGCATTAACCATATGTATGTTTATTGAATAAGGGTATTATCTCTAGGCAGTAGCCGTCATTCCCGCGAGCCACCCACTCTTCATTCACTTCCTCTAGACTTTATGGATCCACATTGTTTATCCCACGCCCCTTTGAAGTCCTTCACAGATCTGGTCTTCACCACTTCTTCCAGAAGGGCATTCCAGGCATCCACCACCCTCTCCGTGAAGAAATACTTCCATACATTGGTTCTGAGTCTTCCTCCCTGGAGCTTCAAATCGTGACCCCTGGTTCTGCTGATTTTTTTCCGACGGAAAAGGTTTGTCGCTGTCTTTGGATCATTAAAACCTTTCAAGTATCTGAAAGTCTGTATCATATCACCTCTGCTCCTCCTTTCCTCCAGGGTGTACATATTTAGATTCTTCAATCTCTCCTCATAAGTCATTCGATGAAGACCATTCACCCTTTTGGTCGCCCTTCTCTGGACTGCCTCCATCTTGTCTCTGTCTCTTCGGAGATACGGTCTCCAGAACTGAACACAGTACTCCAGGTGAGGCCTCACCAAGGACCTGTACAAGGGGATAATCACTTCCCTTTTCTTACTCGATATCCCTCTCTCTTTGCAGCCCAGCATTCTTCTGGCTTTAGCTATCACCTTGTTACATTGTTTTGCCGACTTCAGATCATTAGACACTATCACCCCAAGGTCTCTCTCCTGCTCCGTGCACATCAGCCTTTCTCCCCCATCGAATACAGTTCATTCGGATTTCTCAAATAGCATTATGGCGTTTTCGCATGCGGTAGCACCATAACGAATGGTGCAATGCAGATCAGAAAAAGAGGAGGAGTTAGGGGCAGGCTGGGTTCACTGTTTTAGGAAGCCAATTTTAGCTACACCTTTTTCAGTAGCATTAAGCCATGTGATAGGTTGCGTTAAGGCTTTATCCAGATGTTACCCAGCTAGAGAGTCCATCAAGCTAGGTTGAAAGAACATTGCACAAATCTCATCTTTGAGTGAGTTTCCTCATTCCGAAGGTCATCAGATCTTCACAAGAGAGCACTGTTCGTACGTCTCACTTTGAATGTCAAAGTGGCCCCTAACCCCTACACTAATACCTAAACCTCACCTCGAGTTACTAGGTGGGACTCCCATAGAGATATAAATACCTATCTAGTGTAAGGGCATTGGGGCGGATTTTAAAAGCCCTGCGCGCGTAAATCCTTCCGGATTTATGTGCGCCGGCGCGCTTAAGTCCCGGGGCTTTCGAAAAGGGGCGTGTCCGGGGGCGTTCCCGAAACGACGCAGCGTTTTGGGGGCGTGGCGCTGGCCCGGGGGCGTGGTCGAGGCCTCTGGACCAGCCCCCGGGAGGGGAAGGCGGGGGAGGGCGAAGGAAAGTTCCCTCCGAGGCCGCTCCGAAATTGGAGCGGCCTCGGAGGGAACAGGCAGCGCGCGCTGGGCTCGGCGCGTGCAGGTTGCACAAATGTGCACCCCCTTGCGCTCACCGACCCCGGTATCTTATAAAATCCAGCGTACTTTTGTTCGCACCTGGTGCGCGAACAAAAGTATGCGATCGCGTATTTTTTAAAGATCTACCCCATTATGACTAGTCAGTCTCTCTCTCTCTCATACTAAACATGGTCCCCCCCCAGTGGTTGTATGTAGGAAATACCACAATTCTGGTGCTTATCTCAAAGTGCGAGAAACTTATCGCAATTTGCAGTAACTTAGTGCTTCGCATAGGTATTATTGCGATAAACTGCCTATTACCAGAAAACATGCGATATTTAATGCATTTTGATAAATCCAGGCCTAAGTTTGTACCTGAGGCAATGGAGGGTAAAGTGACTTGCTCAAGATCACAAGGAGTGACAGTGGGACTTGAACCCTGGTCTCCTGGTGCATAGCCAACTTCTCTAACCACTAGGCTACAGTTTGAAAGTTCATTGCTGACTCCAGGAGATCCATGATATTGAGCAATTTGTGGTGTTTAAGGAAAGAACCGCCTTAAAGCTAAAGTTGCTGGTGGATCTATTCAACTTAGAAGTTTGGGATTGTTCTATTGTTTTGGTATGGGTCAATCTGGTGGGTGGGTAGGGAAAAACATTTTAGGACTTTTCTTACTGTTTGGTATGACTGTGGATGAATATATATGTGTGAATGAATGGTTGCGGAAAATGAAATTTGCAAACTTCAGGTCGTTCCTTGGGTAGACAAATATGTTTTGTCGTGAAATGCATAAGGCACTAATAATTGCATTTGTCGGGGGGGGGGGGGGGAGGGGGGACTTAGGCTGGGGAGTCCTCCCTAGAAATGTAAAAAGCTTTCTCTTGAGATTTCAGTTGTATTTATTGTTGTTAAATGACGAACATTATCATAACATCACTTAATGTTGATGAGCTTCATTCGCCCATCAAAAGGAAAAAAGTATTAACAGAATTAGAGACAGAAAACAGATGTTGCCTTTTTACAAGAAACCCATTTAGATGATGCAGAGTATGTTAGACCCAAGAAGGAATGGGTGGGCACTGTTTTTATGCTCCTTTCTCAGCTAGGCAGAGAGCAGTAGCTGTCCTAGTTAATAAAAATCTACCATTTGAATTTGAAATACAAATTAAAAATCCACGTTATGGTGGTGGGTGTTCTTTTTGGAGAGAAGGTCATTTTTATTAATATTTATGCACCTAATTTATTTATTTATTTGTGTTTTTTTTTCTATACCGGCATTCACGGTTGGTCGTATCATGTCGGTTTACATATAACAAGGGGTGAGCAATACATTATAACGTAACGTACAGAACTATAACCTGTGAGTATACATTAGAAATTAGAAATTACCTAATCAGTACTCTCACGATGTTTTGCTTCTCTAGTGGCTGCTGATACTGTAAGGAGTATGGGAAAACGGGTGCTCAGTGTTGAGCGCCTGCTCTCCCAGCATGCACCCAGCCACCTCTCTTGGGCGTCTGATCCTGTATTTAAATGAGGGGTGACACTAAAAAGGAAGCATTAGATACAATAGCCCATCCCTAGCCCCTCCTTAGCAGTGGAAACCCAGGAGAGGTGGCTGTCAGCGAGTTCAGAAAACAGACGCTCAATATTACCAGTGTTTGTTTTCCAAACCTGCTGACAGCCGGGGGTTAGGAAAATGGATGCTGGTAAAATTGAACATCTGTTTTCCTCTGACTTATTGCTAGGATATTAAGTCGGAGGATGACAGAAAAGCAGTATTTTCTGCGGATCGGCCGCACATTTTTTTTTTCAGTATCCTGAGCGAATTACTAATAGCCTCATCAATATGCATTTGCATGTGATGAGTGCTATTAGTGTGGGGGGGTTGGACGCATGTTTTCGAAGTGCTAAACCCCTTACTGTGTAAGGGATAGTGGACGTGTGTTGAAAATGCATGTCTAACTGCAGGAAAAACAGTGCACTCAGCTGAGCACACTTTACAGTATCAGCCTGTGAGCTGGGAGAGGTATACAGTTATTTTAGGGGGAGATTTTAATATCCCTAATAATTCCCTAATTGATTGTCAACCACCTAAAATACCAAAAAAAAACCGTAGACATATTGGCATAGGCTTTTTATGTCAGGAATTGAAGTTAGTGGATGTTTGGCGCCTTTCCCATATTGAGGAAAAAGAATTCACCTACGATTCTCAGATTCATAATGACTATTCTAGGATAGACTAGGATACAAATATGTGAAATAACTGAGGCACCCTTTCACAGATCATTCTTTGCGTGTGATAAAGCTAATCTTTATGAACATGGTAGGAAGGTTCCCAGATGGAAAATGTCTGCATTATTATATCATGTTAAAGATTTTGTAAATTTCCTTAAATCACAGTGGGAGTAATATCAAAGATGTAATTACATGTGAGAGGTTGACCATGTCATGTATTGGAACACTCCTAAGGCAGTATTAAGGGGGAAAATTCTTGCAAATCAAGTGCATAAGCGGAGAGAATATGCCCAAGAAACATTGGTACTTTAAAAAAAAAAACAACCAAACAAAAAAACTGGCTGAGGATAAGTGACTGCATATACAGCAGCTCACAAAAGACTTTAGGCAACAAATGCTGGCAGCATATAGAGAATTGGATGGTCTTATGTTATTAAAGGCAAAGCAAAATGTAATTTTCTTTCAATATAAATTATTTCAATGGGAAATAAATCTGGTAAATTATATGCCAGTTTACTCAGGAATACTAAAAAAAAAAAAAAAAGCGTTTGTTAAATTATTTCAAAATAAAGTATATAATGGCATGGCAGAAGTTATTGAGGTGTTTGACGTTTTTTTTTCAACAATTGTAATGCTACAGAAACTTATTCATACACAGGCATGCAGGATTTCTTTCAGGGTTTAAAGTTTTCACAAATCTCATTAGTAGATAAATCTTTAGAGAAGCCCGTTCATGAGGCTGAAATTAAGGAAATCATTGCTTCATTGCATTTAGGGAAATCTCCAGGGCTGGATGGCTTTGGACCAGAATTTTACAAATTACTAAAACACAAAGTTTTTACCCCACTAAATGAAATGTTTAGAACTTCACTGGAACAAAGACAGTTTGCAAAAGGGCATAATTTAGCTACTATTCCTCTCTTTCAAAAACTGGGTAAGGACCTCATGCATCCTGAATCATATTGGCCCATTTATTTATTTAATCAGGACATTAAAATTCTAGCATCCATAAGAACATAAGAAAATGCCATACTGGGTCAGACCAAGGGTCAATCAAGCCCAGCATCCTGTTTCCAACAGTGGCCAATCCAAGCCATAAGAATCTGGCAAATACCCAAAAACTAAGTCTATTCCATGTTACCATTGCTAATGGCAGTGGCTTTTCTCTAAGTGAACTTAATAGCAGGTAATGGACTTCTGCTCCAAGAACTAATCCAATCCTTTTTTAAACACTGCTATACTAACTGCACTAACCACATCCTCTGGCAACAAATTCCAGAGTTTAATTGTGCGTTGAGTAAAAAAGAACTTTCTCCATTTAATTTTAAATGTGCCCCATGCTAACTTCATGGAGTGCCCCCTAGTCTTTCTACTATCCGAAAGAGTAAATAACCGATTCACATCTACCCGTTCTAGACCTCTCATGATTTTAAATATCTCTATCACATCCCCTCTCAGCCGTCTCTTCTCCAAGCTGAAAAGTCCTAACCTCTTTAGTCTTTCCTCATAGGGGAGCTGCTCCATTCCCTTTATCATTTTGGTAGCTCTTCTCTGTACCTTCTCCATCACAATTATATCTTTTTTGAGATGCGGCGACCAGAATTGTAAAGTAAATCAGCTGATATTTATTTATTTATTTATTTATTTATTTATTTATTTATAGCTTTTATATACCGAGGTTCAATTAACAGGATTAATTATCACTACGGTTTACATTACAACCAGCAAAAAACAACAGTGACACAGTCTTGTCTTACATTGAACAGGGTAGAGAAACCTGGATAACATAACTAGGGTGAAAGCAGGTATAGCAACATGGGTAGACATAACTTGGGCGAAAGCTGGGAACTTATATTGGGAAGGACTATGCTAACCTCCTTATGGAGACAGTAACATGATGATACGGACTGAAATCATGGCGGAAAGGAGTGGTTATGGGAAAGCTTGGCTAAACAACAAAGTCTTAAGTCTCTTCTTGAAGGTGATTGGACATTGTTCAAGTCTTAGTTCAGGAGGAAGCAGGTTCCATTGCTTGGGGCCCGAAGCGGACATAGCTCTTTTTCTGAAGGAAGTCTTGATGGTAGGTGCTTGCAGAGTGCCTCTCTGGGCTAGTCTTAGAGGACGGGTGGAGGTGTGGAGTTGCAAAGGTATTGTAAGATCCAGTGGTGTGATGTTGTGTATGGCCTTGTGAGTGACTGTTAATAGTTTGTGAAGGATTCTAAACTTAATTGGGAGCCAATGTAATTTCTTTAAAATTGGAGTAATATGATCTCTCTTGTTGGATTTTGTGAGAATCCTAGCAGTTGCATTCTGTAGCAACTGGAGGGGCTTGAGTGAGATATCAGGCAGGCGGTGAAGAAGTGCATTGCAATAGTCAATTTTTGAGAAAATGATGGATTGTAGGACTGACCTGAAATCGTGAAAATGGAGGAGGGGTCTTAGCCTTTTTAGAGCTTGGAGTTTAAAGTAACCCTCCTTTACCATGTTGTTGATGAAGCCTGTGAAGGTCATTTGGCTGTCCACGATTACCCCGAGGTTCCTGACCTTAGGTGAGAATGAAGGGAACACTGAAAGTTGAAGGTTGTTTAACGGTAAGCTACCATCTTGTGTGATTAGTAGGAACTCTGTCTTGTCTGTGTTGAGTAACAAATTGAGCTTTGAGAGGAGGTTGTTAATGTGGATAAGACAGGCGTTCCAATGGAGGATGGTTTTTTGCAGCGAGTCGGTGATTGGTATCAGGATTTGGACATCGTCTGCATATAGGTAGTGGGTAAGTTTCAGCTCGGAAAGAAGTTTGCAAAGAGGGAGAAGATAGATGTTGAATAGTGTCGGGGATAACGATGATCCTTGTGGAACTCCTAGGGTAGAGATGAAAGGGGGGATTCTATGCTGTTAATCTTGACTTTGTAATGCCTATTCTGAAGGAAGTATTTGAACCAGTTTTGGGCAATATTATTGATGCCGATCTCCGCTAGCCTTTCAATGAGACACTGATGGTTCACTGTGTCGAATGCGGCCGATAAGTCTAGGAGGATGAGCAGGCAGGGCTGTTTCCTTTCTAGGTTCATGAGGATGTTGTCTGAAAGAGAAATAAGAAGGGATTCCGTATTTCTAGCTTTACGAAATCCAAGTTGAGCTGGAGAGAGGATATTGTTATGGTCCAAGAATTCGGAGAGTTGTTTGACTATTCTTTCTAGGATCTTGGCGATGATGGGAAGGTTTGCAATCGGATGAAAGTTCACTGGGTTGTCTGTGGAGAGGTTTGGTTTTTTTAGAAGGGGTTTTAAGATAACCAGTTTGAGAGGGTCGGGGACATGAACTTGTGCTAAGGAGGCATTGATGATTAGCGAGATAGGTTTGGAAACTTCAGCGGCACATGTTATAAGAAGATTGGCTGGGATCGTATCAAAAGGGTGGGAGGATGGTTTTAGTTTCCTCAGTAGTGATTCTATTTCTAGGGAGGAAGTGGATTCGAATTCTTCCAGGCATGCCGTATGAGGCGAAGAGGCAGTGGGAGGTTGATTAGTCTTATAGCTAAAAGGCGCTGCCGCGGGGAGAGGACATGATTGGCCAGGGGAAGTTAAAGTTGTGCGGGAGGCCAGTAAGTTAGCTATTTTGTCTTTGAAATAGTTAATATACACACTTGTGTCTCCCAACCAAATAAGGGTTTATTAGAGATAGATGTGCATCGACTAACCTGTTGAAAGCACTCATCAATTTTGTGTGCTAAAGATACCCATAGAGAGGTGCTCCTGGTTAGCCTTGATGCTGAAAAGGCTTTTGATAGGGTGGAGTGGTCTTATCTCTGGTGGGTTTTAAAACAATACAACTTTGGAGAACAATTTTTTAGTTGGGTGCAGTTCTATGCTCAGTCAGTGGCCCAAGTCTCTGTCATTGATATGTTATATCAAGGATTTTCCGTGCAGAGAGGAGCAAGGCAGGGTTGTCCATTGTCATCATTAACTATATGTATTGGCTTTAGAGACTCTGGCCATTAAACTGAGGAGTATGGCCTCTTTTCAGGGTATCTCCTATAAGTGGCAACACATAAACTTAGCTTATTTGAGGATAATATGCTTTTGTTTATAAGTAACCCCAGAGAAAGTATTCTGGAAATTATTTTTAAACTGGTGAATGCACCAAAAAGAATTATAATATGAATAAAGTATAGTAAATCAGAGGCGTTTCCTCTCCATCCTGAATTAGTGGAAATGTGGAATGAGGCCTTTCTGCTAAAATGTAATTTGGAAGCTATAAAATATTTGGGTATTTGGCTTTCACATTCAATTAAAGAAACGAACTCTAGGAATATTGTGCAAGTTGTATGGAGATTAATTTTCAAACCTTGTAGGGAGCTTGGAGCCTAATAGGTGTTTTGTACCTATGGCCTGCAAGCTTATTCATTTGCATATTCAGACCAGCATGTGGACTGTGCATCTACATTGAAGCAAGTGCAAAGTTCATGACTGCAAGTACTTGTAAATTTTCCAAACTGAATTCCCATGTATGTTTTCCTATGCTTGTCCCAGGCGCCGCCCCCTTTCTTTGCAACTAAAAGTACATGTGCTGTCATTCATTATGCATACTTTCAGCCATGTTTACAGAGAGCAAATTTAAAACAGTGTTTTATACTGATAAAAAAAAAGTTTACTTGCACAAAATCTTTTAAAAACTGCACTCATAATAACAAAACACAGTTTTGTTTTATTTGTGTTTTTAGGATGTCTTAAGGCTTTTGTCTTCATGTTTCAAACTTTATTTTAGTGTGCATATTTTGAATTTGCTGGAAATTGTGTTCAAGTTCTAGTGTCCAGCTTTGTGTAAGAGTTAGATGTATCCTATCATACTGAAATTCAGTAATATTGGATAGCTGGCTAGAATGTTTGTTGGAGTTGTCAATGCTATTTTCAAATTCTTGCTGTTGTAAACAATTAGGGAAGAAACCCTGATAAATTATCCTAAATTCAGTCCCCCGCCTTTCTCACAAATTTGGTGTAAGACTACCCCAATAAACTGTTTATCTCAAGGCCCCACCCTATACCAAAAACAACAAAAATAAACCACACCATTGGGCACAAACAGATAAGTCATCCAGGTTTATTAACAAAGCTTCCTGACAATAAACAAAATATACAGTAGCTTGCAAAAGTATTTGACCCCCTCAAATGTCTGCAAATTTATATGGATTACAAATGACACTTGCACAGATTGTTCCAGACAGTATGTTTATTGCAAACCAGTATACTCTTAAAGTAAATTTTCAAGGTCACAATTATTTCTCTGCATTTTTTGTAAAATAAAATTAAAAACTGAAAAATGCTTGCAATTAATTATGCAAGCCCTTCAGACTAGTATTTGGTAGAACCACCTTTTGCTGCAATAACAGCTTTAAGTCTGCTGGGATACATTTCTATCAGTTTTGCACACTGTTTGGGAGTGATTTTTGCCCATTCTTCATGGCAGATTTGAACCAAGTTGGTCGGATGATGCTTATGGCCTGCAATTTTCAAATAGTGCCACCAATTCTCGATTGGATTGAGATCTGGTCTTTGACTTGGCCATTGTAGAACATTCACCTTTTTGTTGTTCAGCCACTCCTATGTTGCTTTGCCTTGTGCTTGGGATCATGTCCTGCTGAAAGGTGAACTTTCTCCCAAGTTTTTAGTTTTTTTTAGCAGACTGAAGCAGGTTGTCTTGCAGCATCTCCCTCCCTCTAGGCTGCACCATCCATCCGTCCTTCAATTTTAAGATGCCCAGTCCCTGGTGAGGAAAAGCATTCCCACAACATGATGCTGCCACTCCCATACTTTCCTGTTGGAATAGGGTTTGCCGAGGAAGGGGTATTGTTAGGTTTGCGCCACATAGAGCATTTTGTATTGTGGCCAAAAAGCTCCATTTTCCTAGCGTGTAGCAGATGGACTCAAAACAAATGGGTATAGTGTGCTCGTGCTAGCAGTTGGAGACGGATCTGACGTCAGCACGGGTACATATACCCCCACAGGAAGTGAAGCAATTCAGTAATTTCCGTCTCCAAAGCAGTTTGGAGCTACCCACGCTCGCTGAGCGTGTTTCCAAATTCTATCGACTAAATTCATAGAAGAAATCTACTGAAGACGAGCCCCGCACTTCTGTGGTGATACCAGGCGGTCACTCACCCAGTTGAGTTTCCCGAGCTGACTTCCGTGGTCCCTCGGAGGTAGGAGCCTCGGTCCGGTGGCCGGTTCGCGGCAGGGACCCAGCCCCCGAGTGAGAAGGGCTTGGGCGCGGCTTGGTCCCCGAGCGGTTTGGGCGCGGCCTAGAGGCAGCCTCGGTCCCGGCGTGGACTTGGCCCCCGAGCGGTTCGGGCGCATCCTAGAGGCAGCGAGTGCACTTCCTTAAGTGCGGCGTTGAAGGTATTCCCCTCTCCCCCGCAGCTGGAGACCGCCCGGGTTGCAGCCGGGAAGCGCCGAAGACAAGGTAAGGCGTACATCTTTACTTGGTCTCCGAGGAAGTGTGGACTGACTGGGCCTGCCTACGAGGCCGCCCGCCTGGGAGGTCGCCATTCTTGCCTGCCTACTTCTTGTTTCAGATTAAGCGCTTTTGTTTGCTAAACGCACGTTCGCGCACGTTATTCGCGCACGTTATTCGCGCACGTTATTCGCGCACGTTGTTAGCGCACGCGATAGGCGCACGTTGTTAGCGCACGCGATAGGCGCACGTTGTTAGCGCACGCAATAGGCGCACGTTGTTAGCGCACGCTTCTTGTATACGCACACATCTGCTAAGACGCCCGTTATAGGCGCATGTTTATAAGACACCCGTTTATAGGCTCATGTTTATAAGACGCCAGTTTATAGGCGCATGTTTATAAGACGCCCGCTTCTAGGCGCCCGTTTATAAGAAGCCCGTTATAGGTGCCCGTTTATAAGACGCCCCGTTGATAGGTGCACTGTTTATAAGGCGCCCGCTATAGGCGCACGGTTTCTAAGACGCCCGCTATAGGCGCATGCTGTTGAGCGCCCGTGTTAGGCGCACATCGTAGGACGACACTGCATTTCAGGCAAATGGAGCATAAGAATGCCTCTGCGTTCGCAGAGTCGGCACCCCCAGAATCAGGCATGAACGCTCTAAGCCTCTGCTCAGCATGCAACCTTAGAGCCACACAGAGCGAGGAAGCAGACTCCCTATGTGCCCAATGTGAGGAAGCCATGGCAGTTTCCAGGACAAGACCGGTCCCAGCCCAGCGGTTCCTTAGGGAACACTCCGGACTTAGCAGACCGCGGCGAGCAGCCAGGGAACCCGAGAGATCTGGTACCCCTGCGGCCAGGTCTGGCTTCGCTTTCCTGGGTGGAATTATTTAAGGGGATTCACGCCTTTGTCCAGATGCAGTCTGCTCCTCGGATGGGTCCTTCCGTTCCGGTTGATCCGGCCCCTGGACCCTCAAGACCTAGGCGCAGCCATTCACCACCCAACAGCCCCAATCATGGGGATTCGGATTATTCACAGGTAAGTGAGGAGCCCCCCGAGGAGAATGAACTTCCCTCGGAGATAGAACCATATCGGACCATGAGACGCTTCTTTCGGAGAGAAGATCTGCCGGGCCTGGTCTCACAATGCTTATCGGAGCTGGCCATTCCGGGCCAGGACCCCTCAGGGGTCCTGGCCCGGAATGGCGCAGGCCCTCTAGCAGAGGGCCTGCGCCAAACGGCTCACCACTTTCCCCTCCTACAAGCAGCACAGCAGCTAATCGAGCTGGAATGGAAGGCGCCAGAGGCCTCATTCAAAGGGGGTCGGGCCTTGTCGGGCATGTACCCTCTAGATCCGACATCCAAGGAATTGCTGGCGTGCCCCAGGGTAGACGCCATAATTAATGCAATCGAGAAACGCACCACCAGGGGGGAGCGGCGCTCAAGGATGTGCATGACCGACGCATGGACACCATTCTGAAACAAGCCTTTGAGGTAGCAGCCATGTCTCTTCGTATCGCGACTTGCTGCACCGTGGTGACGCGCTCCTGTTTATCACAGGCAAGAAACAACACCCCGGGAGAAGACATGGAATCGGCTCTTGCATTTCTCACAGACGCAGCCTCCGCCCTCGTCCGTACGGCAGCCAAGAGAGTGTCCTCAGTGGCAGCCAGAAGACAGCTTTGGCTACGCAATTGGGTGGCCGACTCATCCTCCAAGACTTGACTCACAAGAATGCCCTTTAAGGGTTCCCTACTGTTCGGCAGCGACCTTGAGAATTGGGGCTACTAAATGGGGTGCCTCTCCGTTACCCCGTCTACCAGAAGACAGGTCAAGAAGGAGCCAGCGTCCTGTTCCGGACCATCCAGAGGTAGAAACTTGCAACGCTTCAACCTTACAGGTCTCGCTATCAAGCACCTCGTTCTCAGGCCAGGAATCAGCCCTTTCGGGCTAAGCACACCAAGAAGAGAACCGGTCCGGGTTCTGGCCCCGGCCGTAACCCACAATGACAATCAGCCAACCCATCCGAGGGTAGCAGCCATAGGGGGCAGGCTAACCCTCTTCTACCGCAGGTGGGTCCTCGCCATCATCCGGGAAGGATATTACCTGGACTTCTTTTGGCTTCCGCCGAACAGGTTTGTGGAATCTCCTTGTTCGCCACTCAAGACAGTGGCACTAGAAGTACCTTACAGAGGCTCCTGGCCCTAAAAGCCATAATCCCAGTACCTGCGGAAGAGGTAACTTCTGGGCATTATTCCATTTATTTCATAGTACCCAAGAAAGAGGGCACCTTCAGGCCCGTCCTGGACCTCAAGTCAGTCAATCGACACCTACAGGTCCCCAGCTTTCGCATGGAAACTCTACGGTCTGTCAAGAATTCAGTACAGCCAGGGGAGTTTCTCACCTCCCTAGATCTGACAGAAGCCTACCTGCATATCCCAATCCATCGGGATCACCAGCGCTATTTACGCTTCAAAGTCCTGAATCAGCACTTCCAGTTCCGGGCCTTACCCTTCGGGTTAGCCACCGCGCCGCGGATCTTTACCAAGGTAACAGTTGTAGTGGCAGCGGCGCTCAGGAAGGAAGGAATCCTCATCCATGCCTACCTGGACGATTGGCTGATCAGGGCAAAGTCACTGGAAGAGAGTCACCGGGCAACCAACAGAGTTATAGCTCTTCTGGAAAGCCTAGGATGGGTAGTCAATATAAAGAAGAATTCCCTACAGCCATCCCAGTTGCTGGAATATCTAGGGGTCCAATTCGACACCCAAGACGACAAGGTCAGCCTGACCTCCAAGAGACAGTCAAAACTCCGGAATCATCTGCAGGTCCTGCTGAGCGCCAGCCGGCCCACTGCTCGGGATTATCTACAAGTCCTCGGCCTCATGGCATCCACTCTGGAGGTGGTGCCATGGGCGCGGGCTCATATGAGACCATTGCAACGCGCCCTTCTATCTCGATGGAATCCACGATCGCAGGACTACACCATACACCTGCCTCTACCAGCCAGAGTGCGGAAGCAACTACGCTGGTGGTTACAGCCCGGCCACTTGAGCCGGGGGTTACGAATGTCCTCCCCAACCTGGATTCAGCTCACCACAGATGCCATCCTGAATGGATGGGGAGCGCATTGCAAGGAGCTCACCGCCCAAGGACGGTGGACCAGAGAAGAGTCAAGGTGGAATATCAACCGACTGGAGGCACGGGCGGTCAGGCTAGCGTGCCTGCGATTTGCCCACAGACTTCGCAACAGAGCGGTCAGAGTGATGTCAGACAACGCCTCCACAGTGGCATACATCAATCGACAGGGGGGAACCAGAAGCCAACAAGTGTCCCTAGAAATAACTCCCCTGATGATTTGGGCAGAAGCCAATTTTCAGGACATCTCCGCCGTACACATCGCCGGGAAGGACAACACTACGGCAGACTTCCTCAGCAGAGAACGCCTAAACCCGGGAGAACGGCAGCTGTCACCCACAGCCTTTCAGTTAATTGTGGATCACTGGGGGACGCCAGCCATGGACCTATTAGCAGACAGGTCCAACGCTCAAGTTCCCAGATATTTCAGCTGCAGGCGGGATCCTCAAGCTCAGGGGATCAATGCCCTGGTACAGCCCATGGCCTCAGGGGATCCTGCTATACGCATTTCCTCCATGGCCCCTGTTGGGCGCCATTGTTCACAGGATTCAGCGACACAGAGGTCTAGTTCTTCTAGTGGCCCCGGACTGGCCAAGAAGACCCTGGTACGCAGACATGAGAAGACTACTGGCAGGGAATCCTCTACCTCCATACCGGGACCTGCTAAGGCGCAAGGCCCCATTCTCCACGAGGATCCAGCTCAATTCTCTCTTACGGTCTGGCCATTGAGAGGGCTAGACTGAAGAAAAGAGGATACTTGGAGCCGGTGATAGATACCCTCCTCCGAGCACACAAGTTCTCCACATCACTAACATATATCAGGATCTGGAGAATTTTTGAAGCCTGGTGCGATTCTCACAGCACCAATTCGCATACCGCACAGATTCCTATCATTTTGGACTTCCTACAAGATGGACTTCAGAAGGGTCGCTCCATCAAGGTACAGGTAGCAGCACTGTCTTGCTACGGTCCCAGACGTGACGGCAAATCCATTGCCCAGCACCCAGACGTTTCACGCTTCCTGAAAGGAGTCAAACACATTCGCCTGCCACTGAAGTGGCCAGTGCCCTTGTGGAACCTTAACTTAGTATTGGAATTTCTAGCGGGATCAGCCTTCAGGCCCCTTCGAGGCCTGTCTCTCCGTTTGTTAACCTTGAAGATGGTGTTCTTGCTGGCTGTGTGTTCAGCACGCCGCATCTCAGAGCTACAAGCAGTATCCTGTCGTGATCCATTTCTTAGAATCACTCCAGAGGCTATCCATCTTCGTACAGTTCCTTCTTTTTTACCCAAAGTGGTCTCCCACTTTCACCTCAACCAAACCATATCCTTGCCTACCACGGAAGGTTTGAAGAAATCGGAAGAAGGTCGAATACTACGTCGTCTCGACATCGACAGACTGCTGTCCAGATACCTGGAAATGTCAGAAGCAGTACGAAAGACGGACCACCTGTTCGTCCTGCACAGCGGGAAGAAGCCAGGGGAAGCGGCCTCACGGCCGACCATCACCCGCTGGATTAAAGAGGTTATCAAGGCAGCCTACGTAGAGGCGGGAAAACCACCACCTCTACAGGTCAAGGCTTATTCTACCAGAGCACAATCAGCCTCTTGGGCAGAAGCCAAGCTGCTGTCGCCTGCAGAGATATGTAAAGCGGCGACGTGGTCCTCCCTCCATACCTTTTCCAGATTCTACCGTCTGGACGTTCAGGCCAGGGAGGACACAGCATTTGCGAGGGCAATCCTACACGGTCCTCGGGCAGCCTCCCGCCCAGTCCGGGAGTAGCTTTTGTACATCCCATTTGTTTTGAGTCCATCTGCTACACGCTAGGAAATGTTAAGATTACTTACCTGGTAATCTCCTTTTCCTTAGTGTATACAGATGGACTCAGCATCCGCCCGGCTGCCGGTATACAGGGGGATTCGCTGACTCACGGTAAGCCATGTTTTGCTTATAATAGGGCTTCCACCCTGCCGGGTGTCGACGCCTTCCAGTTGAGAACACTGGCGGTCTCCAGCTACCATCAATTGGTCAGGGTAATCCTGTTGATTAATCGATCGGTCAGTACACATATGGCTATAACAGCTTTGCAAGGAAGATTACTGAATTGCTTCACTTCCTGTGGGGGTATATGTACCCGTGCTGACGTCAGATCCATCTCCAACTGCTAGCACGAGCACACTATACCCATTTGTTTTGAGTCCATCTGCATACACTAAGGAAAAGGAGGTAAGTAATCTTAACATTTTATCTCATTTGACCACAGACCTTATCCCACAATTCAGCTGGGTCACTCTGTTTTTCTGGCAAACTCCAGATGTGTGTGCTTTGATGTGGTTTTTCTTCAGTAATGACTCTTGATATGGTTATTTGTTACAATACTACTACGATTCGATGCTTCAATTTTACTATGTATCATTAATAAGACACCTTAATCTCAAGTTTTTATCCCCCCCCCCCCTTAGCATAGCCACATAACCCTTCCTCCCAGCAATCAAAATTATCAACTCATATTGTTTTGTTTGTTACAATACTACTATGTTTCGATGTTTCAATTTTACTATGTACTATTATTAAGACACCTTAATCTCAAGTTCTATCTTTATATGTTATAATGTTTAATCAGTTTCCTCATCCTCAAGTTATTTTGCTCAAATGTTACATTGTATCAATAATAAGACAGCTTTAGTCTTACTATTCCTGAAGTTACAATGTGAACCGATGTGATATACCCCAATGAATAAATAAAACTGACTGGTGCACCTCCACTCCAGTCTCAGTTACTGAATCTGTAGCTCCTTCAAAGTGATTATTGGCCTCTCTGTGGCTTCCCCCACAAGTCTAGTTCTTGCTTTGATGCTGAGTTTTGAAGGACAGCCGTGTCTAGGTACTGTCTGGGTGGTATGATGCAGCTTCCATTTCCTTGCAATTGATCCAACAGTGCTCACTGGGATATCCAAGCACTTGGATATTATTTTGTAACTTTTTTCTGTCTTGTACCTGTCTATAATTTTATCTTTAATTTCTTTAGAATGGTCGTTGGTCTTCATTTTTACAGCTTTCCTTCAGTTTTTACAGTCTGACCATTGGTACTAGAATTAGGAGGTCTTTTATCCAGAAAAGCTGTTCGCTTTTTTTTTTTTTTTTTATAATTCCCACTTAGAGCCAATTGTTAGGGCAATATCTTTAATCTGTGTAAATTTGGAGTTCCACAGCACAGGGGTTGAATAATTAATACTAGCAGCATTTTTCAATTGAATTTTAAAAAGATGCAGAGAAATAATAAATTGTGACTTAGAAAATTACTTTGAGTATACTGGTTTGCAATAAATATACTGTCTGAAACAATCTGAGTGTCACTTATAATCCACACAAATCTGACTTTTTAACATATCCAAAACTTTTGCAAACCATTATTTCATAATAGCAGCGAAGATATATTATCTCACATCGCTATGACATTCTTAGTAACCCAGTCTGACTTAATTGTATAACTGGACAACAACAATTCACTGTACAATAATCTGTGATACCAATCTAAATCAAATCTATCCCTGAATAACAAGATAGTTTTTGGTAGCCTGTATCTTAAAACTCCTTATGATCAGCTCCTTTTTAAAATAGGAAAAAGTATACAACTCCTATCCTTCATGGAAATTTCTCACCCACAAGCTGGAACTAGGAATTGTCTGTCTCTTCCCAGATGTCCTGAAATTCTCTCATGTGGGTTTCTCTTTCTCTCTTTCCATCTGATGCTGCTGCTGATATTCTGGATGCTGAATCAGTTGTGTGTATGTATGTTAGTCTTGTTACTAGTACTGTAAATCTGTCTTATAGCTAGTTGTTATTACACTGGTATTATAGTAACTTGTTAATGCAGTTATGTACATTTGTGTGAAAGTGAATTGGTTAGTAAGTTCTTTCAGGAGTGAGTTCTCTCAGCAACTTTCTTAGTTGCTTATACTTTTCTCAGTTCAATAAGCAGAGCCAGTGACATCATACTGGCTATTCATTTAAGATATTGAACTTTTCCAATTCAGCAGTTTACTTATCTGATAACTGGTGCTTCCGATATCCAGGATCTGACACAGTTCACTTAGTCACACATTCAGCACTATAAGACCAAAAGGTGTTTTTTTTTTAATTTTTTGCCATCTTAGCAATTTCATATGTCCATCTTTGAGTTGATGACCACTAACATATGCTTCTGAAATTTTCACAGCCTTTGGCTAGTTAACAGTTCAGCTTGTGATTATTCTCTTACCCACAGTCTGCCTTAAGAAAACTAGTCTTTCCTTCCTTCCTTATTGCACAGAACAGAAAAGCAGCAAGAAACTAAAGATAAACAATAAAAGTGAAAGGTCCGTTTACAGAGAAACCAGGTCTTCTGCTAGAAGTCAGCAGAATTTAAAGAAAGGAATGGGAAAAAGATTAAATGAGCTACCTAAAAAAAAACCAACCAAAAAAAACCAAAAACCTCCTAGGACAAGCAGGATGGTTGGAGCCCGGCACAGAAAACTCATGTTAGTTTCTACAAACTTTGACTGGCACACTGAACAAGCCCTGCATGCTACTATCCACACAGCCACATGGGGTCCCTCTTCAGTCTCTTCTTTTCTCCGAAGCTGTTATCTCACTGATGTGGAGCTTGCATTGGTTTTGTAGGAAAACTACCACTTTTGAGCATTACTCTGGGTTTTTCCTGCACCAGGTCCCTCCTCTCTCCTCCCGGCTTTTGTTAGAGGGCGTCGTGGTGAGTTATTCTTTTGCGGCGGTCCATTCCCGACAGTGCTGTTCCTGTGGGCTGCCAGTCATCAACCGCTCATTGGTTATTTTTGAAATAGTGTCATCAGGGTTTCGCCGGTGCCTCCAGTGCCCCCCGACTATGTCCATTACAGACTTTCACGAGGTCTGTATCTTGTGCCTGGGGGCATCACATGATGTCAGGGGGGTCACTTTTGTGCTCAGATGACCCCCAAGGGTTGCCGCGCGCGCCTTAACAAAATGGAGAAGCTGTTTGGCCCCAGGATGTCTGGTCCCTTGGCATCGACTTTGGGGGCACTGTTGCCCGTGGGGAAAGGGGAGCTGGTGGCTACCAGTCCTGTGCTGTCTTCTCCGCCCGGTCCCCAGGTCGAGTTGGTTGCCGGGGACTGGCCTGCTTCCATTATTTCACTTTCCAGGTCCGGGTTGTCTCAATCTCCCTCTGCACAGGGGAAAGATCGGGCCAAGCACTTTGAAAATCGAGGAAGCACAGTCATTAGTCTCCGTCCTCACATGAGACAAAGCTTGGGAAGGTACCAGCATTGACTGAGATGCCCCGAAGCGGCTCCGGCCCGAGGAAGCATCGCTATCCATCGAAGCTGGAGGCCAAGGCGTCCCCACCGGGCTCCAAGGGAGTCCAGGGAATGCCGCCTCCTCTGACTGTCCTTTCCTTGGCAGAATTTGAAGAGGAGTTAGAGTGCAGAGTGTGGTTGGCGATCGGACAAGCCTTACAAGGCATCGAGCCACCAGCTACATTGGGGCCGCCACCGATGCCGGAGTCTGTGCTGTCAGTGCTGGCACTGTTGCTGGAGCGCTTGGACTTGCTCCTCATGCGCTACTGACGCAGCCGATGCCGGTGCCCCTGGCACCCTCGATGCCTCGGGAAGCACCAATGCTGCCCCCGACAAAGTCCATTCCCATCACCAATTCATCGGATGAGGATGGTCCATCTGGACCGATGGCTCTGCTTTTGCTACCAACCCCGTGGCCAGCATTGCCTGAGCTCCCTACCGGTCCCCTCGAAGCCCTCCGGGTTCCCAGTGCCTCGGGCCAAGGGCGTAGCCGAGGCCCACCGACCGGTGACCCCAGGCAATCTGAGTGAGGGGGGATGACGCGTCTGAGTCGTCCTCGGAGGACTCTGAGGGACCTGCCCTCTGAGCCGTCTCCTCTGGAGGAGAGGCATCTATTTCCTCCTGAGGACCTGACATTTGAGGGCTTTGTATGGGCCATGATTGAGTCGATCCGTTCCAGCTCCTGACAGAGGAGGACACCTGGTACAAGATGCTGGAGATCCTCTAGTTTGTGGATGTGCCTAAGGAGGTGGTTGCTGTACTGGTTCATGACATTTTTAAGGACTTATTTGTCTGGCTCTGGGAACACCCCATCTCTGTACCCCTGGTGAACAGGAAGACCGATGCGGTGCATCTGGTTCAGCCCACCAAGGGGTTTGAGAGGCGTCAGCTCCTGCACTAGTCTGTGGTGGTGGAGTCCGCCCTCAGAAAAGAAAAGTGGTTTTATACATATGCCTTGGCTCCCTCAGGTCGAGAACACAAGGTCCTGGACAGCCTAGGGAGGAAAGTCTTCCAGGGCTCCATGCTGGTGGCTCGTATTGCCTGCTGCCAGCTGTATATGAGTCAATATTCTAGGAATCTCTGGAAGAATCCAGGATCTGGTCAAGTGCCTGCCTCAACAACTGCAGGAAGACTTCCTGAAGGTGGTCCAGCAGGGTTTGGAGTGCAACAAGCATGAGGTCCAGTCTGCTTGTGATGTCTTTGAGATGGCAGTGAGGGTGGCGGTGACTGGCATTGGTGCCTGCTGTATGGCTTGGCTCTGTACCTCTGACTTCCATCCAGAGGTTCAGGAACGGCTTGCGGATTTGCCCTGTACTGGAGAGAATCTCTTCGGTGACCAGATTTAAGTAGGGAGTAGCGCAGATGAAGGATCATCATGAATCTCTCCAGCATCTCTTGGCCAGCACCTTGGACCAATAGTCCTTGGGGAAGGAGTCCTCATGGCAAGGGCCTAGGAACCCCTTTTACTGTCTGAGGAAGTGCTACCCTCCGACGGCCAGAATGAATGTTCAACGAGCCAGCCCTAGAGCTTGCCCTTGGCAGACATGAGTTCTTAGGCCTCAGCCAGTGCCCCAGCAAAACCCTGCCACAGGGTTTTGACTGGATGCGAGGGAGCCTAAGCCAGTCACCAGTGCCCTCAATGTCGGACCCTCCGGTCAGAAGTTGGCTACGGTTCTTTGTGGACCATTGGCCGTCCATCACCTCGGATCAGTGGGTCCTGGCCATTGTTCTGGGGTACAGGTTACATTTCCAGGGTGTCTCACCAGATTTTCCCTTGTGCCTCACTTGGGGCTTCTCGGCGGATCAGGAAATACTTTTGAGTTGCTCTTTGCCCTAGTATTGGCCAGGGCAGTCGAACTCCTCCCCCCAGGGCTTCTACTCCAGATATTTCCTGATTCCAAAGACAACAGGGGACCTCTGTCCTATTCTGGACTTGCGGGCCTTGAACAATTTCCTGAAAAGGGAAAAGTTCAAAATTCTTTCTTGGCACCCTAATACCTCTCCTGTGGAGAGGGGGCTGGCCATGCTCCCTCAATCAACAGGACGCCTACACCCACATCGAAATTTCCTGCGCCCACAGGAAGTACCTGTGGTCCCTGGTGGGCGAGAACCACTTCCAGTATCGAATGTTGCCATTGGGTCTGGCTTCTGCATCCCGTGTTTTCACCAAGTGCTTAGCAGTGGTGAGCACTTATGGAGGCGCGAGAGCGCTGCAGTCCCTGCACTCCACTATTCGGGTATTGGAGGCCTTGGTTTTCTGGTCAACTACCCAAAGTCTCAACTGGTCCCGTCACCGCAGGTGGCCTCCTGTATGCGTATCCTCCGCTTCCACTAGTGTCGAAGACCCTCCTAAAGCTTCAACAGCACTAGGGGACCCTGATACTCATTGCTCCTTATTGGCCGTGGCAGATCTGATTCCCGCTCCTGCAAGATCTTGCCCTGATGGAGCCGATTAGGATGGGAGTCTCCCAGACCTGATAACTCAGGATTGGGGTAGGTTGTGTCATCCTAACTTCCAAGCCTTATCCACCATGGCGTGGATGTTGAAAGGCTTATTTTACAGCCCTTGGACCTCTCTGATGCAATGTCCCAGGTCCTGATGGAATCCAAGAGGCTGTCTACTAGGAAGTCTGACGGACTAAAGTGGAAGAGTTTCTCCACTTCATGTGAGAGTCACGGTTTAGACCCATTCTCTTGTTCCACCCCTAAGCTGTTCGACTACCTGCTTCATCTCTCAGAGTCTGGCCTGAAAACCAACTCGGTCAGGGCGTATCTTAGTGCTATTGGGACTTACCACCAAGAGGTGGATTGTACACCTGTCTTGGTACACCCTATCATGGGGCACTTCCTGCAGGGTCTGCTTCAACTGAAACCTCCCCTGAAGCACCCCGCAGTGTCTTGAGACCTTAATGTGGTCTTGACCCAGCTTATGAAAGCTCCTTTCGAGCCTCTCTGCTCCTGTGACCTAAAGTTCTTGACCTGGAAGGTCACCTTCCTAGTGGCAGTCATCTTGGCACAGAGTCAGCGAACTTCAAGCTTTGGCGTCGTACCTACCTTACACAAAAGTTCTTTCACAATAGGGTGGTTCTGCATACACATCGAAAGTTCTTGCTGAAAAGTTGTGATGGATTTCTATATGAAACAACAAGCCCAAAAATACCTCGGAATTCTGAGGACAAATAAATACTATATAAATCACACTAACGCCCTCAGTAGTAACTTTCTAAGTTTTTTTGACAGGTGATTTGTAGGACCTTTATGACTGCAACTTGTCAGTCCTAACAAGCTGCATAGACCTTTTGGTCCAACTTTATTTTAATTTAAATGTAGTGCTCACTCGGAGTCAAAAATGTTTTTTCTTTTTTTCAAACATTTCCTTTAAAAAGTCATATTAAGTCCAACGGGGTCCAACTGGGTAAGAGGATGCACACAAACAATTTGTTCTCCTGGAGTTTAAACAAAACAAATTACTTAGCTTTATGTCACAGTCCATACATCACCCCGACATGGCCATGTTTCGAGCGTATTCTGCATCAGGGGGTCCTCTAGGCAATTTTATAGTTGCTCCTGATAATCCTTTTATGACTTCCTTGTCTCCATATCGCCCCAGTGCTTTTACCTGTTTCGTTTACCTAATTTTATAAATGAACTCTTAAAATGGCGTCCGTCTCGATCTCAATTTCGAATCATGATATCATTTTACATCACACCACAAACTGTAATTCTTCAAATGTAATATATGCAATACAGTGCCCTTGTAAGAAAATATATGTGGGGCATACTAAGAGAAAAATTCAGACTAGACTTGTCGAACACAAAAGCTGCATTAAAACACAAAAATTAACTGCTCCGTTGGCGGCTCATTGCTGTGAACAGCAGCACCTTTTTAGTGATCTACGTTGGCTGATACTAGAACAAATGAAGATTCCCCCGCGTGGAGGGGATATTTCTGCTTTTCTAAACAAGAAGGAACAATACTGGATTTTTAAGCTAGATGTGATTGCGCCGAAGGGGTTGAACGAAGTTATCAACTGGTACTCTTTGATTTGAAGGTTTGATGTCAGTTTGACGTCACAAATTGAGATCGAGACTGACGCCATTTTGAGAGTTCATTTATAAAATTAGGTAAACGAAACAGGTTAAAGCGCTGGGGCGATATGGAGACAAGGAAGTCATAAAAGGATTATCAGGAGCAACTATAAAATTGCCTAGAGGACCCCCTGATGCAGAATACGCTCGAAACATGGCCATGTCGGGGTGATGTATGGACTGTGACACAAAGCTAAGTAATTTGTATTGTTTAAACTTCTGAAGAACAAATTGTTTGTGTGCATCTTCTTACCCAGTTGGACCCCGTTGGACTTAATATGACTTTATAAAGGAAATGTTTGAAAAAAAGAAAAACATTTTTGACTCCGAGTGAGCACTACATTTAAATTAAAATAAAGTTGGACCAAAAGGTCTATGCAGCTTGTTAGGACTGACAAGTTGCGGTCATAAGGTCCTACAAATCACCTGTCAAAAAAACTTAGAAAGTTACTACTGAGGGCGTTGGTGTGATTTATATAGGATTTCTATATGAACCAGTCCATTGTCTTATCCACCTTTTTTCCAAAGCCTCATTTGTACCAGGGCAAAAGGGCACTCCACAGCCTGGATTGCAAGAGAATCTTAGCCTTTTACCTGGAGCAGACAGCAGGCCATAGGCAATCCATGCAACTCTTCCTCTCTTTTGACAGAAACCGATTAGGAGTTGTGGTAACCAAGCAAACCTTGTCCAACTGGCTGGCGGATTGCATTTCTTCCTGCTATACGCAGGCAGGACTACAGCTGGGAGGCCATGTCAAGGCTCATTCTGTCAGAGCCATGGCGGCCTCGGTGTCCCACCTGCGAATAGTCCACGTGGATGAGATCTGCAAGGCAGTGACAGAGTTCCCTCCACACCTTTGCATCGCATTATTGCCTAGACAGGGATGGCCAGTCAGTCCTCCGAAATCTTTCAATTGTGAAACCCAGCTCTTCCTTGATGGGGCCCCTTTTTTTGGGTTCAGGCTGTTTTTCCCTTTGTTGCCAACAGCACTTGTGTGTTGTGCCTGTTGGTCTTGCTTTTGTTTGGAAACAGCCTGTAGCTAGGGATTCACCCATATGTGTGGACTACCATATTGCTTGTTCTAGGAGAAAGCAGAGTTGCTTACCTGTAACAGGTGTTCTCCTAGGACAGCAGGATGTTAGTCCTCACGAAAGTTGCCCGCCACCCCGTGGAGTTGGGTTTCTCTTATGCTTATTTTATTTTTTCATAATTCTGCGTTACGAGATTGAAGAGGGACACCACATGAATAGTGGCAAGCTGGGCATGCTCAGTGTGCCAGTCAAAGTTTCTATTTAAAAAAAAAAAAAGGAATATATATAAATTAGGCCAAAAAAGGAAAATATATGCTGGTCTTTAACTATACTAACTTACACAGTTACCCGCTTTTTTTCATAAGAAGTCTTGGAATCATGCTTAGGGCCACTCTTTCAGTGCTGCGTTTAGAAAGGACTTGAATACAGCTGATTGGCAGATGGAATAATATATGTCAGAAACTTTCTTCTGTTGGTCATGGACTTCGATAGTATGGGGGGTATGGTCCAAAAAGCTCATTTAATCTGGAGAAAGAACTCAATTAGAAAAATAGTTTTTGTTTGTTTGGGTTTTGCTTTTTTGTAAAGGATGGGGAATTGTGGTTTGTGATGACAGAATAATAAGGCTTTGTTGTGTTTTGTTGTTTTTGTCTTATTCTTTGTAGGTGCAGGATTTCCAGATTACCTTGCTGAAGTTGTTCCCTGTCATGGACCGTTATGAAGATTTGTCAGACTGTGAAGTTGATGACCACTCTTTCTTTGATAGTGATTTTGGTGAACAATCAAAACCAACTGATTATACTCCAGCAATCAGCAAGCAAACAGAAGAACCTGAAGGAGACAGAAGTCTACATGTTCACAACAGTGACTTGACAGTAGGAAAAAGTGCTGAGGAATATCAGTCTCTTCAGGAGGAAAGTGACAAAGAGGAACAAATTAGGAAGCATTACATGGATGATCAAACAGATAAAATGACAAACTCTTCAGCAACCTCGGTCACACTCAGGCAAGAGTATATAGGTAAAGATGAAGTACCTGCACAAAGTATAAAAATAAACACAGTCATTCCTACTGGAATCCCTAAAATAAGACGAGAACACGAGGATAAGTACGAGACAGATGTAGAAGACAGCAGCGATGATGGAGGGAAAAAAAGGCTGAGGCCAAAATCAGCCAAACAGTCTAACAGTTTGAAGAAAAGTATTGGCAAAAAGTACTCTCATTTCAGCGCATCATCTTCCAGTTCAGATGCTGACTGTTTGGACACAGAGTCAGAAAGCTACGTGTTAGAGCCTTCTAATTCTTCCTTAAGTAGAAAGTCCTCCAGGTCTATCAAGTCACTGGAAGAAAATTCAAAGCTTAGAGACTATGCAGAGGAGTCTGAAGACACAGTGACTGATGTAACTCCATTGTCAACACCAGATATAAGCCCTATCCAATCTTTTGACCTTGCAGCAACAAGTGAAATGCTCAAGAAAAACAAAATAAAAAGACAGGAAAATGTGAGCCAGGAGATTTATGGTAATTTTAAAAAATTGTAATTACAATTTAGGAAAAAAACTAAAATTTTGCCCAGTTAGCTATCCAGCAGCAAGATGTAGACTTACTTATCTTTCTCTCACTAGATCCTAATTTTGATGAAAAATATAATGAAAAGGCCTTACATGATGCGATGGACCTGAATCAGCTTTTGAAAGGTGATTAACATTTTATGTGTATTTCTATGATCTCAATTTAAATGCAAATGCAGGAATTCAGTTTTCATTGAAAAGAATGATACCAGAGAGAAATAATATAGTTTAATGTTTTCTCACAGGACAAGCAGGATGGTAGTCTTCACATATGGGTGACATCACAGGATGGAACCTAATCACGGAACACTTTTGTCAAAGTTTCTAGAACTTTGACTGGCATCTATTGGACATGCCCAGCATGGCACTAAACCTGCAGCCAGCAGGGGTCCCTCTTCAGTCTTCTTTTTTCCGGGCAGCAGTAGCCACGTGGGTTAAGGAGCTCCACAGAGATTCCTGACAGGAATTTTCCTCGCGGAATTACTAAAAACTTTCATACACCACAGGGGTCCCTCCTTCGAATTTTTGACTCCGCGGTACTCCGGTAAGTTTTTTACTCAGTTTCGATCGATTTCCTTTGAGTTGGCCCTCGCGGCCTACTGGCCATCGACCGTACCGCGGCTAAATTTTTTCAAAGGCCATGGCGTCGGGGTTCCGTCAGTTCCCGCACTGTACTCACACCATGTCCATTACAGACCTGCATAAAGTCTGTGTAATATGTCTCGGGTGCGAGCATGATGTCCTGACTTGCACCAAATGTGCCTTAATGACACCAAAAGGTCACAAGGCCAGAATGGAGAAAATGGAACTTCTCTTCCGTTCTCAAACTCCGACGCCGTCTATTGCATCGACGTCGTCTGAACCGGCACCATCCACTTTGCGCCATTATTGGCCACCGGCCGGTGACCGTCCGGTGTCTTTGACTTCTCGGCCTTCAGCTACCTCTGCTCCCCCTCAGGACCGAGGGGATCGTAGAGAGAAACGTCGGCATCGACCCGGCAAGTCTTGGACTATCGAGGAAGGAAAATCTTCGACCTCGCCATTGTCCGAGCCGCCACGAAGAAACTCCGTCCAGAAAAGGCACTGACCCTTTCTGCGACCGGGTCACCGAGGCAACCCTCACCCGGACGGCTATCGGGAGCCGCGAATTTGCCTTTAATGGTGGTTCCTCCAGCTATGCCTCTGCCTCCTTCCTCCCTTCCGGAGCCGGGGCTGCATGCTCCAGGTCTCCGTGAAGAACTGGACCGGGTGGTTCAGGAGGCCATCGATAAGGCGATGTACAGACTCCAAGTTCCTCCGACATCGAAACCGGTGCCGATTGTGGAACCGACCACCGATCCGATTCCGGCAGCTCTGGTACCACTGCGCTCGAAGATGGAAGCGCTTATAGCCGCTTTTCCACCGATGGATCCAGTGCCCTCCTCGCTTACCCTGTCATGAGGTGGGGAAACACCGTTCCGCATTCCTCCATCAGGAGTCCTACCGATGCCGCAACCATCGATGCCGATGCACCCATCAGTGCCACGATCCATCCATTGATGCCCTCGATGCCTTCATCGGTGCCTCCAGGACTTCCCTCGATGCCTTCGGAGCCTAGACCGGGGACCTTCAGGAATACCATTGTCCCGTCCTTCTCAGGCTCCTAGAGGGACAGGTTCTGATCCCTATGACACCTGGAATGACGATTCTTCTCAAGACACCGATGACTTGCCATCACCACCTTCTCCTACTGAAAGCAGGAAGCGTTCTCTTCCAGAGGACCTAGCCTTCATAAATTTTGTGAAGGAAATGTCTGAATTGGTTCCCTTCCAATTGCAGACTGAACAAGATGACAGATATCAAATGTTGGAGCTGTTACAATTCCTGGATGCTCCCAAGGAAATAACCTCCATCCCTATCCACCAGGTTCTTTTAGATCGCCTCAAAAAGAACTGGGAACACTCTGGTTCTGTTGCTCCAGTCAACAGAAAAGCTGATACCATTTATTTGGTCCAGTCATCCCCAGGTTTCCAGAAACCTTAGCTAGATCACCAATCTGTGGTTGTAGAATCTGCCCAAAAAAGGGCAAAAAGATCGAAACCCCACTCTTCCTTTCCCCAGGTAAGGAACAGAAATTCCTGGATGCCATTGGCCAGCGTGTCTTCCAGGGATCAATGCTTATCTCTCGGATCGCCTCCTACCAGCTATATATGACCCAGTATAACAGGGTCTTATTCAAACAGATACAGGACTTTGCAGAGTCCCTGCCTCAGCAATTCCAAGAACAACTTCTAACCCTAGTGCACAAGGGGTTTGAGGCAGGGAAGCATGAAATAAGATCTTCTTATGATATCTTTGACACCACTTCCAGGGTATTTGCAACTGCTATTTCGGCAGGAAGATGGGCCTGGCTTAAGTCTTTGGACTTGCGCCCTGAAGTACAAGACAGATTATCTGATCTGCCCTGCATAGGTGACAATCTGTTTGGGGAACAGATTCAGCGGATGGTGGCGGAAATCAAGGACCATCATGAGACCCTATGCCAGCTCTCTCTGATGCCCTCTGAGTATTCCTCCAAACAGCCTTTCAGGAAGGATACTGAAAAGTCATTCTTCCGTCCAAAGAAGTCCTATCCACCACAGTCTAGGACTCGTTCCACAAGACCTTTCCAAAAAGCCCAGTCTCGTTAACCTCATAAACAAAAGCCGCAAGCAGCTCCTCAGCCGGGCCCTGCTTCCAGTTTTTGACTCCTGCATAGAGAGCAGCAGCCAGTTTCCACAGTCTCAAATACCAGTGGGAGGTCGATTGTGTGCCACCAATTGTTGAAATGGCACAATCACCTCAGACCAGTGGGTCCTCACCATAATCTCTCAAGGTTATCGCCTAAACTTTCTGTCCATTCCACTGGACTCCCCACCTCTACCGGCGTGGGGAACATCCGACCACTCACTACTCCTGGAGCAGGAGGTCTCCTTCCTCCTCCAGTCCAGAGCAATAGAACCAGTACCTTACTCTCAACAAAGCCTAGGATTCTATTTCTGGTACTTTCTAATCCCCAAAAAGTCGGGAGGCATTCGTCCAATTCTGGACCTACGTGCCCTCAACAAGTACTTCCAACGAGAAAAGTTCAAGATGGTAACCTTGGGTTCCCTCCTTCCTCTTCTGCAAAGAGGAGACTGCCTCTGCTCTCTTGATCTCCAAGATGCGTACACGCACATTGCAATAAATCCATCTCATCGCAGGTTCCTGAGATTTCTAGTAGGCCCCAAGCACTACCAATACCGAGTGCTCCCATTCAGCCTGTCATCTGCACCACGAGTCTTCACCAAGTGCCTCGTAGTAGTAGCAGCCTTTCTCAGGACTCAAGGTGTTCACCAACTTACCCCTATCTAGACGATTGGTTGATCAGGGCTCCCACTCAGCAAGCTGCTCTGTTGTCCCTACGTCTTACTTTACACAGTCTGATTTCGCTAGGATTTCTCGTTAACTACACAAAATCCTGCTTAGTCCCATCTCAAACTTTATCATTCATAGGGGCAGACTTGGACACCTTGCAGGCAAAGGCATTTCTGCCTCGACAGTGAACTCTCATTCTCACCTCTCTTGCACACCAGCTACAGTCTCAGCAACGCACGACTGCACGCCATTTCCTCATCCTACTGGGACACATGGCGTCCTCAGTACAGGTTACCCCAATGGCTTGCTTGGCCATGAGAGTCATGCAGTAGACTCTAAGGTCACAATGGACTCAGTCCGTAAAACCTCTAACAACCACTGTCCACATCACCGACTCACTCCGTCAGTCTCTAGCCTGGTGGAAAAATCAGATCAATCTCCTCTAAGGCCTGCCCTTCCAGGTTCCAGACCCTCAAATCATTCTCACCACTGATGCTTCCAACCTCGGCTGGGGAGCCATTGTGGCCGATTTGCAAACACAAGGAACTTAGCCTCCAGAGGAAGCCAAACATCAAATCAATTTCCTGGAGCTTCGAGCAATCCGATGTGCTCTCAGGGTTTTTCAGGATCGCCTTTCCAATCAGGTCTTCCTGATTCAGACAGAAAACCAGGTGGCCATGTGATAATTCAACAAGCAGGGAGGGACGGGCTCCTTCTTACTGTGTCAGGAAGCTGCGCAGATATGGGCGGAGGCCCTCTCCCACTCGATGTACCTCATTGCCACCTATTTGCCGAAAGTGGACAATGTGTTGGCGGACAACCTAAGTCGTGCTTTCCATCCGCATGAGTGGTCCCTCAACCCCTCAGTAGCAGACGCAATATTCCAACGTTGGGGTCATCCTCACATAGACCTCTTTGCGTCACCTCAAAACCGCAAGGTAGAGAACTTTTGCTCTCTTTTTCGCAGCCAACACTCACAGCCAAGAGATGTGTTCTCCCTCTCATGGGCAACCGGTCTCTTATATGCATTCCCTCCACTTCCACTTCTCTCGAAGACTCTTGTGACGTTACGTCAGGACAAGGGACGCATGATCCTGATAGCACCTCACTGGCCTCGCCAAGTGTGGTTTCCAGTACTTAAGGATCTCTCCATTCACAGGCACATTCCCTTGGGAAAGGACCCGCTTCTGATCACTCAGAACGACGGGTGCCTACGCCACCCCAATCTTAAAGCTTTGTCCCTGAAGACTTGGATGTTGAAAGGTTAATTCTTCAGCCACTTAACCTTTCAGAACCAGTTTCCCGTGTCCTGATTGCTTCACGGAAGCCTTCCACGAGTAAGTCTTACCTATACAAATGGAACAGGTTTAAGTCATGGTCTTCTCAATCCCTTGATCCCTTTACCTGTTCCACCATGAAGTTTCTAGACTATCTCTGGCACTTGTCAGAATCATGTCTAAAAACTTCCTCCATCAGAATGCATGTCAGTGCAGTAGCCGCCTTCCAAAAAGGTGTCGGGGATGTTCCGATTTCAGTACAACCCCTCGTAACATGTTTTCTGAAATGCTTGCTTCACCTCAAGCCTCCACTACCCCCTCCGGCCCCTTTTTGGGACCTCAGTCTGGTTTTGGGAAGGCTCATGAAACCACCATTCGAGCCTCTCCAGTCCTGTGATCTTCGCTATCTCACACGGAAAGTGATTTTTCTTTTGGCAATCACATCTGCTCGCAGAGTTAGTGAGTTACAGGCCCTAGTTACTATCCGCCTTACACTAAACTTCTGCAGGACCGGGCAGTAGTCCGCACTCACCCTAAGTTCTTACCTAAGGTAGTATCGGAGTTTCACATTAATGAATCCATTATACTACGTACCTTCTTTCTCAGGCCTCACTCCAATCCAGGAGAACAGGCTCTGCATACCCTTCACTGTAAACGGGCTCTAGCCTTCTATCTAGACCGTACAGCTCCCCACAGGAAAAGCACTCAATTGTTTGTCTCTTTCCATTCCACCAAATTGGGGCAGCCTGTGGGTAAGCAGAGTCTCTCCTCCTGGTTAGCGGACTGCATATCCTTTTACTATCAGCAAGCAGGCATTCCACTTCAAGACCGTGTTAAGGCACACTCTGTGAGGGCCATGGCGACTTCAGTAGCACACCTATGCTCGGTGCCGCTTCCTGATATTTGCAGGGCTGCTACCTGGAGTTCTCTCCATACCTTTTCAGCCCATTATTGCTTAGACAAGGCTGGAAGACAAGATTCCATCTTCGGCCGATCTGTCTTGCGCAACCTTTTTACAACTTGACGTACCAACACCCTTCCGCCTGCCCGTTAGGGTTCAGGATGCCCTCTACCAAATTCCTCCCCAATACTTGTGCCTATTGCACATCTTGGGTACATTTGGTGCATTTCTTGGATATCCTCAGCTCGGTACTCACCCATATGTGAGGACTACCATCCTGCTTGTCCTGTGAGAAAGCAAATGTTGCTTACCTGTAACAGATGTTCTCACAGGACAGCAGGATGTTAGTCCTCACGAAACCTGCCTGCCGCCCCGCGGTGTTTGGTTCGTAATGTTTTCTTATTTTATTTTTCGGCACTTCCTGTAGCTTTAAACAAGACTGAAGAGGGACCCCTGCTGACTGCAGGTTTAGTGCCATGCTGGGCATGCCAAGTAGGTGCCAGTCAAAGTTCTAGAAACTTTGACAAAAGTGTTCCGTGATTGGGCTCCATCCTGTGATGTCACCTGTATGTGAGGACTAACATCCTGCTGTCCTGTGAGAACACCTGT